>NC_091830.1:5390000-5722500 GCF_038994185.2 Dermacentor albipictus
GACCAGGATGGCAGAGCATGGTCTATATTTCTGTTGCAGCTACCTTATCATCGCTCATTTTCTCAGTCCAGCTGCTGTCTATAACTGCTCAGTGCCACTTCTTGAAGCAGGACAAATGCTTTGTGATCATAACCTATCGCTCAAGCTAGACTTTCTACTTCCACTAATTGAACAGCAAACTCAAAGAACAGCAATGGGAAATATAAAGTGAGCTGTGTTATTACACTGCTTTTCTACAATATCGAAAAAAACCACTCCTGCTGTGAGAGGAAATTTGTTAAGCCAGAAGAGATGCAAAAAAATGAGAAACATCATAAATTTCGACTCAGTTTACTCAGGCCTATTTTGAATTCCAATGGCAGATCGCGAGCGCTTGGCCGGATAATGAACAGAGTGCGTCACTCCGTCTGAGATCGCTCGTCAAATCTGTGAATGGAATACATGCGCTCCCGCGGGGGCACTTAGTACAGGGAAATTAAGTGTGAGGGCATTAGGCCAGAGGTGAATCGGGTAGGCCTCATCACCACCATTATCATCTGGATCACCCCAGCTAATACCAGCATTACAGTGGCTCTAGCCGCCGTACAAGCATTCCATGTGTTTATTTTTCTTCAGTGTCAGAACAATGATCACTGGACTTGGAACTTTTGGTGTCCGAGTCAAAGCTGTCACTATCCAGGAGCAGAAGCAAAAACGCACAGTGCGATATAGCGTCCATGTTTTTCATGTCGTTCATAGCTGCCCGGGACCAGAAACAGGTGACCTTGACAAGAAGCAGAGGTGGGTAAAGGAAATACGTCACACGCACTTCCAGTCAAATTTGCCAATTTCAGTGGAGCAAATATTTTTGCTCTGCAGAGCGATCCGGAATCGGTGGCTGGTCCCTATCCGTCACTTGAACACACAACTCATGCTCTCATTCTGCCAATGGAATAGGATTGCTCCATACAGAGCAGAAAAACTTCATCTGGATCTACCATTGGAATTCAACACTAGTTAATTTTGATCAGTAAATATGGACTATGCTAGTAAAGATGGACTACATAAAGTTAGCAATTTCAAGAACTTTTACCGAGCCACAATGGCCCAAGTATGAAAAAGAAAGAATATGTAATACTCTGAAGTACATGACATCACACTGAAGAGCAGTGATGTAGCTAGGTCGTCTGGCATTCAAGGCCCAAACGTATTCTGTACCCTCCCGCCCCCCCTGGGTATAGTGAGGAAAGCGAGGATATAAAAAATTTTCGGGGAGGGGGAGTATTGTTTCAGCACTAGCACAGCCGCCTTGGATATCGCACATGTCCCCCTCTCCCATCCTTCGCTTTTGTTCCCAGAGATTGCGAATGTAGCAGGTATACACAGTTTTATTTTCTGCACCAAATACCACAGGGTGCTGTACTGATAACTTGTGATAAGCACATTTGCACGTCTGCTGTCAAACCGTAACACTTGGCAGCTAATACAGTTGCGGCATTGTGGAAAATATGGCTCACAAGTAACGTAAGTATTCTAATAAAGTCTTAATTAGCAATTTTAGAGACAATATTGCATTCACAAAATTGAAGCCTGACAGTAATGTGTTGCCCCCATCACGTAATTTGTCGTAGGTACTACGGCGTATAGTACTTGGAGAGGATATGATAGAATGGATAGGATAGCAACAGAGAGGATAGAAATATTGACGTCACTGGTGCAGCATTTCATACTTATTTTGGTACTGCCATACTGAGCCACCCACAGTGCCAAAGTACTGCAGGCTGTAGCACCCAAGACGATTTCATATAGAGAAACATTTTTTGTTGAGTTATTAATATGACTTTGGGTCCTCAATTCCAGAATTGCAATGTTTCCTCTATGATTGCTATTTAAGCAGTTATTTAAGATATCCTATTTTAAGCTAGTGTGGACTAAACGGAAGAGGGACCCAAGAGCCACATTGCCAGACTGTATGTTTAGCGATGACCGCTCCGATCACAAGTGCAGCACACGAGCGCATGGCGAGTGGTTTAGCGACCACTTAGCGAATCAATTTTTTGAACCTGCACATTCATGCAAGTATTATGGAGGATGTTGATAAAGCTTCAGCTGACAATTCTGCGACCCTACACTTCTGGTACATCGAATACATGAGCTCAGGCTACTAGTTACCGGAGTATTCTTAACCATTTACACCCCGTCAAGCCAGCGGGATGAGAGGGGGTCTTCAGGCATATATGACACCCCCAACTGGCGCCTGGCACCTGGGGCCCCCCGGCCCCCCCTGTTACTACGCCACTGCAGAAGAGCCTGCTCTGGTGCTTCACTGAAAAATCTTAGATATTAATTCTGAATTTTATTTCCTCTTCTAGTAATCAACCCCATGGCACAAGATTTGCAAAAATGGAGTTTTAAGAGAATGCCAGTATCAGTCTAAACTGGTTTAGTGTTTATCTTTAGTCTCCCCTGAAAAAAGACATATTAACAGTTCAGTCCTAGCTACACTATTACTGAGGTTCTTTTCCAAAGCATGCTCTCAGCAGCACAGTTGACAGCTAACTTCAGCCCTGATTAGTGGTCTCGCTTCAACAAAGTGAAATCAGAAGTGCCAGCTAAACTAACTTCTCATTCTGTACATAAAGAAAATGGATGTGTCTGTTTAACTATTCTGATTTAAAGGGACACTAAAGCAAAACAATAAATCAGTTTAGACTAATAAAGCATTGTTTGAGAACCCTGCAGGCAGTCATTTAAAAAAAAGTTTGATTATTAGATGAGAAAATGAAGGTCCAAGTATCAGTATTTGAATTTCGCGCCGAAACCCCAGCTCCGGTACGTCAGCGTGATGTCAGGGATTCCAAAGTATGTTTTCGCATTTGGGCAGCATTGGCTGAATAAACGTTCCCGAAACTTGACATGTTTAATATTTGGTTCCTAAGAACACAATGTAGTCAATCTGTACCGCTATATATAATTAGTAGGCCTTAGAAGATGCCATGAAAATCCAAGACGTCACAGCCCCCAGGTGCGGGAACTTAAGTAGGCGTTGCCACCCGTATTTCGTTCTTGCACTTTTTCTGGCTTACTGAACGTCTTATCATTGTAAGAGTGGTGTTTTTGGTGTTGTAGAAGGGTAATTTACTGATGCAGAAGAAATCATTTTTCACTTTACTGTCCCTTTAAGGCCCTTTGATGGGTGGCCCAGACCATCAAATTTCCTACAAATGTTACAAGAGGGAACAGTGGTGTTGGACTCATTCAGCTACCATGGGAACAATGGGTAGTACATGGTGTTGTCGAATATTTGTACTTGTGGCTTAAGGAGTGTTTGGGGCATTGTTTTTGTTTTATGCCCCTAAATTCCCAAGCAATCATACTTTTACAAACATGGCAAGGCCACAAGTCTGTACATGCAAACTCATTGTGAATTGTTGCATTCAAGATGCAATATGTAATTGGAAAGGATCAATTTAGTAAGTCATATAAGTCAAAAGCCATTTGAAGCCCAGAGGACAAACTTCAGGCAAATCCATGCGCAGTACTCATGGAATTAAACGCGACAGTTAGACAGTTGTCACAATTGGGTCTGTGGGAAGCAGTAATTCTGCTCAAAAAACTCTCTCACCCTTGCAGTATACCACAATGCAACCTCTTGCCATTATGGCTGTCCAAGGGCAGCCGTGCATGTATCCGTGACCACACGCTCCAACTGTTGTGTTCGTTCATTCATTCATTCATTCACCCTCAAATGCCCCAGTGGGTCATTACATAAGAGGGGAGCAAATACAAAGCTTTCTTGCAAAATTAGAAGCACAAGACAATATAGGCAAAAAGTTAGGAGTATGACAATGAAGTTGCAAAGCAAAAGAAAATAATTATGAACAACATAATGTGTAAATGTATTATTATTGCACAATAACACGCGGAAGAAGCAGTACAGCATAACAGCTATAATTCACAATTTCAACTATAGATTTAACTATGCTAACAGTCGTGAGGTATGTGATGGATAGAAAAAAATTTTATTGTGCAGGCCGGGGGAGTTGTAAAATAAGTTGTGATACAGACATATTCGAGTGGTCCTTTGACGGTGAGCAAGAAGGGGTAGTTCCAGTGACGGTTTAATGGCACTGACACTTTAGTAAAGATCGTATCGTGCGGTGATAAAGTGCACGGCATGACTTTGAATGGCCTCGATCAAGCTTATTAGGTATTCTTGATGCAGGTACCACATTGCCGAGGTGTATTCTGATCTTGTGCAAATAAACATACTGTATGCCAATTTCATAAGTACTTTCTTGTGCGGACTAAACCAGCAAACTTGCATTAGCCATATACCCTAGCACAAAAGTTCCATTTAGTAATTTTTGTAAAAAAATTTATTCGCCTAGCCTAATTGGCACCATAAACTGAACAATACATATAGTGCCAAACCACCTTTAAAGTGTGCATAGCTTGCATGGCCTCTTTGTGAGGGCTTTCCGCCTAGTAACACAAGGTACAGCATGACATTTCAAATGAAAGGTGTAGCTATGTGAAAGACCCAATTTCTTGGGTGCGGGTTTTGCTACAGGATTGTGAAGCCCCTTTGGTTGCAGGTTTCTGTGCAACTAAGTCGTTTCTTAGCATCACACAGATGCAATGACTTTTCAATAATCTATTTTACGAACTCAGCCAATCAGCAGCGAGAGCCAGCGTGTTCCGAGATGGGTGCCACTGACCCTTCCTTGAAGCTTCCGTTCAATTGGATTTGGGCCCATGTCAGTCAATCAGTAACAAGAACTGCCTGCATGCTTAGAAACAAGAGTGGGGCTCACCCCCTGTGTGACACTACTCTTTCCACGAAGCTTCCCTTCAACAGGCTTTACGCAGAGGGCAACAGACAACAATGTTGGACCTCTTCTAGTTCTCTCTTCTGGTTGGCTGACATGGCCCACAGCTTTAACTGCATAGTATGCAGTCACTGAGATGGGGTATAGAAGGACAATAGACATTTTTCGCATCTGTGTGTGTTTGCCTGTGTAGCACTTTCAAAATGTAACTAAAGGAAAACATAACATAACGCTAAGGTGACAGAGTAGTGCTACAAGTGCCCAAAGCATCACTCTGATCAAAGACATATAGGTTTTGTGTGTGAAGAAATGTGAAAATGTAGGCCAGGATTCATGCTGCCACTGTAACAATGCAGTAACATCTTCTTCGAGTTATATATATGTATCACAACTCATAGATTCTAGTAAACCACTAATAAAAAAACAACTTAATTATGTTGTATTCAGTTTTACTAGATTTTCCTACAGCCCAGTGCTCTGAAGTCTGCTATCTGGCCCACCCCCGTCTTGGCGATAGTATGTGTAAACATGTGGCACCCTCTGTGAGCAAGCCACCAACTAGCAGCCTCTGATAAACCCAGCCTGACCTCTGAGATTGTCAGTGCAGCCACATAAGAGACTGAACTTGTCACGTGCAGTTTTGATTGCTGAACTCTGCAGCCCATGTGAAATTACACCACCTCTTCGCCTAAGACAAATGTCACAATGTTTCTACAAAGGCAATCTAACATTTGACAATGGCCTACATTTTGAACAATTTCCTGCTCACTGCTGCTTTGTTGAATTGGATAAACTTTATTAAAGGCCCTGCAGGAAACACATCAGCGTGCAGTGGGTGTTTCCCATGCAAGGACTGACAGGGAGTACCTGGCGGTCACTGCGGGCCTGCTGGACTGCCCATTGTTGGTCTTTTTTCTTGTTCAAAATTCACAGCGAGATTGCATTTCATGATACTGATCATTCAATATAACACTTCACTCTGTTTCCTGGTTGATTGAAAAAAATAGGATAATTTACCTTTGTGTGCACTATTTTTGATGACCCAAATGCACCCTCCAGTGATAACAGAAGCCCAGTATTGAAGACCATGCTTTGCCGCACTGTAAACATTGCAAGTGACCAGGTAACATTGGGGCTGACAGGTTTTGGACATCACTCACTGTGAGGGGCACTGACGAAAGCAACTTCTCACTTTTTCTCACCAAACCAAGCAAGTAACAAATATGTATGCAGCGTCAAGTGTTATAACGAATGATCCAAACCACAACATGAGAACTTGATGTGCAACTTTAGCAAACATAAAGGAGCGGTACGTACAAAATCTTTCAATGTGAAGCTCTCTTTGCCTACACTCCCGAGCTCAGCGAGGCTGCTGTTGCAGCTGGGTTGGGCAGAATCTCGGTGGATATGTTTGTATATATGGAGGTTATGTGTGTACCGAATGGCAATAACCTGAAAACAGCCTTATAGAGCTCTATAAGGTTGAGCTGTCAGTGTGTTCCACTTCACACTTTGGGAATAGCTTGTGAGCGGTGCAGTCCATGAACATAAAAAGTGTACGAGATGAAAGTTGCGACCTTTCTGGTGGATAACCGTAAACATTGAGTGAAGTTCAATGTTGCACAGAATAAAGTAAACACAACTGTATGCATCACCCAAAGTCATATAGAATTTAGTTACCACTGCTTGATTAAAGGTTCACTTTACATAGATTCTAATTTGTGTGTTACATCTGCATATCTTTTTAAGGTTAAAGATAACATAAAATAAAATGCAGGTCAGTGAAAAATGATATGTTTGCCTTCACTGCGCCTTTGACAGCGACTGAACTTATAACCATTCCTAAAGACCCAGGTACCAAGTCTTGCTATGTGCTGATATGTTATAATTTTCAAACATATATAAACATAGTGATGCTATCCATGAAAACCAGCTGTTCATACTAAAATATTTGTTACAGCACCAAATCATTCGTGCATTTGTAATGCCACAACAACCATCAATAAATAAGTCTTCCCAAAAATAGAATAAATGAGTACTAACTTACGGGGCCATAACACGAGGTCTAAAAAAAGAAAGCCTGAAAGGAAGCTAATTACTACTTTACAAAAACTGATGAAAAAGAAAATTATTGGTGTAGCGTAATGAATAGAAACACAGGATGGATTAAAGATTAAATGTAGGTAGATGATATTCTAGTTTAGGTAAGGCGGTGGAGTTACCAAATTTGTTTCAGGGTGTCTACCAAACTGACATTTCCAAATTCCCTGAGCTTTCCCGGTTTTCCCTGAGTGCCTTTGCAAGTTTCCCTGAGCGACGCAGAACTATGTTTTATGTCAAGACGGGTAACCATGTCACCCGATGCTGTCACTCTCTAGCAAGCATGTGAAAAAATTAAAAATAATCTACTTAATCCAGTTTGAATACTAAGGAGTAGTGTTTACTTTATTCAAAAAAAGAATAGAAGGGAGGGGTTAGTAAAATGCACAGCAAATCAAATGTATTCAAAAAAGAATTGCAAATCAAGTTGGACATTCTCAAATACGAATAAAAAGGAGACGCATACAGAAACAAGTATTTTCGAATATGAGCTATTTCTATCAACTGGTAGCAAGCTCAGTGGTATGAAGACCAAACTTTGTCATAATTTAGATTCTCTCGCAACAGCTCATAAGTCAACCTCAACTGTCCTGACATACTCTCAGCCCGCGTACGACGCCTCAGTGTTGTGCTTCACTGCTATAAAGAGTTTATTTTGGTTTGGATGAGGGACACCTGCATCTCGGCGTCAGCCAAAACTTTGTTTTTTGAGCTCAAGCTCCTTCAAAGTGGCCGCAGCACGCTTCCTTTCCCGTTCATTTCTCAATACGTAGGTCCTTTCTGTTCATGTACTCCTTCCGCCACTTGTCCGCCCCACGGACCATTTTGAAGCATCTTCTTGGTCCTTAGGGGCCGCGAAAACGTCCGAAAAATCGGCCAGATGGAAAAAAATGAATGCATGTCTTTTACTGCCCTTAAAGGGGTGGAGACATCAAAATTTTCGTTCATGCGTTTGTTGATTCAAACGTTGCGTCATGCTTCCGGGAGCACGATACACATAGCGGGATTCATATATATCCAACAAATAATTTAATAATAGCATTATTATACCGAGCGATTTCGGTTTCGGTTTCTAAAAATAAATTATGGGGTTTTACGTGCCAAAACCACTTTCTGATTATGAGGCACGCCGTAGTGGAGGACTCCGGAAATTTCGACCACCTGGAGTTCTTTAACGTGCACCTAAATCTAAGTACACGGGTGTTTTCGCATTTCGCCCCCATCGAAATGCGGCCGCCGTGGCTGGGATTCGATCCCGCGACCTCGTGCTCAGCAGCCTAACACCATAGCCACTGAGCAACCGCGGCGGGTGGTTTCGGTTTCTGGGCTCCGGGGGATGCTATGACGTCACAGAGGGGGAAACGCAACATGGCTTGGTCACGTGGGTCACAAAAAATAGTGACGTAAAACTATGCTGCGTCGTCTGCTCGCGCATACGCGTGCGCTGCCAGCAGAGGTCAACAACTGGCGATTCGAAGTGCATGTCGCGATTATTATAATTATTGCGAAGAGCGACAACAACGGTAAGAAAATATTGCGGCCTGTGAAAGTCGGTGATTCATTCCGAAGCGCTTAAGCTTTAGCTTTGAAGTGAACCGGAAAAGGCCTAGCGACGATATCGGCGGCGCCGAACGATCAGAGGCGGTGAAGCTGCCATCGGTGCCAGAGTGACCACTCCTCGGTCGCTGATTGGCCGCTTCGCCGTACGGCTGCCGCACAAATGGGTCCCGGGCCCGTCCTCCCTACGGCAAGGAAATCTCGCCGTTCGCGAGCAAAACCGCAGTCGCACGGGGCCCGCGAACGGCAAACGGTGTGCGGCGAGTTTCCGTGCCGGTAACGTGGACGGGCCGGTAACGTGGAAAGGCCAAGCGAAGGAGAGTCCGCTCCGAGCTGGCGAACTATGCGACTATGCGAGGAGAGAAGCGGACAACACGAACGCCGCATATCCTGGTCCCTTTCGGTGTCGGCCGGCTAGTGTTACACTCAAACGTGTAAAGGCCCGTCCGCACGGCAACTCGCCGCACGCAGTTTGCCGTTCGCGGGCCGCCGCGCGGCATTCTTGTTGACCACTTCTCTCCTCTGTGTCCGTGTCTGCACGCCTTACCCCTTCTTTGCATTAATTAAGAAAGGATTTCTATATGCCTGTAGCTCGGTCATAGTGGAGGCTATGCTCGGTCGCTCGGCTCAGCAGGCTCCGTAATCGGCATTTCATTGCTACTCATCATACGTCACGTTTTTGTGCTAGTCTGCTATGACGTAAATATTTTCCTTCCTCCTCTGTGACGTAGTAACTGCCGCGCTAGCGATGGGTCTCGACTACGAGAAGGAGTTTTTAATGATTTTTTGGAACTGAATTAAAATTATTTTGAAATGTTTGCAGCGTCCAATACCTCGTTCTGGGTGTCCTTGCATACGGAAGCAGCCTACAACATGCTTTTTATAGCCTCAAAATTTGGTGTCCCAACCCCTTTAAAGGGACACTAAAGGTTACCAGAAACTCAAGTTAAAGTGGTAAAGCTATGTTCCAGAACGTCTAAGGCGTCAATTTAATCGCGAACAGAGCTTTAGTAACCGAGAAATTGAGGTAAATGCATGACACGATTTGAGACCCCCCAGCGACATTCCGGTACTTGCCCGATGACGAAAGGACTCCTCATAATTTGTGTTACTGATACTCAACTACTCGTATTAAAAATATCATTTCATTCGATTATAAGACGGAAAAAAATGCTACTTGTCTACGTCTATTCGATTCTAAGAAAAAATAACATTTTGACGTTACCCTTCAGTAATATGGGTGTTGGAAAGGTTTCGTTTTCGCTCGACTCTGCGCCGCGCACGCTTTGGAGTTTCAGTACTTTCGTTATCGCGTCGTGCTGTAAGGGTTCTGCTGGCTCGCGAAACTTTCCAGGGTGTCTACCAAGTTGACATTTCCAAATTCCCTGAGTTTTCCAGGTTTTCCCTGAGTGCCATTGCAAATTTCCCTGAGTGATGCAGAACTATGTTTTATATCAACACGGGCTGAAACCATATCACCTGATGCTGTCACTCTCTAGTAAGCACATGAAAAAAAAGCAACTTAATCCAATTTGAACACTAAGGAGCAGTGTTGATGTTATTCAAAAAGAGAATAGAAGGCAGGGGTTAGTAAAATGCACAGCAAATAAAGTGTCTTCGAAAACAATTGCAAATAGGGTCGGACATTATCAAATACGAATAAAAAGGAGATGCATACAAAGGCAAATATTTTCTAATATGAGCTATTTCTATCAACTGATCGCAACCTCAGTGGGATGAGGCCTGAACTCTGTCACAATTGAGATTCTCTCTCAACAGCTCGTAAGTCAACCTCAACAGTCCTGACATACTCTCAGCCCGCGCACGACACCCGAGTGTTGTGTTGCACTGCTTCAAAGAGTGTATTTTGGTTTGGATGAGGGAAACCTGCATCTCGGCATCAGCCAAAACTTTATTTTTTGACCTCAAGCTCTTTCAAAACGGCGGCACCAAGCTTCCTTTCTCGTTTATTCCTCAATGCGTAGGTCACTTCTGTTCTTGTCCGCCTTCCGCCACTCGTTCGCCCCAAGGACCATTTGAAGCATCTTGATCAGTTGCACAGTCCACGACCGATTTTTCGAGCTCCCTAGGGGCCGCAAAAACGTCCGAAAAATCGGCCAGTTGGAAAAAAAATAAATGCGTGTCATTTACTGCCCTTAGGGGCTCAAACCGCCACAGGCACGTTCGAAAACGCTCTGAAGGCCTGTCGGTACACGTATTAGGCATACCTGTGCTCGTACTATGACAGGAAATGCCGGGTGCCCGCGTGCATAATTAAGATATACATACTGTATTCCGTGGCAATAGCCCCTTCCAACGCTTGTTATGCTTCACTGCAATACTTTTCCGTAAGCTTTACCGAGTAACATTTCTGTACAGAGGCGAAGCTGACTTTCACGAACCGGCATTATGCAACGCACCGTGTTTTCCAGGTTTCTAAGCCAATCGCGAGGACCACAAAGGTGGAGTCCGTGCCATTGCTGACAGCAGCGAATTCTTTCAATAAAAAGTTCGGCACCCACTGGCAAGAAGCTTCATAGCGAACGTCGAAGCAGCTAGGCCTAGCGTTGCCGCAGTGGTGGCAACGGGTGCCAGCGGATCTGCGTGCGAGAGTGCCGGTTCGAGGCGGCGAAGTAATCAAGACGGCAGCGGTGGTGCCTTTGATTAATGCCGTTTCGGACCTGCGGTCACGGCAAAACGTCCGGAAAATCGGACGGCAAAGAGTTTTAGCGTCGGAAATTTCACACGTTCTGATACGTTGACACTATGGGGTACGAGGTGGCGCCGCGAAGCCGTCCAAATTATCGGGAATCTGGAAAGTCGCTCGTTGACTGTACACTGGCAACTCCTCCTGCCAACAACAGGGCGTCAAAGACGATTCATTACGATTCCTGTCTGCTACTCGAGCCAGCATTACCGCGACTTTCGACCCTTTCAATAAAATTGCCACTAATTTTCCCTGATAGAGGCCCAAATTCCCTGAGTTTTCCCTGACTTTTTCCAGACTACGCGAAATCCCTGAGAATTCCCGGTTTTCCCGGTTGGTAGACACCTTGCTTTCATTTGGAACACGCAGCGAGAATGCCACGTCCTCGTGATGTCGTGGGAAGCCCTCGTTGCTTTCCCGCTCCGGAGAGCCGGTGTCGAGGCCGCCGTCGTAGTACGCAACGACGCCGGCAGTGCGAGCCCTCAGCAGCAGGTCGCGCTCGTCGGTGCTCAAATCGCTGAAGTTGAGCCCACCATCGCGAGCCAATCTGTCGGTGTCAGGGTCCATTGCGACGAGCGTCGAAGTTTGCGTCATAGAATGAAGTACCAGCTAATGGGCGTCTTGCGCTGGAGTTTCAGGTATAGTAGCGGCACCTGGTGGCGGTGCGGGAAACGACATCTGGGTCATGCCAGCTTGGGTCGTATCAACGCCTCCTATAATATACAATGCCTGGAACGTGAGCCGCAAACGCGCTGCCCTGCCCTCGACTGTACTCTCCTCCTTTTGGTACGGTGGCGAGCGCCTCTTGCGGCCAGCCCTTGTAAACACGCCGGTGGCACGGCTACCGGGAGCCAGCCGGGAGCGACGTCGGCAGCCAAGTGGCTGGCGCGTCGTGAGCTTTCGGCGGCGGCGGCAGTGGTTGCCATGGGGACCGGTACGGTGGCGCGCGCCGTCCTGCGGCGCATGGTCGCAAAACTCGGCAGAGAGCTCCCTATGGAAAAGAGAGCGACGTTCCAGGCATATAGCTATAGGAGGCGTTGGTCGTATTGAGCCCTGGCTGTGGCGAAGCACGTTTCTAGGCGGAGTTGTGCGTCAATTCGCACTTTTTTATGCCCTGTTGCGAGTGCGAAAAGGCTCACAGACCACGCCGACAACGCTGCGAGCTCGCCGCAGCCTATAGTTTAACGAAAACGGACTCTCCGTGTGCCGTGGGACGTAATGTGGGACGTAATTCGTTTCTCCTTCCGCTAGCCACCATACTCCCGCTTTCGCTCTGCTGTCGGCTCTGTCTCGGCTCTGTTTCTGGCCGCGCGTTTGCGTTTTGCGCAGAAAAGCCGTAGCGCCGTCTGCGGACGCCGTTCTACTCACCGATGGCACAACGTCACTATGAGACCATGATGTCAGTACTCCTCGATCGGAGGGCGGGCGATTTGAACTGCGCTAGAGGTACGCGGACGCTTCAGAACGCATTTTCTCTTAAAATAAGTCTCTCCTTGGCACGAAACAAGCGTTTCGAGGTTTCTGTGATGGTATTTCAGCAGTCCACGTTGACTTTATTGTAACCTTTAGTGTCCCTTTAAGGGCTCAAACCACCACAGGGACATTCGAAAAAGCTCTGAAGGCCTCTTGGTACACTTATTAGGCATATTGGTGCTCATGCTGTGACAGGAGATACCGGGTGCACGTGTATATAATTCAGGAATACAGACTGTGTCCCCTGGCAATCGCCCCTTCCCACGCTTGTTATGCTTCACCGCAATACTTTTGCTTATGCCTCACCAAGTAAGATTTCTGTACAAAGGCGAAGCTGACTTTCTGGAACCGGCGTTATGCAACGCACAGTGCTTTCCGAGCGTCGAAGCCAATTGAGAGGACCACAAAGGCGGAGTCAATACCAATGCTGACAGCTGTGAATTCTTTCAATGAAAAACACAGCGCCCAACGGTAAGAAGCTTCAAGCGAACGTCTAAGCAGTTAGGCCTAGCGTTGCCGCAGTGGTGGCTACGGCTTCCAGCGGATCTGTGTGCGAGAGCGCCGGTTCCAGGTGGCGAGGTAATGAAAACGGCAGCGGTGGTGGCTTTGATTAATGCCGTTTCGGACCTGCGGTCACGGCAAAAGGTCCGGAAAATCGGACGGCGAAGGGTTCTTGCGTGCGAAGTTTCAGACGTTCTGATACAGTGATTCTATGGGGTACGTGGTGGTGTTCGCAAAACCGTCCGAATTATCGGGCATCCCGAAAGTCGGTCGTTGACTGTACACTGGCAACTCCTCCAGCCGACGACAGGGAGTCAAAGACGATCCATTACGAGTCCTGTCTATTACTCGAGCCAGCATTACCGCGACTTTCGACCCTTTCAAAAAATTACCGCTAATTTTCCCTGGTAGAAGCACAAACTCCCCGAGTATTTCCATACTACTCAAAATCCCTGAGAATTCCCGGTTTTCCCAGTTTTCCTGGTTGGTAGACACCCTGTTATTTGATTATAAGGTGGCCACGATTATAAGGTGAGGGTACAGTTGGGGGACACGAGAAAAAAAACTTAAGTATGCACACTAATATAAGGCAATACAGAGTAGCCGACAGATTATTCAGACTTGGCGTGAACTACTTGAAATATAGAATAATCGAAAGCACCCATAAGGCGAAATTTGAGCTGGAATAAAGTGGCACCTCAAGATGAAATTCGCAAATATTAATGCACCCAACCTTTACTGTTGTTTTTGGATTTTTGGTATGGGTTATACGCACAAAAATACAGTACTGCCTCCCCTGCCAAGGTTTATTAGTTGATGCAATCTACGCTGCCATTTAAAATCTAGATGCCAAAAATGTTACACTGCTGTCTCCATATGGAAACTGACTGAATCACCAGCCTTGCATATAAGGCGGAGAGTAACTTCAAGGCTAAGGATTCTTCAAAAATTGTTTGCCTTACAATCGAATAAATATATTATTGTAGTTGTAAATGAGAAATGGAAGAGACATTGCGATCGATTCAACAACGAATTATAGGTCTATTAAATTGAACACAATAGGCACTAAAGGAATGAAATGCAGTGAAGGGCAGTAAGGCATTAGAGTGAGTGATGGTGATATCAAACGTATGTTGTTTTGCTTTTGGCTGGAATTGTTTTTCACCGGGTTGACACTGTTATCACTTTGCTACACAGCGCAGGACAAACCTACTGTGTCCGACAATTCTTGAATGTTGTCGTAGATTCCGTAGCTCACTCGTGTCTAATCAGAGTGTGTATGCAATGCCCAACTAACAGATCCCGTGCACAGCGAGTGACAACTGTGCTCGCCACTATCGTTGTGTTGAGTGTTTTCTTTTTTTGAGCTGCAGTTCGCCTAATAAAAAGCTTAATTTTTAACCACGTCGTGACCTTGGCAGTGCCAATTTTTTACCATCACTACAATGTGACAATATTAAAGTTGTGGCAGACTAGAGACATCAATAACTAACAAAAAAATTACATTGTTCGACAGCGAGAAGCACACAGGACAGGTATGGGGGTAAGTACAGCTGGTGCAGGACAGGGACCATTGGAGAACATTCTTAGTTGTTTAGTGAGCTTAAAATAAACTGTCAACGATTCGCCTCAATGTTGCCAAAAAAAAAGAGAGAGAGAATTAATCGTATGGTGACACGGGCAGCTGGTAGTCATTTCACGGGACACTGCCACCCAATATTTCACATCAGAAATGAATGTGGGAGTGAGTCCTAGCAGTGTCGTGCCTACTATGATAAGATCTGTGAGATCCTAGGGGCTCTGTGGTGAACTTTTCCACACTTCTGAAGCAAGTGATTGCTGTATGTGGACTTATGTCCAGTCTCTCTTCAGTGACATTCACACTAGTGAATGACAGGGGTCGTGCAACCAACTGTTACTGGCAACAAAGGAGTGGCTTACAGCAACCTATGTCCACAGTGGCAACAGTGACTTGCCCAATGGCACACCAATATGTTTCATGAGAGTGCCATTCACATCGGCTTGCATTGCCATAACCACTGTAAAATAAGTGTCAGTGCATGCCGACATCCTGCTCAAGTATCATCAATTAGTTCAGCAGTGGAGCTGAGAAATTGAGCAGCAAGTGACTGAGCTGAAACAGTCACCTTTAGACCAAAGTTACTATCGCTTAGTGATCAACATGGTCATGTGACCTCTGCGACTTGCCAGTGTGCATGTCACCTACAAGAGGCAAGTGGAGGCTCACCAGTGAATGTGCTAGCTACTAGTCAAAATCAATGTGGCCAGTTCTATGTCATAGCTCCAGGACTTCGAACTCATGGTCCAACTTGTGGTATGTTCAAAGCATCGAGGCACATGGCAGGGACTCCTGCTTCAGTGTAGCAGCATTCAATTTATAAACCTTGTGATTCTGCAGTTGATATTGTTACGGAAGGATGGAAGAAGATCAAAGACACTGGCTGCTGCGTGTTGTTGGCGGTCAGCCATCCTAACCACTCTTTGACTCATCCTGCATATATATTGTAAATATAGTCTTTCTATACTTGCAACATCCACGTAACATATTGGTGGAGGTGCGGGGTACCAGGGCTGGAAACGTAGGTCCGCAGTTGACGTTGCATTACCGTCCACACTATGAATGACGGTGAGCACGCGGGATCAACGTCGTTCTCGCCTCCAATGTCACCGTACCTCGCTGTCACCTTCGGTTGTGGTAGTGCAACCCAAGGATTCTGGAACTTTCTGTGGGACTGATGGCGCCAACGTCGAAGAGTGGGCGGCTATGTACAAACGCGTGAGTAGAATCAACAGATGGGACCCAACGCTAATGCTAGCTAACCTGTTGTTCCACCTAAGAGGCATATGGCAAAGGTGTAGTACAAAAACCACGAAGAGGTGCTAACCAGCTGGGACCAATGCAAAGAGAAGTTGACAGAGTTGTTTGGCAAACCAGCTGGCTGTAAAATTACCGCAAAGCAGGAACTGGCCTCCTGTGCCCAATCCCCCGCAGAGTCCTATGTCTCGTACATCCAGGCTGGCACTTTGTCGTAAAGCCGATCACGACATGACAGAAGCTGAGAAGGTCGGGCATATGCTTAAGGGCATTGCCGACACCTTTAATTTGCTCATGTGCAAAAGCTGCTCTACAGTTGATGCTATCATTAAAGAATGCCGACAATTTGAGCAGGCCAAAAGCCGACGCATCTTGCACTAATTCGCCAGACTTCCCAATATTGCCGCAACCTCGACGTGTGAAGATCAACCAGCACAGCAGCATGCATCGCCATCAGAGGACGTGGTGTGAATCATTCGACGTGAACTGGATGCAATGGCACCCGCAGCTCTCTGTTCGCGTAGCCCTGATGCTACCACCACTTTTTCCCTCCCTCACGTACAAGCCATCGTTTGCCAGGAACTTGAAAACATTAGTTTACATTCTGTATGTGCTGTTGCCAATCCCAGACCTAACGAACGCCCTTCTACTATTTTCGCTCCACCCCGACGCTTCTCTCCGCATTATCGCAACCCGACTGAGTGGAGAACTGTGGACGACCAACCGATCTGTTTCACCTGTCGCCGCATTGGTCATGTCGCCCGATACCGTCGCAACTCATGGCCCTCAACACCTCGCACACCGACCAACCTGAGCCGTTTTGACGCAAATGCCTGCAATGTTTCACCCGCTGCTGAGTCTAACAATGCCGACAACTCTGCTAGGAACACATGCTACAGTCCTTCACCATCGCCACGTGGACACCAGTCTCGTTCACCACAAACACGTCGTCCATCTTTCTGTTCACCACAGCTACATTGCCTTTCGTCCCCTGCTGCGTTTGGCCACACTCTTTCAGAAAACTAAGAAATGCAGCCCTCATAGGTGGTGCTGCATTGCCTACTACCGCAGCAAATCCTCTGTCTGTACCCACAAGGAGAAGCGCAATAGACAGCGTACCTGTCCAAGCACTCGTCGACACTAGAGCCCACGTATCTGCAATGAGTGCTAGCCTACGTAGACATTTAAAGAAGGTCCTCACCCCAGCAGCTGCCCGAGTGCTTTGTGTGGCCGATAGTGGCATGCTGGTTGCTCTTGGAATGTGTACTGCGCATTTAATTATGGCCAGCCGCCCTACTTTTGTTCTCTTTGCTGTGATCGACAACTGCCCTCACGATGTTATCCTTGGATTGGAGTCTTTATCCACTCATTCTGCTCTTATCGACTGCGCGACTGACATTCTTCAGTTGGACTGCTTCAACTCACTGATGCTCCGAGCACCATCCAACTGCACTTGTGCTCGCTTCACGATGTGCGTCTGTCACCCGAGGCAGTGATTTACATCACTTTGACAGCCCAGCCACAGGTTCCTGAAGGTGAATATGTGCTTCGCCCCATCATCAACGTGTTTTTGAACCGGACTGTTGCTGTTCCGCATACGTTGGTCATCGTTACTAATAATGACATCGTTCTACCGCTTCTGAATTTCAGCCTGTGCCCTCAAGTGATTCCGCCCGGCATGTAAATGGTGTGGCGGGACAACAGGCAGGCCGTAACATGTTCGCATCACACCGTCACTGCGGTCCCTGACTGCAGGGGACTGCTGAACAGACTGTCCGAGGGGGACCGTTGACTCTGCAACGTTGGCAGGCTGAGGTTCCTGACAGGGAACATGCTGCAGTAGTGGTGGTTCCTCTCTGGAGGCAATAAGCCCAAAAGGCACTAGGTGATGCTGGTTGTGCCAGCATCAGGTGCCAAGAGACATCAAGGGTGCCAGCTCGCTCTGTTTCAACCACGTAGCTCCTTGGCCTTTGCCCCAGACTGAGGACCCTAGCCTGCACTTGATCAGGTCGCACCCAGACACACTGACCTCTTCGGAGTGGCGGTAGGTCTCTAGCTCCATGATGCCTATTGTAGTTGTCAGCCTGCTTCTGCTTGTAAGTCACATCCTTGGCAACAACATCTTTCGATTGGCGGCCAGTTGGGATATAGCTGGGAGTCTTGCTTTGGCACTCTGGTTCTGAGTTGATGTCCCATCAACAGCTGGGCTGGACTAAAGCCGTCGACTCCTGGAGTATCCCGATAGCTGAGCAGAGCCAGATGAGGATACTTTGATTTGTGAAACAGGAACTTGATTGTATGCACCATCCTCTCTGCCTCTCCGTTCTACTGAGCGTAGTGTGGACTGCTGGTCACATGGTTAAAGCCATACGATGCTGGAAACACCGCGAACTCTTGCGATGAGAACAGTGGGCCGTTGTCTGACCCGACTTCTTGCGGAATTCTATGGCGGGCAAAGATGGTTTTGAGAGCGTCGATGACTGCCTGAGCTGTCGTGCTCCTCAGGGTCACCACCTCAGGAAACCTTGAGTAATAGTCCACCACCAGGATAAGCGTCTGGCCATTGAGGTGGAACAAGCCCATTCCGAGGGATTCCCAGGGACATCCAGGTAGGGCCGCGGAGAGCAGGGGCTCTGCAAAGTTCACGCGGGTGGAAGCGCACTGTTCGCAGTTGGTGACAAGAGAGATGATGTCTACAGAGATACCGGGCAACCAAACTGACTCCTGAGCTAGGGTTTTGGTCCTATTGATACCCTGATGACCTTCATGCAACAGCGTCAAGACCGGCAGCCGAAGGGACGATGGGATGACTATCCGGGCGCCTTTCAGCAGAACACTGCCGCAGACTGAGAGCTCGTCTGCCAGAGGCATACTTTGAGAGGTGCAGTGGTATCTTGGACTTTTGTGGCCAACCATGCTGGCAGTAGGAGGCGAGGGCTTTGCACTCCCCATCAGCCTCTTGTCTGTCGCATGTCTTTAGGGCTGAGTGGCAAGACTT
Source organism: Dermacentor albipictus (assembly GCF_038994185.2). NCBI lineage: Eukaryota > Metazoa > Arthropoda > Arachnida > Ixodida > Ixodidae > Dermacentor > Dermacentor albipictus. Next base: position 5,408,984 of record NC_091830.1, read on the forward strand.
CCGACGTGCAGCTGACTACCTGTGCTGCAAAATGTTCGATAGTGTATAGGAGAGTGGGTGGGTTGTGGGTGACGTGTGACAAAGTATCGGTTGTGGGTAGCAGCTTTCCCGGCACGTGCAGAATACGGAACTGGTATTGCATGGTCTTCAGTCATAGTCTCTGAATATGAGGCGGCAACATGTCCAGTTCTATTTTGCCCAGAAGTGAAAAGAGTGGCAGGTGGTCACTCTCGACATCGAAGGTGATGCCACGGACGAACTCATCGAAACTTAGGATAGCCCTTGTAATTGCAAAGTTTCTTTTTCGGTCTGGCTGTAACGCTGCTCGGTCTCGGTCATTGACCTCGAAGCGAACGCGACTGGGCCGCGCTCTCCCGAGGGTTGCGTCTTAAGCAAAACTGCGCCAAGTCCGAATGAGCTTGCGTCTGCAGACACCGTAGTGGCATACGACAGGTGGTACTTGGCCATGCACCTGTCTGACGTCAAGGGTTTCTTGATTTTCTCGAATACTGCCTTTTGCTCGTGCTGCCACACCCAACTTGCAGACTTGTTCAGTAAGGCTCTGATGGGCGCTGTGACGTCCGAGATGTGTGGCAAGAATATCGCAAGATGATTCACCATTCCGAGCAGTCTTCTAATGCCAGCGACATGCGCTGGAGCTTCCATGGCTTTGACTGCTTCGACCTTGCCCAAATCTGGCCTGATGCTCTGTGCTGTGATGACAACTCCAAGGAAGGAGACCTCGGGTACCCCAAAACGACACTTGTCCTGGTTCAATGTGATACCTGCTTTTGCAAGGCAAGATAGCACCTAGCTCCGTCTGGTGTCATGTTCCTGGGTGCATCCAAAAACCAGAATATCATCTATCACATTGGCAACTCCTTCTTGGCCCTCCAGGATCCTTTCCGTCTGTTTTTGGAAGTACTCTGGTGCGGAAGTGATGCTAAAGGGGTGCCGGCAAAAGCAGTATCGGCTATATGAGGTGATGAACGTCATAAGCTCTTGGGAATCTTTAGAGAGCTTCACCTGGTGGAAGCTTGCGGTCGAGTCCAGCTTCGAAAAAACTGTTTCATCGCCGAGGAGGCCAAGGACTTGCTTGACATTTGGTAGAATATGTCATTCTCAGAGGATGACCTTGTACAGCTGAGTCAAGTTGATGCAGAGCCGGTAGGAACCATCGCCTTTCCGGACGACGACGAGACCAGAGCACCATGGTGTTGGCTCGTCGACCCTGCGGATCACGCCTGCGCTCTCCAATTTGTCCAGCTCACGGCAGAAGATCTCGAGCAGCGGGATGGGGATCCCACGAGGGACGCTTAGCGAGAAAGGTACGGCATCGGGTTTCAACTGGATGTTGTACTCGTCGTTGAGAGTGCCTAATCCATTGAAGAGCTCGGTGCGCAGCGCTGCTTTTGAAGTCTTGAGTAGATTGAGAAATCAAACTACTTGAAGGGCTTGGAGCACTGGCAGTGCCAGAAGAGGCACAGGGAGAGACTGCATCACGTAGAGGCGCTGACAGCTTGTTTTCCCTTGCCACCGAAGTCGTGCCGTATACGAGCCCAGCATGCGCAGTGGCTGTCCTCCCGGGCCAGTGAGCAGAGTGTCGACTCTGTCGAGTTTGGCAGGCAACGCAGGAAAGTCGCTGGGAACGGCAGATACTTCGGCTCTGGAGTCGACCTTGAACTGCGCTGTGTAGTCGTCAACGATGACATCGACGAACTTTGTCACGGCGGGCATCCCGACGGCGTGCAGGTGAATGGGGGTGAGCTTGTTCTGCTTGAACTTCCGCGAGTGGCATACTTCAGCAAAGTGGCCTTTCTTTTTGCAGAAGTTGCAGGCAGAACGTCGGGCCGGGCAATCTGAACGTCGATGAGGCGTGCGGTCACAGAATTCACATGTGGACGGCTCGCGTGAGCGCTCTGCTTGTGTCGAACGAGGCTTAGCTCCGAAGCAATGACAAGAGGGGAACTTGTCAGCTTTCGTGGAGTCGGGGTTAAGCTCGGGGGAGTGCTCGGTGCGGCCCTGGGGCAACACCTTTTCCCTGTTGGCGTCTTCGGATTGATGGGCCTGTGTCAAGCATCCTTGAGTGTCAACTTCGCGTTTCGGCACAGCTGGTCCGAGACAGGAGTCGCGGAGGCCGATATCGAACCGGTCGCATATGATGCTTTCCTCAACAGCAGCTGACGGATAATTACAGCACTTAAACATCCTGCGCAGTTCTGCATAGTATGTGTCGATGCTTTCCCCCGGTAGCTGAACACATCTGTGGAACTGCGACGACTCGTAAAGCTCGTTTGCGGATGCACAAAGTGCTCAGTGAAGCAGGTGGAAACGGCTTGGTATGGAGCGAGTGATTGGACATTGAGCGAGAATGTCTCAAGATGCGGGTAGGCCTCCGGGCCCATGCAGTACAGTAGCAAGCGTACCTGCATGTCTTCCGATGCTTGTGTCAGTACTGCAACCGCTGTGTAGTCTTCGTAGTGGCTGAACCGTGTTGCCCACGTTGGTGGGCTCACGAAGTAGAACGGTGCCGGTGGCTGGAAGCTGACGCTGTACAGTTTTGGCGGCTCGCCGATCTTGAGGGACATCTTCGTGTCTTCCTATCGTGGCGAGGGCTAAGGCAGAGAGGGTGTTATCCACCCCATTACTGACACCATGTCGCGTGGTTAGTGGCGCGGGGGCACGGGCACGCAGAGACGGACCAACACGTACACGCCGCTTGCTCAGACGAAAAGGGTAACCCCTCTTTATTGTGCCCGAACATATATAGGCTCACACAAGTCACAAGGGGTGCCACACTCTGGTGGCAACCTAACAAACGAGAATGAACTGTGGCGACCTCTACACATGATGGACTCTCTTATGGAAGGCTACAAATGGACCACCTGTCTTTGTTACCTTGACAATGTTATTGTTTTTTCTCCCACATTCAGCAGCCAGCGTCTCCAATCTTACCTTACCCAACTCGCTGCCATTCTTGCGGTCTTCCAAAGAGCCAGCCTTCAAATGAACTGCACGAAGTGTCAATTTAGGTGCCGTCAGATTACCATGTTGGGACACCTCGTTGATGCCTCCGGTGTCCAACCAGATGCAGAAAAAGTTTGCACCGTACGCAGTTTCACTGTGCTACTTACTGCTTCTGATGTGCACTGCCTCGTCGGCCTGTGTTCTTACTTTCACCGTTTCATCAAAAACTTTGCCAACGTTGCTCGGCGTTTGACAGATCTTATAAAGAAGTACACACCATTCTCATTGAGCCCGGAGCAGGCTCAAGCGTTCGCCGCTCTCATCGGGTTTCTGACCAACCCTCCCGTACTTGCCCACTTTGATCCATCTGCACCGATCGAAGTCCACACTGACACAAGCGGCTATGGCATCGGCGCTGTTTCACCCAACAGCAGAATGGTACAGAGTGCCAGCCGCCTGCTGTCATCTGCCGAGAGAAATTACTCCGTCACCAAGCGGGAGTGCTTGGCTTTAATTTGGGCTGTGGCCAAGTTCTGGCCATATTTGTACGGTCGTGCGTTTTCGGTCATCACAGACCATCACGCACTCTGCTGGTTGTCTTCCCTTCGGGACCCAACTGAACAGCTTGGTCATAGGGCTTTGCAGCTCCAGGAACTTTCATTTAGTGTCTATTACAAGACTGGACGCCTCCACAACGATGCTGACTGCCTCTCACGTCACCCCGTGGATCCTCCAGATCCTGTTGCGCATAATCTGGTGACCTGCGTGATGGCCTTGACCGACATGTGTGCTGAAGGACAATGCGAAGCATCCTTACAGTCTAGCATCGCCCGAGTGCAATCTGGCAGCACCGATGGCGTGTGCCGCATGTCCGTGCTTCACGATGGGATCCTCTACCGCCGCAATATCAACCCTGATGGCCCTGAGTTGCTCCTTGTCTTTCCTTGTTCGTCATCTGCGATCCGTTGTTCTCGAACTTCACGATGCACCAACGGCGGGACACCTTGGAGTTTTGCGTACATATGACCACGTACGACGGCGGTTCTTCTGGCCGGGTCTCTACCGCTGTGTGCGCCGTAATGTCGCAACTTGCGAATTGTGTCAAGCTGGAAGAAACCTTCCCTAGCACCTGTCAGACGACTCCATCCTATTGAAGTTCCCTCTGAACCGTTCTTTCACGTAGGCCTTGACCTGCTTAGCCCTTTTCCGACGATGACTAGAGGGAACAAGTGAATCGCCATCGCTAGTGATTATGCGACATTTACAAATTAAATGTCAACTCCATTGAACTCATACTTAGAAGTATCTAGGACTTCATTTACAGTTTGACTGATCATGGGACTACCCATTAAAACCACCTTTGCTTCAGCTAATCATTTACTCAGCCATATAAAGCATGACATTAGACAGGCACTGAGTCATCTAGGTAAACTCGTTTACATCACTGTGATCTGACCAAAAATTTAATATGCTTCTGTCACCTAGGATCAGTATAAAGACTACATTACTAATGACATCAGAACCTTTCAAAGCCTTACTGTTGGCTTCACCTTCTCAGACTACCCAGGTTTCACAAGTGTCACAGATTTATAATGTCGCACCTGATTGTCAGGTATTTTGCATTTTTGCAAACTTATTTGCTTACCACTTTTCCATTATAAATTTTACTATAACACATCTCTGCATGATAACTTCTTCTTGCAACCAGCAGCAGCTATCTTTCCGCACCAGTACCATGCTAACAATGTAAAACGAATAATATGCTGCTCAACACATTACACAAAATATTTCATACCGCACACGATAAAGGACTGGAACCAGTTGCCATCACACATCACTACTAAAGCTAGCATCAGCAAAATGCAAAACCACATTCATGATAATATTCCACTGTTAAGTGTACCTCATGTTTCTTGTTTCAACAGTGTGTTTTAACCCCTTCTGTTATACTTTGGCAAACTTTAAAACATTGGCTAAAATTGGCTGGGTTGGCTAAATTGGTTACGTCCCCTTCACGTTCTTATGCCCAACTTGTCTATACATGATGCCTTGTTTTTTCTTGTGATAATTATTGTATACTACATATTTATGCCGAGATATTTATGGGGCAAATTATGCAACACAATTCGAAACAAGTCAGAATTGCTGCTCCTTTGTCTACTCTGTTGGCACTTGCAAATTCCCCAATCTTTCCAGTTATTAATGACTGATTTTGTGAGAATTCCTTGGAATCTACAGCATTGAAGGGCTAGGTGCAAAGGAGAAATGATGTTTGTAGCTTACCAAGTTACTATGGCAGCCCACAACTTTCAAAAAGTACTATCAGCAAGCTCTAAACCAGATGGGATGTACTAATAAATTTGACTGCATCAGGTGTTCCATGACAGGTGTTCCAACCATCCAGCCAGGCTCACACTTGCAAAACTAGCAGGAGACACCACTGTTTGCAGATAGTGAAGGTTCAGGTGAAAGTTTTGCTTCCTTCTGGCATACCACTAGCATTGATATAACCACTGTACGTACCAATTTCTATGATTCAAGGCAACTGGGGTGAAAATGGCCTGTTTTCTTCATAAAGTTTCCAGAATCGACGAATTCTCTGAAAATTGCAGGTTTTTCCTAATGGTAGACACCCTGTGGGATTTGTTGTGAAAGCCGCCAAGATTAATTTCCTTCTTTTCTATTTTTCTTCATTGTGCAGTATTCTATTGTGCACTCATGTCTCCCACTCTGTAACAGCCCAAAAAATGTACTAAAAGTAAACGAAATAAAAGAATATCAAGTTTGCCACTCTTAAGTGACACCATGCAGACAATAGCTCAGTTCAGTTCTGGGTGCAGTACCCACATCAGAAAGGGAAACTAGGAGCTCACCATCAACTCTGCCGTCAGTCACACAGGTAACATATGTATGGCTGCTGCGTCTTCACAGCTCCAGGCCAAGTGAGGGATCAGCCAACTTCCAACTCGCCAGAATCCTGTCCAGGCAAGTTTCACGGTGCCACGCAACTTATTTTTTTCCAAGAGAGCAACAACAGAAGAGCACGAGTTTCAAAAAGCATGAAAAAAAGAAAGTTCTGCAGCAATCTAAAGGTTGAAGGAAATTTTCGTGAAAGGAAGAAATTTTCCCCAACCCAAAAGTGGCATAAAGCTACAAATAAAAGCATTTTCACAGAAAAAAGGCTTTGCAATTAATAAATGTTTATCCCAGACCATAGATTCAACCTGCCACTGCCATTTTTCCATAGTGATCACTCAACCAGCTGAACTAACCAGGAGGGTGAAAGCAAATCCATGACCGGTTAGCACAGTTCACAAAGTAGCTGCCATGGAAAGGCGAGGGTGCAGCATTCGATCCAAGCACCAGAATGAATGTTTTTAAAACTACAAAGCTTTCATTCTGAAGAAACTGTGTACGGTTCCTTTGTGGCTTCATCCTACTCTTGGATGGAATTAATCATGCCTTCCATGAGTTTACAACAAATGTTTTTACTTTCCGGGCACCGAAAACCTTAGCCCTAACTTATCCTCACAAGAATTATTTGCCATGCTGGAGGCATGCAATCGTGTGCAGGGAGCGTGCTTTGACATGGAACATGCATCAGTGGACATAAAGCAACTCCTTGTAGGAAAGTATCCAGCAGTCAGAAGAAATAAGTAACTGAGGAAAGCCTGCGTATGTTAGCTTAAAGGGACACCAAATGGAGATGTTAAAACAGTTTATACTGATGGATTAAGCTATCAAAACTGTAAAAAAATATTGGTGTTAGCCAACATACAGAATGTTAAACCTCCTCGTTTATTAAATTGTGGACCTCAGCTGTGATACTGATGTGTTAGACTAACATAACAAATTTCATGGAATTTTTATGTGCCTTTTGTGCAGAAAAATAAAGTGTTTAGTTTGAGCCTGTCCTCACTTCTGAATGAAATACAATCAACGTTTATTGGTAAGCCATGAGCAATCTTTGAGACTTCTGACGTTATGGGAGCTGGTATGGCAATTTCAAGGTGGCACAGCCATCCATCACAGTACCTGTGCAGTTCTGCTGGAGGGTATTTAGTTCGATTCCAGATCACAGCAGCCACATTGCAAGGAGGCAAAATGCATGAATGCTTGTGTACTCACATGTAGATGCACGTTAGACATACTAGCTGATCAAAGTTAATCCCAAGCCCTTAATGTTGCATCTCTCGTAAGCCAAGTGTCACTCTGGGACCTCAACCTTTTCATCAATTATCATGAAAGTTCATCAAACCTTTACTTACAGCAAGACTACCCTGCTCACAATTACAGAAGTACAATCTATCAATACTGACACGAGATAGGCTGGCACCTGCGACCCAGTCCACAGCTTGTAAACTTTTTTCAGTTTAGCAGCAAGTTCTTTGCTCATAACTGAGGTGTCCATGCCAGTGTTGACTAAATCTGTGACTTCTTCGTTGTCTACGCTTATTGGTATATCCGATGTGACTATGTGCCTTTGATCATATGAGTGTGTTTGAACATCAGCCTACTAGCGCAAGCTCTTGGGCCAGTTGGTACATGAACTTGAAAAAGGGGGTACCAGCGAAACACAAAGGATGCGCATACAAGGGAAAGGCGTTAGACATGGATGGACACTATTGTCCAGTGTCCGCCCGTGTCTAACGCCTTTTCCTTGTGTGCGCGTATACTGTGTTTCGCTGGTACCCCCTTCTTTAAGTTCATCAGTCTATTGTCATCGCTGTTGTCGCTTTGTTGCAATGGAGGAGATTTCGTACATTCGGTGTCAGCGACCTGATTTTCGCGGGTCACTGAACTCAGTTTTCCTAGTTTGCAGGGCTGGACAAACGGCACCTAAGGGCGTCTCGAGGAAAAACAGGACTTCGCAACCAGTATCGTGATCGAGCAGGTGATGACGTGCGAGGCTTGTGCTTTTGCTGTTCGAACAAATTGTGGCCATTTGTGAAGAGGCTCTCGATCACCAGTGGGCGTTCACCAGGTCATGGACAAGGCACATTTGGGGAGAAACCACGGAGACCCACGTGATGGTAGAAACATGTCCTGTAGATATGGCTGGCTTTGCCGCAATGAAAACAGAGGAAGCTGTGGTCAGGAGCATGCCAGACATCACTCTTTCGTAGCCTGGACTCGTTGATGACCGGTGGATTCCGGTGCCTGAACCCACTTCCGCCTGTTTCGCAGTATGCACGACGTTTGAGGTGTTATACAGCGATTGACATCATACGGCTTACGCATGAGTAATCCGAACTTGCTCCTGGTGCTGTGATGCCCCATAGCATTCAGGAACTTGGATGGCTTGCCTGATCTCGTCTCGCACCATCTTTACCAGAGAAAGTCGCATGACCAGGGGCTCAACCAACTGTATTTTTTGGAGCTCTTATGATAGCTCTTATCAGTTCTCTAGGTAACTGATGTTGCTTCCCAGTATCACGTTATGGATGTCACTCGAAAGTGCAGTCACACTTCAGTTGTACTGCCTGGTACATTGTTATCGTGCCTTTTCCACTGCAGTGGCTTCAGAAGAAAGTCCACAAACGTAGTCGGCAGGCTGCGAATAAAGCCGGCAAAGATTTCCTGCTTTACACCTCGCATTAGGTATCGGACTTTTTTGTCTACGGTCATTGAAGCGTCTGCATGCCTGACGAGCAGAGCCATGTCTTCAGTATACATGGTGATGCTCACGTTTTGAACTCTTGACTGGATGGCCAACTTTGTTATCTCTTTTTTGTCTGCGCTACTGTGTGCGGTGATTAACTGCTGGCAAAATTCATCCCACAATGTCAATGTTGGCTTGTGGTTCTCGAATCACGTCTTTACAGAATCCCCAAGAGCGAAGTACACACTATGCAGCTTGCACTCTTGGGACCAACTGTTGAATTAGGTGGCCCTTTCAAAGTGCTCAAGCCAGTCTTTGACGTCTTCAATAGCACCTCAGTGGAACACAATGGGTGTCTGGGGCTGATGCAAAAGGATCTGCATCAGTGCTGTGATCGCAGCAGCAGATGGTTGGTGCATTGTCCTGATAGGATCAGAAAGCAGACCATGCTGCGGGTGGAGCCCCCTGGAGACGACGGCAGGTATGTACGTGCACAGGGGTGAGCTCTGTCAGACTACTCATTAGGCCACAATTCATTATTCATTAGGCCACAATGTTGATGAGTCAATATGTTGCAGAATGGTAGACATGAACGAATACTGACAAATTTTTAAGCAAGGTGAGACCGGGCTAGTTGGTATTCCATGCTGATGTAACCAACACAACAGTAGACATGGGAGACTAGTAAGGCGACAAGGACAAGTGCTGATTTCCAGCTGGCATTTATTACTATAAGACCATGCTTATATAAGCTCGCGCACTTGACCACAATCAGACACAATCGTGCAAGTCAACATTGTCACTATAAACTTTTTAATCCTCATTTCTTCTTTTAACGGGACACAAAAGACTGATAAGAGTTTAGGCTGCTAAACTATTCTTCAAAACTTTATTTCCATTAGTTGAAGAGAACATAAGGGCCAATCTCCCATTTTCTTTTTTAATCTTGTGCCTAAACCCTAGCACCATTACACGAGTGGGCTGTCACGAATTTCAATGTATTCTTATTTGAGCCATTGTGGCTCAGTAGAGCTTCTCAGAACTTTCAAAGTTTAGTCTTTATCTCTTTTAGAATACAGTGTAGACCACCTTTACCAATAAACAGTTACTAAGCCAGAGCAGGCAATGTCCTAATAAATGATGTCACAGAGAGCTGGTACAAAAAGTACAGTGTTGCCACCTGTGTCTTGTTTCTGCATCTTTGCTGGTGCTGTGCAAGTGTAATTTATTTTTCTGCTTAGTATGCCCTTGAAAGATTACTGACACAAATTTGTTTCTCGTTCCTTTCTTTAAGAGACCGCTGCCAACTGTATGATAGCGATATAATGCCTCAATTCCCAAGGACTCGACAAATAATTATTACATAATCCTTCAACATAATGTGTTCAAAAGGCTTGCTGAATACAGCACAAATATAATTGTGAAGCAAGAATCCAGTTACACCACAAAAATTAGCAGCAGTGGTCACATGATGTCAATAACTATTTCCACTGAGGCATTCGTTAAGAAGACTACACCACAATGGCATACTAACTTTCTTATATACATGTTTTTTCTAATAAAAATTACTCAGTGATTTCTTTACTTGTTTTATCAATGCGTTCACATACAACAGAAGCACACCCAAATAGGAGGAGCTTACAGGCGACAGGGGTGTATTCTGCAAGTGTCCACCTAATGGACATGTCCATTTAGTTTGCTGCAGAAGTGCTGATTGGCTGGAGATGCCAGTCTCCTTCTGACACAAACTTCAGCACAGCCAATCAGAACTTGAGTAGCAGACGAAATTGATATGCCCATTAGGTGGTCACTTAGAGAATACCGCCCCAGATGTACAGATGAATTGGCGCAACAAATGGACAATCATGCTTTCATGTTTTGATCCTTCAACATCACTAATCTAACTGAAAATTATGCAAGTCTAATGAGCCCAAACCTTTGTCTTCTTTAAGCAAGAACACCAGTAGCAGTAGCAAAATTTCTCACAGAGTAATTTTGTATGAAGCGGCGAAGGATACATTACTTGTACTAGTTGAAGTGCAGAAATGATAACGTAAAGGGAAATGAAATAGGACAAAAAAACAAGTTGCTGCAGGTGGGAACTGAACTATATTTACATTATGCTTGCAATGTTGTTGCCAATCGAGCTACCATGGTGCCATTTTCTGTTCCACTCTCTTGGGCATCATATGTGTACCAGATACACATATACCCTGGGAGCATTAGCCAGCACCACCACTCGTGGCCATGGCGGCAGATGTAGAACACTACAGGTATCGCAGAGTATGTGAACTTCGGTGTAGGTGGGAATCGAATTCGCACCTTCTGGGTTCTGAATTCCCACCTGTGGCAAGTTGCTTTTTCATTCAATTTCATAATCTCCCTTTACTTTTCTACATTTCAATTCAAAAAAAGGAAAACAAGTTTTTCTCTCATTGCTCTCCTTGGCTTACTGTCTGCTGGCTTCACGTATCATTATGGCCAATAAAAACTAGGGCCATCAGTTTCCCTTCTTCTTGCACAGTGCAATTTTGTAGTTTGTCTGGTTTGTTTATAACTGATCCACAGGTCAAATATGATTTGATTACATTCTGCAGTGTACAAATGATTGGTGTCTCAATACACCCTGCTGCCTGGAGATTACTGTCTTGGTACTTTGTCTCTCTATAACTGTATTTCTCTCTTTAGTTTCTGGTTTATATTTCTTTTCTCCTTCATGTGTGACCCCCCATTCACTTCTGCAAGATCGCATTAATGTAGTCCTGCTGTCACAGTTTGGTTTATGTGTACAAGGTTTTAATGTGAGTGCTAAACTATTTGTCTGGTAATGTCAATGGACTGTATGTATACAAAATGTAGCGAGGGCCAGAGGTCCAAACATCTGCAATGTGCAGTGCATTTTACCTGTCTCACTAATTTTCTAGTGGTGAAATTTTAAAGTTACTTCAAGTGATTGATTAAGCAATAAATTAACTTTTAGTCACACTGATATGAAAACACAACCACAGCCGTATAATGCTATGCCATTGATATTATATTCAGGCTGCTCAGCAGCAATGAGAATTTAAATGACAAAAAAGGAAACAATGAACATAATGAATTCAGTATTGTTAATGATGATCATAACCAATCTTTCATAAGCTTGGTATGAAGCAATTGAGCTGCTAATTGCTACACATACACACTTAACTATCATCATCATAATCGCTCTATCTTAAATCCATTGCAGGACAAACACTTTTCCCAGACATCTGCAGTTAGTGCTTCCTTGCATTAACCCAGCACACTGAAAATTTCATATTCTCATCTATCTAATCCTCTGCTACCTTTGACTGCATTTCCTTCTTTTGGTGGTCTTTATATTACTGATAAGGAAACCAGTTATCTGTTCTATGCATCACGTGACCTGCCCGAACCCCCTCTTGATGTCACAACCTAAACCATAACATCAGCTATTTTTGTTTGAAGCCTATCTTGCCATCTTCTAAGAATGCACCTGCTTAATATTGTTGTTCAATTAATTTTAACCAAAGTAACACAACTTGTCATGCCAATGAGAAGAAAATAAGAATACAGAGTACACCACACGCTGGAGTAGGGAATAATTAGTGTGAAGGTACCAGTGGTGCATGTTCCCACTCTGTTATATAATGGTATTGAAAATGATGAACACCACATTAACATAGTACCCATAGGGCAGGTTGCCAAACCTCTAAATGACAGTATTTTCTTGCCGAGATAAAAAAAAAGCATTTGAATCCCACTTCAATGTAATTGGGGGTGAGGTTAGAACATATAAAATTGGTCTCAGATGATTTGCCATCCGAAGGTAAAATTTGTGGGCTGGAGCAGGCGCCCAGTGCAGGAGGAGTGCCGTCATATAGACCTTTTTTCATGGGTGCCGCCATATTATGTAGGCAGTAGTGCTATCTATGAGTGGTCAGCTTACTGGGTTGGGCAAGCACTCCGTGTTGTACGCCAGGTATAGGCTCGGCGCCAGTTTATAGTGGTTGTTCTTGTGCTTGCCCAGTCTATTCTTCTACGTGGGAAACACTTCTGTGAGATGTACTGAAGTGTTTTAAGCCAGCATGGTCAGAGTTTCTGCTGGCATTGAAGGGGACGGAACACCCAGCACAATGTGCACGTGCATGTTAATATGAGCCTGCAATAAGCCTCGGAGATCAGTTGCGTATTAATGAAAATTTATTTCATGAATGTGGCCTTACTGCAGCATTCTTGCTCATTCTAAGCTGTGGTTTAACAGTAATAAGTTTTTACAAAACATATGATGATCCTAACATCATGGGTACCATCCTCTTGATGAATAAGTTGTGCTCTTTACTCTTACAAGCATTAAAAGAGTTATGGGCTATTCCGTGCGAGACGTGCCACACCCTATGAGCGACCGTCACCGATTCTCTTGGAAAAAAATTGGTCTTGCTGGTGATTGTGTGAATGAGGTTTCACCAACGTATTTTTTAGTTAAAAATATTTGGTGATTAAGCACTCTGAAGTTTCTGCAAAGAAGCAAAGTTGGTTGGAGGTAAATTTTTTGTAATCAAGTGTGAAACGATGTAAAATGACAAATCTATTTTAGAATATTCTACTGGCATGTTTTTTCACGTGATGTCATGGGTGAACACATTTATTAATGTTCACATTTACTTGGCTCAGTTAAAAAGCAAGAAATTGTGCATATTCAAAATCTTTTCGCATAAACATCGTTAGGGTTTCAGCAATAACATTTTATTACTATTTTTTCCCATTGCGACAGTTTATGCTAAAAATAATTCTTGACCATGAAAGTGAGTGCTTTCCCTGAAAGTTACTTTCAAATTTGGGCTATTTGGAAGTACCTTTCAGGGAAAGCACTGAGAGCCTTGGCCAGCTCCAACCTCGAGGATCAGCAATGGCTGATTGCGAGGGCCCAGGACACGGCCCGAGCTCAAGGCATTCTGGAATGAGGACGCCTCTCCAAAGCTGCATTCACCCAATAAAAATGTTTATTCTCTCTCTCTTCCAAATTTGGCACAAAGACATTTTTGGCAATGTTCAAACCTAAATTAAGCATTAAGGCCCTCTAGATAAATATACATGAGATAGCTCATTATATGTGCCAGCCTTGCAGCTTGTGATCAAGAAATTCGTATTCAAGTAAATTTTGTTTGAGGCAAGAAAACATTTACGAAATCCACTACTGATTTCACTGGCAGGCACTCCCTAACTGTGTCTTCACTGCAGAACTAGCATGCGCCACTAGCTATTTTTTTTGGCATGGATATGCACTGTGGCTATTTGCCAAGCGAACGCATGTTGAGCCACTTGACATCAGTTTAAATACATTGTAAAGGATGTATGTTCGTCAGTTCATCCCTTCTAATTTGAAGGCCTCGAGGAAGTCAGGTAGGCCGAACACGGCATTGATGTGAGATCTTTAGTGTAGCTAACTTAGCCTCATTCTGTCCTATGCTGAGGAAGAATAATCAAACGATAATCTCCTGCTCTATACTAAAACAAAAATGGCACTTGATCACACCCATGGACACTCACAGCAGACTACAGCCTGCAAACTGGAAATTTCTTTGTCTTTTATGCTACAGTAGGCACGGAGTGTCGATGATTCAGGGCCTTGCATAAGTAATCTGTTGATCTGTAGTACTTACAAAACAGATCAGCACCGTTCACAATAGCTTATGTCTGATAACTATCCAGTCCTCACGGCGACCTTGAAGCTGTCAGGGTTCACTTTTATCACACAAATGTATTATCGTAAAACGAAGTTACAAGGGCAATAACATTCAAAAAGTGTAACCAGGTAATTCACTGCCACTTTCTGTGCATATAGAAGCTTGCACACATATCTTATGCATAAAAAGTTCACAAGCATGGCAAGAATTCAATTTTCGCCCACTCGTGTTGCAGTGAAGGTACAGTTCAAGAATGACTACTGGTGAGATTGGTTGCAAATTTGAAAAATCCTTCTCTCGCCTGAAATAAAATTTACTCGAACTAAAATTTCTGAATCTCAAGTGAGAAGAGTGGTGCATATAATGAGCTATTTTGCGTACCTTTATTGGGAAGGTTACAACATTTAATTTAGGTCTGAACATCATGAAAATGTGACTTTTTGCCACATTCAGAAGTAATTTTCTAGAAAAGTACTTGATTTTATAGCCAAACATTATTTTTAGCATAACCTATAGCAACGCGATAGCATAGTAAAAAGTTGTGCCTGAAAACTTAATGCTGTCTATGCGAAAAGTTTCTGAAAATGCACAATCCCTTGCATTTTGACTGAGCCAAAATAAAGGTGGAAAATTAATAAATGTGTTCACCTACGATGCCACATGAAAGAACCATGGCAGAAGAATATTCTAAAATAAGATTTTTCATTTTACCTAGTTTGACACTTGATTACGAAATATTTACTTCCAGCCAACTTTTGCTTCATGTAAACTTCAAAGCGTAGTTATGTCACCACGAAATTTTTTCGGAAAGAAAAGAACTTTGGTGAAACCTTATTCACATTATCACCAACAAGCCCAATTTTTTTCAAAAGAATCGGCAATAGTCCCTTTTGCAGTCTAGGACATTTTGGGTGAAATGACCCTTATCTATCGATACATTACATAACTACCTCATTTGTTGGACAAGCTTTCTGCCCACGAATAAGAAAGTTCTAGTTAGTACTAGCAGCATACCCTAAAGTGTGAATCCCACTTTCCGAGTGGTCAAGCAACTGGCTGCAGACTGCGTGCGAAGCAGTGGTAGATGCTGCATTATAGATCTGGTTGTTTTATATAGCACATGGTACAAGCATACGGCATGACCATGCTATGTCTTATTGCGGCAATAGCCAGTTTTTTTTAAATTTCTTTTTATTTATTTATTTCTTGTTAAAGAAGAGGATTTTAAAAAATTTGGGGGGCCTCATTATTTCTGCCACCTACGATGCAACTGACCGTTTGACAGAAATTGTGTCTGACCATTGGACAGAAATTGTGTCGTCACAGATATCTCTCCATTTCTTTTTATGTGATTCCCTTTGAATATTAGTGCTCTGCAGGGTAAAAAGGCAATGCCAAAGCACAAATCTTATATTTATTATTCAAGAAAATAGTGCCTCTTCCTCTTCACAATCACTCTCTCTGTCAGTGCAAAAAATAGACAAAGACGAAAAAGAGAAGACAATCACAGGCGTGTGATCGTCTCTTCCTTTTCATCTTCGTCCAGTTATGCTAAGAGATCAGGAATATATTCCAACTCACCTAGTTCTCGCTACTAGTGCAGTATATGCATCATGCTGGTTTACCAACCAGTGATAGCTGAGCTGAGCAATGCCACTGACCTCATACAGGAGGCTAATGTAGACACCGCATAGACATTTCAAGTCTAGTAGACTCAAAAGGTGTGAGAACAATGTTGGTGGCTGATGCACATGTTTTATAATGATTGGTGCTTAGATATTTCAGGATCGTATTAAGTTGGCTGTACACTAGCACTTTTATGCTTTAGTTGCCACGCAAAGCGATCACACAGTGAGAACATTCTCCAATTCATGCTGGCAATTCTTTTTGTTGAGTGAAAACCGATACAGCCAAATAATTCACAACACAACACACAGTGGCGGATGATGCATGTCGCATGTTTGCGCAGCCAAGAGAAATTTCTGCGCACTGTAGTTACTGTTGCTCCGAAAGGCTACACAGTGGTTCTTCAATGACCTTGTATGAACTGACATCATGCAAATTCTCGGAGAACAAGCTAAAACATCTCAATATCATTCCGCAGCACATCACGGCAACACATTCATGCCACACCCCACCGGCTAACATAAGCCAGAGAGGAGGAAAGGCTTGCCGCACACCCTTTTCTCCTTGTCATATCAAAAGGTCTATACTCGTTTTCTCACAATATGCCCTCCTACTCAAAACACCAACCACCCTGCCGCCATCCAAAAGGAGTGAAAAAGGCAGCAAAATGTTGACCACTGAATAGCCATGAAGTCTCAAGATTGATTTGGCGGCACTTTAGGAATGTGTGTGAGGAGTGGTGGCGTGGGTGGGGAGGGGGGGGGAAGCGGTTATGCCGCTTAATTTCAAGGGGGGGGGGCACCCCTCCTGGGTATGTGCCTGGCTTGTGGCATGCCTACACCTATTCATACTTTTCAAGTGTTGCATTTTGCCTGCGCCGTTGAAGTAAAGCTGCACAATTTCAGAGCTTCTTATGCCCATCGTGAGCTGGTCCACAGTAGTGTCGGCGAATTAAACAGATATATTATAAAAACGAATACTGTAACATGTGCTTCGAACAGAAGTAGCTGGCTGAGTTTCTTAGCGCGCTTCGCATCATTATAAACACCCATGTGCAGAAAGTAGTTTTCCAAGTGTGAGGTGGTGACAAGCCAACATCCTTTTGTTGGGAAACTACACCCAACATCAGGACCTTGCATTCTTATGCTTAAAAGTTTGCTCACAAGGCCTCGTCGAAAATTTCTGTTGTTGTGTGTGAAAGTTGTAAAGCTCCATCTAGAGAATTTTACGACGAACACTATTCAACTTGGTCCATTACTGAAAAATATAGAAGTTGCAATGCCTCATAGCCATGCTGGCAGGAAGTAAACTTCTTTGTCCGCATTGAAATTCTCTTCCTTTGGCTCAAATAGTGTTTGCAAATGGAATTCCTTCTGTGCCTTCTCCCATACCAGAGACAAAAGACCTGTATATATTATGGATTCCACCTCCTTTTTCTTGCTGCGCGCCACCCTTCCAGGCAGTTTTGCATGTTCTGCATTACATTATTCACTAATGTCACATGCCACAATTGGCGATATTGCAGGCAGTGCATCTGACATGGAGGCATTTATTTGTGTTAGCTTGATTACTGGGCAGAAAGCAGAACTACCTTGAGAGGAGGAGCACAAGGGCTTTTGTTTAAAGTTTCCGCTGTTGTATGCAATATATCAAACTGCTGCATGATGCAACAAGAATTTGGAGGAGGCTTAAACTTCGCTTTTAAGAGTGGAACACGATAGTGTTCAAAAATCCCTGACCACTTCTCGCGCTTCCCGGCAACAGTAGCATATGTAACCGTAATGTTTACTTGGAAACGCTTGTGGTGAACGCTATGCCCAAAGGCGAGCTTTCTGGTTGAAATGGGGCCTCTTGCATGGGCCAGGCTGTGGCAGAGGTGAGCGCCATCTGGAAGTGTTTCAAGGAAGCGGTTGTGCCGCTCCGTGGACTGAGATATTTATGCGTCAGCGTGCGTAAATGGCAGACACCGTCTCCGGTCTGTGCATTATAGAAAAGCTGGAAAAAGGGGGTTTGTTTGAGTTTTCGTGAACTATATTTTCTCGTATATTCAAATTACACTCCAAGAGCTATCATTTCTGTAGGCTGTGTAAGTCGTAGTTCATGATTTTTCCACGTATTGTAGCTTGAGAAATTAAATTAGTTCAGTTAATTTCTTGCGTCACATGAATGACCTGGGTATGTGAGGTTCGAAAATCTTTCTGCCAAAGCAACATACGACGTCGAACACTGGACGCAGACATGGGACGCTAGACGTCGGCGACACCGGATTTTCCGCGACTCGGGCTCCTTAACACTATCGCATTAAAATTGTAAGTGTATGGTCTGTGCAACGCACTTGACTATTTGCAATTCTCAAGCCTGGTGAGGGGATTTGTGAATGTCCCGTTCCAATTTATAAGAAGTGCTTAAAGAACTGAAGCCTCTTACTGGAACCACTGTTTCAGCAAATCACTTTGCCGAAACATTCGCTCTAGCTGGAGGCTTCCCTTTTTCGACCATTGCTTATTATTTCAAGCCTCTATCTGCTTCTGAACCATCTGTATCATTTTCATTCCAATTTAGAAGCGCGAAACTGGCATGTCACAAAATTGCGACAACTGCCTCGAAGAGGGTAAGGGTTATCTAATGCATGCATAAAACAAATAGTGCAATAATAAGTCAGGCAAGGAGAGAAGTGCGTGAGCACAGAAGAAGCAGGACAATCATGTGCGGAGTACAAAGCATTACAAGAAATCTGCATGCAATGCGAGAATTCTTATGCTACGCAAGGCAACTGTATGAAATTGCTCATTTTGAAAACCCTTAATATTTTATATAAAATTTTTTATTCAAACAAGGAAAACAAATGAACAATAATATATCTGCACCTTTGCATAACTGAAAGTTCTAATACTTGCAGCAAAAGATCAGAAATGCACATATATGTATTTGCATATCTTATATGATGTATATTTTAGTAATTTGATGTTAGAATGCATAAAATGTTCACATCATGCTGTAACAAGGTGAGGACGTAGCACCTTTTCAGGCATTTCTCAGTTTATGCTTATAATGAGGTGAACGAGACCTTTTTTCTTGTGTTTACCCAGTCTGTGTGCTTGTGTGAGTTGCAAGAGAGACATCTAGGCACTTTCGCTTCAGGAAATTCACGTTTCCTTAAGTACTATGGAGATGAAACACACACTTTGCTCTGTTTGTCCCTAGCTGAGATGCATTATGCAACAGCGGATAAATACTCAGGAATGAGCTCTCTCTCCATTCATGTTTCATGGCGTCGCACCAAAGCTCTGCGTTTATGACTGCAAGGCTCTCGGCTCAAATTGTGTGTTGAATAGTTTTGTTTTTCCTCATTTTTTTAAATAGCTATTTCTGCATCATTATATCATTTCCCCCTTTGGCTTCTGCTGCAGATATTTTTTTTCCTATGCTTAACCACAAGGCCTGACACAGAGAGTCCCTGCAAAGGAGAGTGAAGCAACTCAGCATGGTGGGAAAGGTGGGTCTTAGGTAGATGCTGTTTCAGTGGCTACAGACCAATGAATAATGGTACGTTGTTACCATGATTTTGTTTTATTGCAAAGTATTCATTTGATGGTTATAGTGAAGTTCATGTTCATGGCTGTGCAAAGCATACGCAGAGCAGCATGCGGCCTGTATTGTCCAGATCACCTCCCATCACTGGCGACTCTAGCACTGGCAGAGCCACCTAAGGCACTCTGCAAAATGACAAACCTTATGTTACAAGCACCTCAGTGACACGGGCCACCACTGATGACAAACAACTGCCATTTTACCATTACAGACTCTGTATCGCCTGCCATGATACTGTTTGGATGAAGTTTAAATGGTGGTTAAATGGAGCAAAGCGTGTCGTCCTCCATAGTACCTAGGCAAATGCACATTCGAAGAAAGCAGCAAAAAGTCCCCAGATCTCTCTCTGGAGACTTTCTGGCTTTGGCAAATATGAAAACAAGCTCTCGTATAAGATAGTACAGCGCTAACAAGATGCACCCATACAAACAAAATATGCCTGCTCTTTTGCACTCACCTGCAGAGAATATTAGGTAAAAGACTTTATGAGCACTCATCACATACACAGCACATAAGCGAATATTTGAGTCACTGTGGTCATATAAAAACATCTGCCGAAACTTGTGATTACCCTATACATTTTTAAAAAATTCACACCTGAAGAAAAGTGTACATCCACATATTTTAAACCCTTCGCGGCCATAAGGATTTACCCCCTTCCAGTCATTATGGCCAGGAACTATTTCACATGCTTTGAATGCATTGCACAGAGCTCTCAAGTGAATAAACACATAGTAGAAGATAATGATCAATGTCCGGGCAAGGGAACAAGAGTTCAGGATCGCCAGTCAGCCTCTAGAGTCTGTGAAGGAGTACGTTTACCTAGGTCCATTAATCACAAGGAACGCCGATAATGAAAAGGAAATTCATAGAAGAATAAAAATGGGTTGGATCGCATACAGCAGACATCGTCACCTCCTAACTGGAAGCTTACCATTATTATTGAAAAGAAAGGTGTACAATCAATGTATTTTACCGGTGCTGGCATATGGGGGCAGAGACTTGGGGACTGACAAAGAAGCTTGAGAACAAGTTAAGGACCGCGTTAAGAGTGATGAAACGAAGAATGCTAGGCATAACATTAAGAGAAAGAAAGAGAGCGGTTTGGATCAGAGAGCAAACGGGTATAGCCGATATTCTAATTGACATTAAGAGAAAAAAATGGAGCTGGGCAGGTCGTGTAATGCGCAGGTTAGACAACTGTTGGACCATTAGGGTTACAGAATGGGTACCAAGAGAAGGGAAGTGCAGTCGAGGATGGCAGAAGACTAGGTGATGCAATGAAATTAGGAAATTTGTGGGCGCTAGTTGGAATAGGTAGACGCAGGACAGGGGTATTTCGAAATCGCAGGGAAAGGCCTTCGTCCTACAGTGGAGATAAAATAGGCTGATACCGATGATGAGGAGGAGGACAATTATTTAGGAAAATATTTGTTTTTCCTAAGGCCTTCTACAATATACATACAGTCTCCAGCTAGCATACTGTAGTGAGTCATCACCACATGAAATATTTTCCTTAAGTTCCTCGCCATCATTTCTTCAGGGCTCTCATCTGAAAAAATTTGCTGGCTGGCCAAAGGCGAAATATATTCTTTGTCAGAACTAAAATTGTCTTCCGATTCACTAAGATTATGCAAGTACTTTCCATTAAAAGCATGGTTAAAAAAAGTGTTGCTATCCTCAATGTTCTGCTGCACAAAAAGTGCTGTCCTCACATTCAGATGCTGCAAAACGCAATTACCAATCGCTGGAAAAGTTTCCAAAATCTACCACAATGCTCACACAAAAAAAGAACTAGTGCACGCAAGCATGTGCTCATCATGCTGTGATGCCTGGCCGCAAAGAATTAGAACAGATGTTTGTTGCACTATACTTCCAAGAAACAACAAAATATATAAGGTACTTACGATACAAGTGGAATGTCCCAGGCCATCACCAAGTTCTCATTATTGCTTGAAGGTTCATCCATGGATACCGTGAACAGATCGGCACAAGTCACTGTGAAAAAAGCAGTAAAGTAAATGTGCGTTTTGTGATGCTGTCTGGCCACCCAAAGCATAATTTAGTTCACTGCAAGTAACTGGCCAAATTAAGAAACAGATACCACTGGAAGTTTTCTCTTTTAAAGGAGTACTGACACATATTTTTGTCTTGTTTTTATTGCTTTATCGGATAGCCGTCAAGACAGTAATTACTATGGAACCTGAATTCTCCGAAAGCGCAACAAATTATGATACCTTTTAATGGGACCATTTCAAAATGCGCACCAAGAGCAGCACAACTTCCAATGCAAATACAGTAAAAGTTACCAAAACATGATGGTTAAGCCTGTGTCTCCTTTAAAATGCTATGTAGTTCTTCTTTACTGATAAACAATTAACCAGACCCAAACATACATTGTCAAAACCAGACATCATGATGAACTGAATGGGAAACTTCAGGCCAATGCCGCTAACCATTCTTCATTTTACTGCAACAGCAGTTAAATACTGTGTCTGCCTGTCCATCTTTTCCATTATGCCTTTGTCATCACTGTCACCATTAAGTTGTCGTCAGGCCAACTGCTTATCGTCAGCTGCACTCTTGCCATTTGGCGAAGAAAAAAAAAACTGCCTGAACTCAACACTACAAATCAAATTCATGCCCATGTGGCAATCTGGAGTTGGGAGCTCAATGTGAACAGGGCGGCACTGCTAAAATGTGGATTCTGCTACAACAGCAGACCTTGTTTTATTTGTGTTTAACAAGCAAAATTGTGCACCATAAATCCAGCACGGAGTTTCACGAACACTCGCAAGCGCCAACCTTTACTGAAAAGTTTAATAACATTGTTATTGAGGCATTTTAGTGAATTCAGATAAAAGACGAGTCCTTGGTTATAAACAAGAACTACCCAAAATATTAAAAACAATATCAATTGATACATCCATGCAGAGAGAGAAAGAGAGAGATGTAGTCCTCTGCATCAGTGCAGACGGTAACAGTGTTGAATTAAAACATGGACATCACAGAAAACAATTTACGTCAGAACCATGTGACAAAGATTTATAGATAAACACATAATAAATATGACAAAACAACTACTCACGTTCCTGCATCCTGGCTGGGCCTTCTATTGTACACCAGACAACCATTAAATACAGCTAAATTTTATTGTTTATGAGGCTGTGAAGAGGCACTTTCACAGAAGCCTGGGGTTCATTGCTGTAACTTACAAATTTACTGTTACAGGTAATAGGGTGCATCTTTCCACTTGATTCAAACAATGCTAGTCGTAATCTATGCTCTGATATCATCATCCATATTTTTTAGCACACAGCTCTCACCAAAAGCTTTCATTTTTAAATATTAACGATAGTTTGGCCATATGCATCAGAAATGTCACACCACAGGTTGCACCACTTTTCATTGCTACTCAAAACAGAGCATGTGCATGTGTCCACATGAAATGTTTAATCTTCCTCGGGTCTTTTGCAACTTCACTCTTTCATCCTGTTGTTGTGGATGTTTCAAAACATTCCTATTAAGTTTGTGAGGAAGCATTCGGTTATTATTGCTTCGCAGAGTTCTTCAAAGGCAACCAGTGTTTGGAATAACAATAAACTTTTGCTGAAATGCGTTGTGCATGGTACAAGTACAAGCTATTTGAAGCGTAAATCATGTTGGTGTCGTGACTGATAGGTCAAGGTATATTCCCAGCTAGAGGGCCGAAGTTGAAATCCTGTGGGCATTGTAGAATATGATTTCTTTATGTGTTGAACAACCGATTGGTTGTCTTAGGTGGTCATGTGACTAGCATGCCATTAACAATGCCTGATTTACTCGAGATAAAGTTACAAGCACAATCAGAAGCCCTATAACACTACCTCTATGTCTGTGGAGATGAAGCCACATAAAAAAAATATTTGGCTTTCAGTTCAACTTCAACAGGAGGTCAAGATCTCGCACACTTGTGTTTGCACAGTGTGTTTGCGTGCAACCTTACAATTAAAATGAAGCGAACATTGCATGCCTAAATGGACACTAAAGGAAGATATTAATTGGAGCTGGATAGAGGGATTAGGCATCTGTAATGAATTCGTCATTTATAGCGAGAATAGAGCTTTTGTAAGCAAGATGATGACAAATATGGCAAAAAATCAGCAACAAATGACAAAACAAAAATCACAGTAGTGCCACCTATTTTGTGATATCAGCACTGTTTGATTCAGAATGAGCTGCAGAGAGGGACGTCACATGGAATGGTGACAACTTGTCCATTTTGATACAAACAATTGAAATAAAGGAGCAGCAACGAGGCTTTACATGGTCATTTGCTATGCAACAAAATCATATATTCACACAGAAAAAATAATGATAGACAAATAATCTATGAATCAAGCTGCTTATTATTTTCCTTTGGTGTCTCTTTAAGCAGAATGCTATAACGAACAGCTCAGAAATGCAACAGCTCATTTGACACCACCGACATCATTTAGAAAACCTACACATTTAGGTATAACCGAAGACACAGTTGTGCATGCAGCAACCAAGTAGCACCATTCTAGTGTGACTTGGTCTGCATTAGGGCATCACAGCAGACATACAGAGAAAAACAGCCGTACGAATGAAGAATCACATCTGATTATGATACTGTATTGAGGTAAGTATGTGGTAGAGTTCGACACAGGCCTAACAATATAGGAAACAGGTAGCCAGTGGCACACTAGAGCAAATTTGTTCCATGGAATGGGGAACATGGACAAAGACAACACTGAATTCAAGTAGTGAGAAGATACCAAAAATTTCTGGATAGAGCAAGTCTTTAATCTCTCTGTCCTGTAGTCAATGAAATTAAGCTAAGATTATCATGGTGACTTCTGTCCAGGGGCGTGCATATTTTGCTTAAAATCTCCTGAAAAAAGTTTTTTGCTTACAATTGCAGTGTACTGTTCTTGCTTAAGTTTCACATAAAGACCACATTTTGAGGTCTATGCCATTCAGTGTAACACTTGGCAATTACCAAGTTAACAGGGAAAAAATGCAAGTTGCCTTGGTTTATGGGGATGCAAGCTGCTGCGAAGGCCGCACTAACTTGTGTCACTGTCTTTCGGCAGCTACAGTAAGCAGCAATTGAGGGAGGGTTGCCACGTGCTGCCAACTACCCAGAAACATGCCGCAACCTCCTCTGAATGGGTGCTTTCTGCAGCTATCAGCAGGCATCGACACAAGTTTATGCTAGGACCGTCTCAGCAGCAGCTTGCATCCCCATAAAGGAAGGAAACATTGTGATTTGTTTGCTTAACGACCAGGCGAGTGATTGTGCCAAGTGTCACAGTGGATGAAATAGGCCAGTATAGTAGGTAGCACAATATCTTTTTTTTTTTAAGACTTTAAGCAGCATATGCACATCCCTGTACGTAGATGTCAAAACTAAATTCAGGCTAGATTTAGAGCAAGAGATACTGCTTGTAATCCCCAACTTAAATTTGGGCAGCTATGGTGCAATTACTATCGCAATACTAAATGCGGAGGTTTATGGCCGATACTGTTAGCAGCTGGGATGGATAATGATTACTACACATTCAATGAAAAGCAGTAGTAGAACAAGTAATGTCGCTGGAGCCAAGTTTAAACAAGAGGACCTGTCATCGTCAGGGCTGCCCTGACTGTGGCAAGTCCCCTAGCTGAAAAGATGGCACCAGCGACATTACTTGTTCTACCTCTGCCTGTAACTTCAAGCTTCTGTGTTTGGATTCTATTAAAAGTTACCTGTCACTACACATTGCCAATGTGACAGAAGCTTTGTCATTTGCACACATTCATTCCTGACAGACGTTGCGTAAATTTTAAGTACATGTTACGCGGAAGTTACGTGCATGTTGCTGCATAATGAAAATTAAGGTCGCTACAGTATAGAGCCTGAGACGCTGTCAGCTGTAAGCGTGCAAGATGGCGCCACTGCGAGCCAGACGAGTTGCCATTGGCCGGCAATCCACGTGCCGACTTCCGGTTGAGAAGGTAGCAACACAAACGCATGGTCGACATTCGACATCACAGCGACTACTTCTTGCACGCCATGCATCACGCGAAAGAAAGTATCAATCGCAATATAAACAACAAAAGGAGGGGCAGCTCCATGCACTGCGCGGTCAAACAAAAGAGTACAGAATTTAAATATTTCATATTACCAAATGAAACTAATGTGCGCAAGGCAGACGCTATGACTAATCTGAACCACAAATTGCTACTGCGTCTCTATACTATACCACCAACACAGACATGCGCGGCCAACAAGTTGCAGAAGTACGGATAATCCCTAGTGGCTGATCTACACAGTACACTCGTAACGGCTGACCACTGTACAAAACAAGATCGATCTGCCTAATCCCGCCCTTTCGCCATACTAAACGGCGCCTGACATTCAAATATCAGTAGAACCGAATTACATGCAATCCCGCGCAGAAATAAACACAATTCTTGTGTTTCGTTTTGGTCGAGCCAGCTTCAAAAGCACCAAAACGCTGTGTTAAACGGTAAATGTTAGCAGCATTTGGGAGTGCGTATAATCGACTCACGATTTCACGATGATGTTCCCGACAAGAATATAAACCAAAGGTGAAGTAGCGGACAGCAAGAAGGGACGCAAATTAACGACGGATACATCTACAGCGTCAGGGAACGGTAAAAAAACCGAGCTAAGCCTTGTTGGCAACAGAGTATACGCTAGGTGTCGCACCCGATGCGGCGCTTGTGTTTTCGCGATTTGTCGCCTGTTAGGGTTAGCAGTGGTTTTAAAATTTGCGGGCCATTGGCGTCAGCCGATTTGCTGAAATGTACTGTAATACATGCAAACTTTATTTGGCCTTACATAATTAGGTTAATATTAACAAGGCTCGCTCGCTAATTTCTTGTTTTTTATCCCATCAACAAAGAAACCGAAAGCGGAAACAACAAACGGTACCGGAACTTGTGTTGATCCCGCAGCGGTAGATATCAATATCAAATCAAGCCATCTTGTGGAGCTGCAAATATTACAACCATGCAGCCAAAAAAGTAAAACCATTTGTTCATAGTTAAGTGCCACCTTCACATAAATTTATTGTAATATCGGAAGTGTGCCCATAGGACTGATCAAAACACTCCCACGAAGTAATAAATTATGCAATGTAGTTTACAAACAGATACGTTTCATTTTAGGTCATAAAGCTGATTTCACACGCACTATTTGCTTTAAGACCATGCAGTCATTTAGATTCTGTCAATAAGGGTTATTAAAATTTGTAAGCTTTTCGGAAATATTTCCTTTGCGCTTTTATATGTGTGCATTAAATTACATTATTAAACTGCGAATTCATGCAAAAGAAATGTTTTGCAAGTTTTCTTAAGCGGATAATTTTTATAATAGATTATGTCCAAAACTCGACATATATGATGTATTCCTAGCTCCTAAAACCCATTCCGTCGCATTCAACCAGCAAAAGCATAACCTTTAATATCCACATTGTAAATTCAGGGGCACTACTGTATGATGCGTGGATTTGGACACCACCTATAACGCAACTCCACTGTGATCGATAAGTTTGGCGGAAGCCAGCAGAAGTTCGGCAACAATGTTCCGCGATCATTGTTGCTCGTTTTTTAAGACTCCAATGTGACGCCCAACGGCCCAAGCCGTTCAAACGGGCTCACCTCTTATGGTGCGCACATCGGAGACGGTGATCGCGAATTATGCGGCCGGACTTGCCGTGAGCATGTTCGTTGATGGTTACAGAAAGATGAGCTACAGCCGCTGAGGGGAGCAGCTTTTTGCTGTCACCTTGTGTGTGCCTTGTTGCGCTGAGGTAGGCATGGGCCGGGTTCCGTTTTTGTATCTTGTTTGCCGTGTACAGATAAACTGAAAGTTATTCAAGCACCCAGTTTGGGGGATATATGGCTGAGTGCCGTTGGAGGTTGTGTCACGATGTGGCCGCGCAACGATTCAAACTTTGTTTTTGCGCGCTTGGTGCTAAATGAGCCAGATATATTCGCACATATTTACCGATAATATCGTTCATCAGATAATATCACTTACGAAGAAGTTCTTGAAGTTAAATTCTGTAGCTTATGAAGCTGAGGAGTTCAGCAGCGTCGCACTATACGGATTCAAAGTTCGTTTGATGCGCATAGATGCCGATTAAGAGACTTGGGTGGGCTAGTTGGTTGCTGGCTTGATGGAACGTGGTTATAACGGCGCGTTTTGAGGACAGTACGCAGGCGACTATCCTTTGTGCATTATTTCTATGTCCTGTCCTCAAAACGCGTCGTGATAACCATGTTCCATTGATGCCGGTCTATGCATGTAGTGTTAACTATAGCAGATGTTTATGTGGCCAACAAAGGAAAACAAGAAGCGAAATGAAGGGCTTGAAAACTTTAACATATATGCAGCATATACTATCGGCGTCAAATGAAACCCTGAATAGCAGAGCGCGTGCGCGAAGCATATATGATGGTAGTGCGCGCTGTCCAGTCATCATCACTAACAGGCGTGCGCATGCGGTTGGACATCGGGTTGGACAGCGATTTCTGTTTGTTCGGGTTCTCTAATTGAAATCGAAAAAAGTATAAGAAAACAGAGGCAGGACGCCGAGGATATTATCGCACAGTGCGGCGAAATCGCAAGGTTAATCTAAATTGATCGCGAAGCCTTCGGGCGAAAAGTGGTCCAGAACCAAGTGTCACCGACATCGACAAGGACGTTTGTGGGAGAAGCTATTGAAGCGCGACTAGGGTAGGAGGGAACAAGCATTCAGAAAGGAAAATCTGTCTTTTATTTAAAACGAGACTGTTTGATTTCTTTCAACTAAACTAAAATTTCTAATGAATATTATACACGCGTCGAAAGGAAAGAAAAGGCAATTATTTTTTATGTTATCATTGGGAACAAATACCCTTTTCAGCACACGCTACAAAAGGGGGCGTTCACGATGCAGCCAATTCCCAGGTTTATTTTATGCGGACGACATTGTGTTGCTAGCTAACAAGCAAAGTGATTTGCAACGTCTGGCTAATATCTGTGGACAGGAAAGAAGCAATTTATGTTTGAAATTTAGGGTTAGAAAATCAGGTGTTCTGGTATTCAATGAAAACGGTGAACAGACAGTGGAAATACGGGGCCAAGAAATACCTCGGGTAACAGAATATAAATACCTTGGTATATGGATAAACGAAGGCAATAGATATATGGAAACAAAGCAAAAAACCATAACAGTAAAGAGGAAGAGAAATGCAGCCACAATGAAGCACAGAGCGCTATAGGGATACAATAGGTACGAGGTCCTCCGAGGTATGTGGAAAGGTGTGATGGTTCCAGGACTTACTTTTGGGAATGCGGTTGTTTGCTTTAAATCAGGGGTACAATCAGGACTCGACGGGAACCAAAGGTCAGTGGGTCGCCTCGCATTGGGCGCTCACGGGAAGACTACACATGAAGCTGTGCAGGGTGATATGGGCTGTACCAGTTTTGAAGTGATGGAAGCTCGCAGTAAAATTGAGTATGAAGAACGGCTGAGGAATATGGAAGAACGTAAATGGGCTGGTAGAGTGTTCAGGTATCTGTAGAGGAAAAACATTGATTCACAGTGGAGGAAAAGAACTAGGAAGCTTACCAGCAAGTATGCGAGCTGTAGGGTGGGCAACACAGCAACAAAGAAGGTCAAGCGGAAAATCAGAGAGGCTGAAATAATCTCATGGGTGGCGGCAATGGAAAAGACACCTGTCATAAGTAAATATACTTAAGAGGAAAAAACGAAATCGGGAAAGAAACCATTTATGATAACTCAAAGGAAGCTCATTACTTTTCGGAGCGAGATCGGGATGCCTTAGAACACGCAACTATAAAGCGAGATATAAGAAGGAAGAAGAAGCATGCGCTTGCTGCGGTAAAGCTAGGGATACGACGGACCATGTTTTATTAGAATGTGAAGACGTCTGCCCAGCGGTCGATTTAGCCCTTGAAGCCCTCTGCTTCAGCGGGAGCAGTGGTAAAGCAAACATGTCCGCAGTAGGCATTAGTAAGAGGCGACTGGAGGATTAAAATTGGTGGAAGTAAAGTAGGGAAACGACAAAAGACGGATACGTACAAAAGCACAGTTCGCAATAGGGGATAAGAAAATTTGGGCGTGGTAGTTCATAGTGTTTTTTTTATTGTTTAACCTAGGTAGGACATTAAGCAGTATAATAGCAAGAGCTTGGTATAGCAACCCACCGTCCCGTTCCAAAGGGGACGCTCATAACATTCATCCTTCCATCCATCCATCCATCCATCCATCTATTAGAGTTATTCAGGGAGCCATATACAGTAACTCTACAGTTAATATTATGGGATGTATGCTGAAAAAGGCGCTCGTAAAGTTCACCTGCTGCTTACACCCCCTTCCCCCCTTTCGCACGTTGCATTCTTTGATTTGTCAACATTTATATGAATTATGGTGGTGCGGTGTTGGCAAGGTGTGTGTCATCGTTGGTCAACATGCTGAATAAAAAAGTAGTAAGTTACGACTACGGCATAATTTATTTTAGCTGCCTTCGTGCGGGTACGCTGGCCGAGGAGGTTGGCGTCTGATGATGCCACCACCACTCGACAGCCAAACCTTTATTCCGCCTGCAGTGAATACGCTTTCGGCACCCGCACCGCTGACGTTATGCTGCACTCCTTTTTGAGCTAAAAGGTAAACACTGGCGTTTGAAAATACAGTTGTAGAGCAGGTCACAAAAATAAATTCGCGGCTTTCACAACAAAAAATGTCGTCACTTGTGTTTTTAACGGATATGACAACGCATTTTTGGTTTCGCCGGAAGTAATTAAGGAGTTCCTAGCACGGAGGTTCCTCGTCCTTTTTAACCAATGGCAGGCGTTTCAGTGTTCGTAGTCACGCAGATGAGCCGGAAATAAATTACAAGCGAAAATCTGTGCGATAACACAAGGGGCAGTGCCTTGCTATTTGAAGCTCGAGTAAGAACAAAAACATACCGGGGTAAATATTCGCAACAAGACGAGGCATGAGTATTCTACTGCAAAAACCCGGAGACTACTTAGTACATGCTGATGGAATGCGAAGGGATTCACCCAGGGAGACATGGGCACGTATTCTACGGCGATCCACTTCGGCGTTACGATCGCCTTGGCCATGCCTTGGCCATCAGGCATGCGCTGATTGGCTGGTTGAGCACTAAGTCATCCGATTCTGCTCAACCAGCAATTCAGGACGCGCCTGACAGCGATACTATCGCCGAGGCGACACTGTCCCCAAGAGTGATCGTCGCAGACTACGACCCCAGCAGGACGTAACGTATACCTTCCAGAAGCGCTTGGATTTAGAGTGGATGGAAGCATGCACCAACCGGTCCGGAATAGAGATAAGCTAAAAAACTTTAGAGCATTGGCAGCTTCAGTATCTGCTATTTGAGCTGGCAACACTGTAAAAAAAAAAACAAAGATGGCTACGACATCCAGGTACACGGCGCCTTTATCGCTTGGTGGTATGGTCATGTTTCGCTTTTGTTACGTCGCATCCAGGTGCTTCGAGGAAGCCGAAAGAGTCCTTGCTACCGATCACCTCATTTTGATCTGTCTCGGGGATTTGAGCGCCGAAATCGTGGAAATATTTGCGCTGTGCGGGCAAACGTCCGGCCTGCCCCGCGAGCCTCATCAGATATATGTTTTTGAACACCGCCGTTCAAGCTAGCCGGAGGTTAAAGAAAAGGAAGTGTCTGTGCGTAGCGGGCCTCCGAAAGGTGCAAGCACTTGTTCCCGGGGTTGCTCCACTGCTACAGGCACGATAATTGACTGTTTTCGACCTTCATATTCAACTCAACACTGCTACCCGTGTTGCAGTATATCGCACATAACATCTCACAATATATAGGCAGTAACGTCTGTCGTTTATTTCAGAAGCTTTATACGGATGTTCAGCACTGATAGAACGAGGCTAAAAACTGTAGAGTTACCTGATCAGTGTGTCATGGTATAAAAACAAATGTGAGTTCCGTTTATTGTGAGTCGGGGTGCACCTTTGTTTTATAGTCCTTTTTTTATATAAGGTCGTCTGCGTCCGATGACTGGCGTTTGTTCGTGCTCACAGTACGCAGTGTTCTAAGTAGGGCCCGCGCTTCGGAACACAGCAGACACCTTCCGTCCGTATAAATTCTCAAACCCAATGAAACGTGAAAAGTGAATAACAACCAATCAGAACAAGTTGAGTTTCTTCCAGCAGGTTACCAAAATTTAGCTAGGATTTTCTTTTGGCAAAGTCACTTGTATTAGTGTAAATGCATGGCTTGTAAACGAATTGAACCAGAAGTGAATAAATATTGGGCGTGTTGGTTATTCATCGCGATACAAGTACCATAGCGCAGTAAGGACGAGGGACTAGTCGAGACAAGACAACTACAACAGGATAGCGCTTGTACTGCCTCGACTTGTTCCTCAACCTAACAAATACTTGGTATGATTCGGAGGGTGTCTAACAGAAACCGAGGCCTTAAAGAGTACGATGCCATGCGCCTGCCTGGTACGCGCGTTCGTCGTGTCGCGGGTTACCTTACTTCGCACCGTATCTCCAGCTGACGAAGGCGAATAGGGACACCCTAAACACGATTCTTCGTAAGGCAACGAAACACGCACTGGGCATGTCCATTTACTCGTCCGCTCAAAAACTGCTGGACATGGGCGCCCACAACACGGTGGAGGAGGTCATCGAAGCCCACCTCTCTAATCAGAGAATCCGGCTCAGTCACACGAAACACGGACGAGCCGTCCTACGCAAAATAGGATGGCAGATCGAGCCAGTACCCATAAAGACGGGCCTTACGGAAGACTGGAAAACGATCATTCAGACAAAACCCCTTCCCCGGAACATGACGCCGGGCAAGGACGACGAGAGGTGCACCGCGCGAGCTAAAGCCCTAGCCCGGAAGCTGGAAGAGAACCCCAGGTTCCTCTACGTGGACGCCTCGCTCCGAAAACACAGTGACCGTGCAGCGGTGGTGGTTACATCAAAAGACAGGCTGATCGTCAGCGCGTCCCTGAAGACAACAGACCCCGCAGTTACCGAAGAAGCGGCCGTGGCCCTCACACTCGCACAGCCGAGCGTGGACACCGTAGTCACCGACTCAAAGACAGCCTACAGAAGCTTCCGCAGGGGGGTAATCTCCTCCGTGGCCCGAGCCATTCTAGCCAAGCACAAGCCTCCGGGAAGAGCCATAGAGCTCGTGTGGGTCGGGGCTCACTCGCAGGTAGCAGGCAACACCATCGCCGACTACCATGCCCGAGAAATGTCGACCCGGGCCGAGCACGAGCCGGAAGAGCTACCGCACCCGGTTACCAGCTTTCGGGACATTACCCGAATGTATCGAGAGGAAAGGTGCAGACTGCCAGAACCGCACCCCAAACTCACCAGGCAACAACAGACGATCCTGCGTCGAGCGCAGGTGGGATCGCTTGCGCATCCCGTACTCATGAACCGCATGTACCCTGCGGAATACAATATGTTCTGTCCTTTTTGCAGAAGATAAAAGGGCACCCTGCCGCACGTCTTGGCAGAGTGCACAGAACTCAAGACCCCCCCTCCTCCCCTTCCCACCAACACCCCCGATCCCCAACCCCTTGAGCGATGGGAGACCTTGTTATCCAGCACCGCCCTACCGATTCAGCTCGCACTGACGGACGACAGGGGCCAGGAGCTGCTGGAAACATATGGGTCCCGTAACTAGGGAACCACCCCGTCTGGTGCCTGCGTGCACCACCGATTTATTTCGGGCCCAGCAAATGTTGCTTCATCATCATCGTCCTTAATGCGCTATGTTACTTGTATCACGAATTGAACCAGTTGTAGTGGAATTTAACTGTGTGCGCCGTGTAGGAAAGTAAACTGGCGGCGCTGTACGCAGGCCAAACGCTCCATTGCTGGAACGAGCGCTGCTTGCAGTTGCTTCTAAATTTCTTGCGTGCAAATAAACTGGCAACTCACCCCGTTGAATGAGGAAACAACACTTTCTGCTTGTACCGCTAAACCGAAGCATGCTATATAAACGATATATCACTTCGCAGCATAACATGTGTCACTATCCACTTCAGGCCTTCCGAGGCAGTTATTACTCCTGCTACCGCGCTTGCAGACGAAAGTACATTAGCGAGGATATTCTTGCTGTTAAAGCATTAGTAACATTAATGCTGGGGCAGAAAACTATATAAACGAACAAACATTAAATGAAGCTTAAGTTTGTATTACCATAATTTATCTAAGCGCCTGACTGAACAAAGTATACTGCGCGATTTGAAACGCCAGCAAGATAATTAAAATAAAAACAAAGCAGTGGTCTACTTGCCGCGAATGAAGAATTCGACTTGAGTAAACTGTTTCGATACCGGCATAGTATCAGTCACCTTTTCCTGATGCGCAAGTTTCTTATCCAAGTCGTTGTCCGATGCGCGTCGTCTGCTTCTTTAATGAAACGATGAATTCGTACATTGCTGTCTTTCCTCCACCATTACACGCATAATAATGTACAGCAAAAGTATTTCAGCATCCATCTTTTTCTCATTTTCGGGCTTGTGCGCGGCGGCATCACGACGATTTTAGACCTACGTGAGGCATTCAGCGCATGCCGGGGTAGGACACAATTTTTCGCTTCCTACTTGAGCCTGGATCGGCTGTTTCTCGGCTCGGCCGCGAGCATTTGCTTGGAGAAAGGAAATGGGCTGGGTGGGTTTTCACATATTTGTATAGGAAAAAGCATTGATTCACAGTGGAGGAAAAGAACTATAGGAAGCTCACCAGCAAGTATACGACCGGTATGGCCAGAAACATGCCAATAGAAAACGTCTTGTGGAAAGTCAGAGAGGCTGAGATAATCTCATGGGTGGCGGCAGTGGGAAAGAAACCTGCGATGAGCAAACTACTCAAGAGGAAAAGACGAAATCAACGAAATCAGTAAAAAAGCAATTTATGATAACTAACTCCAAGGAAAGCTCACTACTTTCCGAAGCGAGATAAGGATGCCTAAGAACACGCACTTACAAAGCGAGATATAAGAATGAAGAAGCGTGTGCGTGCTTGCTGCGGTAAATCTACAGGGAAACGGCGGAGTAGGTTTTATTAAGATGCGAAGATATCTGCCCAGCGTTCGATTTACACACCTCTGGCCTCCTTGAAGCCGTTAGGTTCAGCGAAAGCAGGGGAAAGTAAACGTGCCCGCACTAGACATTAGTCAGAGGCGATTGGAAGATTGGTGGAAGTACGACAAACAACGGAGGCATACAAAAACAAAGTTCCTAGTAGGGGTTCAGAAAGTTTAGTTATATGAATTTTTCGCTGGTTTATTTTGCATTTTACTTTTTTTCTTTCTTTAAGATAGGTAGGACATTAGGCAATATAATAAGAAGAGCTACGCTCATAGCATCCATCCATCCATCCATCCATCCATCCATCCATCCATCCATCCATCCATCCATCCATCCATCCATCCATCCATCCATCCATCCATCCATCCATCCATCCATCCATCCATCCATCCATCCATCGCGAACTGTTAGAAAAAAAAGCAGGGAAGCAATTGATACGACCGGATCCGTTATAGGCATAGGTAGCGGTACAACGTAGATAAATTAGGGAGAAAGAAAAATATTATGGAGATGTATGCAAAAATCCTAGAATGAAAAACGTGTACTAGTATACCTGATAAAATTAATCAGGCTAGATGAATGTTTGACACCGCCCCACTTCAACGGGGATGCCAATAAACAATTTGAAGCCACTCAGCGCATCCTAATGGAATGCGCCTGCCCCAGTGAGGCTCGGAGGTAACGTACACCTTCCAGAAGCGCTTGGATTTTAAGTGGACGGAAGCGTCAACCGGTCAGTAGTCGAGATAAGCAAGAGACATTTAGAGTATTGGTAAAAAAAATGGGAAGAAATTGATATGGCCGGTTCCTTTACAGGCATAGGTAGCGATAAAAGGTAGATGAGAAGTGTTGAGAGAAAAAAAAAAGATTATGGATATGTATACAAAAATGCTATAGCATTTTTGTATACATATCCATAATCTATAATAATCAAAATCATAATTCTATAGAATGAAACAAAAATTTACTCGCCATCCCGGCCCTGCGAAAATAGATGTCCAGCGAAGCTGTTGCAAGAACACTACGCCTGCTGATGGGGATATGAAATGTTTTATTATTTTAGAGTAATGGTAGTGATAATCGCTTCGTCGTCGGTGTGGTATACCGTAATGGTTTCCGCGTCAAGTTGCGCTGCATTCTTGACGAAAATCAAATCTAAACACGATCTGTACAACGTAGTTGGTTGATTGGGCTGACTGGACCCCAATCAACCAACTGCGTG
This sequence comes from Dermacentor albipictus, assembly GCF_038994185.2. Lineage (NCBI taxonomy): Eukaryota > Metazoa > Arthropoda > Arachnida > Ixodida > Ixodidae > Dermacentor > Dermacentor albipictus. Next base: position 5,444,824 of record NC_091830.1, read on the forward strand.
GTACATATCGTGTTGTAGCATGCGATTCCAAAGTTTTCCCGGACAAACAACCGGAACGCCGATTTTTGACATTAACGTTTCTGCTGCCTTTGGCTTTCTTCGTATTCACGCTGTTCCTCGGCCGCCCTAGGTCTCCGTGGCTTACCCATAGCAGTGTTGCAACGGGAGTGGAATCGGAACGGTTCAGACGGCGTGTAAATTGTTGGAACTACATGGATTTGCCTAAACTTTGTTCTTCTAGTTCAAAAGGCTTCGTGTCAACTCGTCACTTTGAATGAAGTACTGTGTAATAAATAAATAAATTTTATCAAAACTGTCCGACGGCAGGATTCGAACACGCGATTTCTAGTACAGAAGTACCGATATAGAAACCATTACGCCATGAACGCTTTCATTTTTCTTTGTTGTTTACGCCACGGACGCACGGATCGACAAGCGGCATAGAACGCCTTTATGAATTTCTCGCGGGGTAGTCATCAAATGTGTAGTTCGAATGCTTGTTTTGTGCTTGTTCTTTAATGAAACGAATGGTGTTGTGTATGTTGTATGCGTGATTCCAAACAATGTATGCACTTTTCACTTCACTTTGCTGAGTGCTTTAAGCTTGCTTCACCTCCACCGCGGGTCGGCCTGGTAATGCACTACCTTCGGGATCGGCCCACATTCCTTCCTATGGACGCAGACACGAAATATACCGACCAGCAGAGGCTAACAGATTCGCTGTAAACATGTACAGCACACCTGATTAAATTAACCAGGCTAGGTTACTGCCACAGCCCTGTTCCGAAGGGGATGCCAATAAATCATCATCAGACGGAAGCATCAACCGGTCAGCTATCGATGTAAGCAATATAGCGAAACTATATTTGCAGGGGTGTATTTACGAGGGCAGCAAGCACTGGCGAACATGGAACAGCCAACATCAAGCAAGGCACGTCGTCGTCATCAGATTAGGAGAGGGCGCCTACGTCCCACTAAATCCAAGGGTCAACATCATCGTCTTCTAGTAGCACGTAGCATGACTCCTGGCGGCAGAAGCGCCGGCCCGGCGTCACTAAGGACCCTCAGCAGAGGAAGGGTGGTAACGCTTGATTCTCGAAACGTGGACGACGTCGCTGGACAACAGAAAGGAAGATGTAGTGGCCCTGGCGGACACAACCTCGTACGTGACGTCAGTCACCTGTCAGAGGAAGCGGTATGGGCCCGTGTAGCGAGGACGAAGCTTTTTAGAAAGGCCCACATGTCGGGAGGGGAACCAAAGTTGCACGAGGGACCTGGAGCAAAACGTTCGTCGCGGTGTCACTGGTTGTAAACGCGCTTCTGATTGTTTTGGGAAGCAACAAGTCTACTACTATCTGCCACGCGTAATAAGCCCAGACAATGGCGTCGCGTGCATATTCACTAGTCGAAGTTGCAGGGGAAGGAAGAAACGTGTCCAACGGTAAAATTGGTTCCCTTCCGAACAAAAGGTCAGAGGGAGACTATCCAGCAGTGTCGGGGTGAAAGGGATTATATGCGAATGTCACGTATGGCAGTGCAAGGTGCCAACCACGGTGGTCAGCCGACACGTACTTTGAAAGCATGTGTGTTAAGGTCTGATTCAAGCGCTCGGTGAGCCCGTTCGTCTGAGGCTGATATGGCTTGGTGATATTGTGCTGCGTGGATCAGCAGTACAGGATATCGTCGATGACTTTGGATAGGAAGGTACAGCCTAGGTCAGTCAGCAATTGACGTGGGGCAGTCGGATCGCAGTGCTTCGGTCGTGTTGCGCAATGCTCTCCTGACCATTCATTCCTTCGTTGCAGACCTGAGAAACAAAAACCGAAACTGGTTGCAGATAAACCATTATGGCAAATTGTTTAGGGCTCTCGGAGGACTCCTAGTATATTTTTCAAGGTCTTCGAGATCGAGAACTTTCAATGAAAGCAAAGAAAATTAGAACTGTTATTTTAGTACTTTAAATTAATTACAGCTCCAATGCGACAACGAGTACCGAAATCTCCACGCATATGAAATTACTCGGGGTGTTTGAACGGCACTGAAGTGGCGTGAAGTCCTTACGGCAACAAGGTGATTCAATTTCATTGGTTACTGACATGCATGGAATCGTCAGTTATTGAACCGAAAGCTGCGAAAGTTGGTAGTGATTCATAGTGTACGTCGCATGATAAACACGTACCTCAAGGAAGACACACGGACGACACATGCGCAGGTGCCGTCAATGCCTTCCTTTCTGTACGTCTTTATCGCGTCGCTCATCGGTTACTGGCCCGACTTGTCCGAATAAGTTTTATTGAACCCGCGCACTTGATAATCCTGCCACATAGTAGGTGTAAAATACTGCGCTGACATTACTTGCAATAGATGTCCCCTTTCAGCGGGTCGCCATCGCAAAACATTAGCGCTGAAGTCGTATCACCGGGCACCCACATAATATTCATGTATCGCTAACGTAACTAGGTTACATGTACTTGAGTTTTAATAAAACCTGACTGAGTACTTATGCACATACAGGACGCACTCGTCCAAATGTAAACCTTTGAAGTTGTGTTTCTTCCACAGTCACTCTAAGTTTTTAGACAACTATTAACTCCCTTGATTGTTTTTGAGGAAGAAAGATGTCTCTCCCTCTCTCTTGATTGTTTTGATGAATAAGGGGTCGTTAATATTTTGCAGATTCTGGAGAGCTAAAAGAGCGAAACGCAAGTATTTCGAAGAAAGAAGAAATGTCACACATCTTATGCTCAGAACAATTTGTAGTAGGGCGCCTACTATATCTATACTTGATGATGACTGTGAGTGAATTATCCTCGGAAACGGGGTGGTGGCGTGTGCCGCCACACTAATACAACATTAAAAGCGGTGTGCATTTTCTCAGTTATTTATGTTCACAACGCCACCTAGAGAAAGCAATGAGCTTTAACGTATTTCAACTTGCTATATTAAAAGCTTCATACCAAAATTTATTTAGTATAAAACTCTATGGCCTTATTTAACATGCGCAAACGAGATCGAAAAACGCCATATTCTAGCGATTATCCTCATTGGTAGTCCTTGAAACTTCTCCTGCTTGTCTTCGAGGGCTTTGCACCGTCATTTGCCGGTCATGTGCAGTAGTTATGCACTGGCATTAATTCCAATTATTCCAACAGAACTTGCAGGTAAAATAAACTGCAGTGACAGAAAAAAAAGAAAACTCTTGCAGTGAAGACTTGCCTCACCAATTTCAGCTCTGAAAATATCAGAAAAAGGTGCTCCAAACATTCCTAACATCCTTTACGAGCAGTAACGAGTAAAATAAATACTTTCAAATTGCTGAGTGGCACGCCGCCAGAAGAAACCGAAAAGGAAGTACCTACGTGAAACTTTTGGGGGAGTGCTTCGGGAAGATGTAGCACTAACATATTGTTAGTGCTACATTCCTACCGCAGCAATAGGTTTTAACTCTATACTCGCAATACTCGCAGACCTCAGAGCATCGTAAAAAATATTTTAATCGCTTCTCTGCAGCTAGTTCCGGTTTCGTTTTCCAGTATTATGACCTCCGAGGACGGCCGGCGCCCGCTGTCGACAGCATAGTTTAGGGATACACTTATAGTTTCGCAATTCCTCCTCTCGAGCTGGGCGCTACCTTTTCCTAGGGGCTCTGAGGGCGCTGCAGTCTCGCTTTGTGCTAAGTGAGCGGCGCTGCTTGCTGAGATGTGCTCGCTGGTTGCGGTTGTTTGCGCTGCGTCTTGTGCTGGTAACCTATTTGTAAGGCGATAGCCTTAAACGCGGCATCTAGTCGAGTGGTACAAAAATATAATCATCAGCAATGGCTCATACCCCCGTGAGCAATGCCTCATACTCCCTTCGGGCAGAGGCTACAAGCGCCCAGCAAGGTGAAGTGAATAGTGCATACATTATTTGAAATCATCCATACAACACACAGAACAGCAAACGTTTCAATAAAGAACAAGCTTTAAACAAGCTTCCGAACCATAAACAAGGCAGTGCATAGTACACTCGGAAGTATGCTACGACCGAGTGTGCTCGCCAAGTGAGAAACGAGGTCCGGCGTAGGAAGCGGTGGGAGCAAGGCTTTCGACCGCGAGTATACTGCTTCCCGGTGCTGAGGGGATGCAACGTAAAGTCGAAGAGAGACTTCGCGCAAGTCTGACCTCGCTATACGGTGGCGCGAAGCCGCAGCTAAGCTTAAAGAAGGGAATTGCGCTAAAAAAGACACGGACGAGTAAGGACATGGACGGGCGCAAACTCGCGACTGATTTTATTCAGAAAGAACACAAATATATATACCTAGATTCTTATTGCCTAATCATTGCCTAAGCGCACATGCCAAGAACATTTTCTCTTTCTTATACAAATTGATACTGAGCGTCGAAAACAAGCCGAAGAAGCCGAACTGCGAAAGCAGCAACGCGACGATACGAGACGGCAACGTAGACAGGAGGCCGAAGCTGGCCGACGACGGCATACCACAAGTTTGCGTCATACTAATGGCTCGTTATGTCTTGCAAGAAGTCTGATTCCTCCGATAGTATAACTTAATGCATTACCAAGTGTAAAGCAGGCTTTCTCCTTCGCGTGTTACAAGAATGGAAGATGCAGCCGAACTTCTTATTTTCTTTGTGTGCCTTCTCACTATCCGCGGGCACGTGGCCGTCTGTCGTGGTCTTCTACGTCCGGTACAAGTTATGCGCACGCGGAGACACGAGTACGTGCGACGCGCGGGTCGCCGAGTGTTGATATCGCGCGTACTCTGTGGTCCGTGGGCCCACTTTCATTCGACTCCTGAGATAAACCTTACTCCTGGTGCCATATTATACGTCATATTGTACTATTTCACGACAACAACATGCCGACATGCCTCACGTCTGTTTTTCACCAGCAGGTACAGGAAATGTCCTACAAATGACACACATAATTCCTCCTGCCATCATACCCGCGTAGTCACTTTAAGAATGGCAAAGAGCGATTTCCTACGCGGAGAAATGTCTGGGGGAAATGATGCGAAGTTTAAGATGTACAGTCCCAGGAAGGTGACATAATGAGATCACGTACCATAAGCGGTGAGGTCGTCGAAAGTGAGCATGGTGCATGGGCATGCATAAAGAAGTGCACAGTTAATTGCTTCCAGTCGTTCCTGTCTGCTTTTGTTCCCACCGAAGAAATCGAAGGTCGTCAAGATAAAGGTAACATGCGCTTGAGCAGGAGATATCAGGCCGAGTATGCGCTGCCTGAAATTCCAATTCGGCGTATCCTTTCCGTTTTGTTACAGGCATACAATTTTCATATGAATGAAATACCACTAAAATGACCGTTCATTTAAAGCGCAGCGGGAGCGTGAAAATGTGAAGCATTAATGGTATTCTTGGGGAGGACCACTGACTGTTGTGTGCTCGTGACGAGCGCTTTGTTTTAGTAAAAGTGGCATAGTTTCCATTCTGAGTACTCCCGCGAATGGTAAACTTGGGATGTATTTTTTTTTTCAAGGGGAACTTCGCTCTTAAAACAGTTGCACCCTTTGAGGTGCATATTCGTCCCATGACAATAGAGAGTTTTAGATTAGGGGGACTCAAGGCCATGGGGCCCCAGGCGCTAGGGGGGCCCAACGTCGTGCGTCCCCTAATCTAAAATGCTCTAATAATTGTCATCTTCCTTCTTGCGTTTCCTTTATTGAAAACGCTACGTTCGCTACTTTCTTGAAAGTACCAGAAGTACTTGGAAGTACCGAGCTCGCAGCGTTAAAGAAAGGAAATGGAGGCAATACAGATGACGATTATTGTTGCGGGAAAAGACAAGCCCCAAAGGGTGTAAATTTTTAAAGATTGTTTGGGATACTGTTCAATGAGCTAGCTATGCAACCTAAAAACAGCTGTACCCTTTTGTGTTTATACTTGCCACACAACGATAATCGTCATCTGTCTTACCTGCGTTTCCTTTCTTTACCGCTGCGAGCATGGTACTTCCCAGTCACGAACAGCTTACGCGTTACCAGCATGGCAAAGCATTCTCGACAGGAAAGTAGCGAGTGCCGAGTTTCTAGAAAGGAAACGCAGGCAAGGCAGATGACGATTGTTGTTGCGGGACAAATATACACCCCAAAGGGTGCAACCGTTTTAAGAGTGTGCACTCTAAGAAAAGTTTGCACCCCAAAAGTGCCCCTTCTGCCACACAACGATAATCGTCATCTGCCTTGATGCGTTTCCTTTCTTTAACGCTGCGAGCCCGGTGCTTAATTTCCAGTAACGAACGACATGCATGATAGCATTCCCGATAGGAAAGGAGCGGGCGCGGCGTTTTCAAGAAAGGAAACGCATCAACGCAGATAACGATCATTGTTGTGTGGCAGAAGGGGCACTCTAAAGGGTGTAACTTTGCCTAAGAGTGTAGGTAGCTGACGTATGAACAGGGCAACAATTCGGCGCGAACGGGCATTGCTTTAACTGAATATCTCGTTTCTTGAAGAAAAAAAAAGCTGCCTACGAGCGTGCATGCAATTCGGTGAAATGCTGCATTGATCGACGAAATTTGTAAATGATATTACATGAAAAATGTGCGAGCTTGGATCTTTAACTGCACTCAAGCCGTTCTGCCCGTGGATAGTGATGGTGTAACGCTTCTGATGCGCCGCCGATTATGCGAAAGTTGATAATTGTGGTGACCACGCAGCTACAAAGAGTCAATTTCAACTGCCTTATAGGGCGAAGTGTGTTTATATGCATCACGCAGTTCACGCGCGGAGCGTCGAAAATCCCTCCAGAAATTTGCTTTTATTTCAATTAACAGGAGGGCTACAGGACTAACACCTTTTATTCAGACTACAGCGAGACACAGCTTGTGTACCCTTCTTCCAATTTAGGTTCTTGGTATATAAGAGAATGACAGGCTCTGGAGCAAGGCGGCTCCTTTAATCAGCGAGCCCTACGCAAATGCCGAGCGCCGCGGCAAACCACCTAACAGCGCCGGCATCCAGCAGACGACGCTCGCATGCTTCGCGAAAAGGCAGACCGCAGCGCTGCGGCGGCGGAAGCGGCGGCGGGCTGCCTGCTGCAACAAGGCGAGGCAGAGGTATGGTGTGGCTAGATGGGGGTAGTGTGACGGGCGCCTTATCCGCGCCATGGAAGAGGAGCGCGCGGAACGCGGTGAAAATTTAGCCACCGCTAGGGGCACTGCTGTGTTCAAAGGTGCCACGCTTGCGACGGCGGGGCACTGACAAGGCTTCGCCGGCTGCGTTGACGCTTCGCTGTCGCCTCTGTCGTCGTCTGTGAAATTTGTTTGCAGTGTTGGGTCGTCGCGTGGCCACACGAGGAATGGACTCTTCAGATTCAGACTGTTGGATGTGATGAACCCTGCCGTCAAGCCGCTCAAATACGTGCTTTATACCTGTATGCAAAGGCGGGTATCGATCTTGCTCGCAAAAGCTTTCTGTGTTTAAAGCCCCAACTGATGTCTTGAGAAGGGAGCAGTGGGCCTCAAATATTAAACGGGCTGAAAAAGAGCTTAACAACGACAGCGTGGTTGGTGAACGGCACTTCGACGAAAGATTCGTCGAAAGGACCTACCGGCACATAGTCAACGGTGAGGTTGTGGAATTGCCGCGCGATCTTCCGCGTCTGAAAGAAGACGCCGTGCCCACTGTGTTCCCTGAGGCACCTAAGTATTTCACGAAGAAAGCTCCGATGAAAAGGAAAGAGAGAAATATATGCGAGCAGCTTGGACCTGCTGCAAAACGGGAAAAACTGAACGCAATCAACAGGCAAGACGCCCAGCAAGAAGACACCGTAGCGCACACGCTGCTACGCCAGGGGCCAGATATACCAGATATCATTGCCTCAGATAAACAGCACGCCGTGCAACTTGAGCGTGCGTGTCATGTCTGCCTACCTGATGCAACATGGAATAAGGTAACGTTTTCAAGTAAACGTTACAGTGTGTTTTTCGGAGCCAGTGAGCTCGAGGGCGAGCAGGTTGACCACATCTTGGTGCCGAAGTTAGTGAAATTCAAGTCAGAAAGCAACCAACCGGAATCGTTGTGTTGCTCTGTATTCCTCAAGGGCCAATTGCGCTCACAGTGCACTGGTTCTCCGCCGGAGGAAGCGCAGCCAGTGCTCGACAGCACACATGCACTTGTATTGTGTGGAGGCTTCGGCGTGAAACCAGAGAAGCAAAGAAGATATATATCGCTTGCTGGGTGTTACTTTTCCGTCAAGTGCACTTATGTGAAAGTAACGGCCCCTGCATTCATTGCAAAAACTTAAGAAAACTGCTGCAGAATCAATTTTCAGGAAAGCGACGGAACGGGAGAGAGACAGTTAAAAGCATAATGAATGAAAATGTTCGGTGTAACAGAGCCCTGACTACAGCATTGCCATTTCTACTCTAAAAATATAAGCTATCCAAGGAAAAGGAAAAAAGAAAATTAAATTTAAATGATTTCAACAGTGAACAAAACCTTCGAGAGCGAAAAATAAAGACGGGAACCATTGCTTCTTTTAAAAGAAAATATTAACCAGTTTACACTCCAAACAAAGCCCATAAAGAAACAAACACTCAAGACACAGTTTGACTGTGCGCTCACGTAAATGGATTAGTTCACATGAAGTTGGCGAAACATGTCAAACCTGGTCAATGCTGAGAAACATTTAATTAGAAACTACACGCCGCTTGCCAGTTGCGTCTATCAGAAATATTGTGGTTTTCGTTTATGTTAAGCAGCACCACCTAAATTTCAAACGCACGCTTTTCAACGAACTAACAAAATGACTAGTTCATGTCCTGTTAACATGGACGCGGCGTGTAATTATTGGAAACAAGGTAAAAGTAAAAACACGTGGCCCAACGCGAAACCGGCCAGCGCCGCTGGCACCTGTCGCGTAGCCAGCGCCACCTACTGGGGCCGCCATCTTTCATCACAAATTTGTGCACCCCTCCGCTCCCGCCCGTCACACTACCCCAGCAGGGGTTTTCGGAAACTAATGTAGCGACCTCGATCACCATGCCCCGGGGTTGCCCCGAAGCCAGAATGGTGCGCTTTGCGCCGCCGTGGTGGCGCACTGCGGAGGGTCAACATCGAGGACAAAACTGCACCCCGTGCAGGGTGCTTGCATGCAGCGCTACTTTGCCCCTGGCGCGCAAAACGTGCGCGAACACGCGCGCGCGCACATTTTATTGTTTGCAGGCGCTGAGCATCTGCCGCAAGCGCTCGAACCTTGTCAAACTGCGTGCTCCGACATACCTGGTGGAAAGCAAACACCAATGGATTTTATAAATAATCGTGACGACCCGTTCTTGACCACCCGTTCGACGAACCTGTCCACTTTCGGCCGCTCTTTACCATATTGTTTTTGAACGAGGTCGAGCAGCATGTCGTCTTCGCTGTCAGACGAACTTGAAAAAAAAGCTCATCGATTGCGGCAACAAGCAGCGCTTCCTTTCTCATTGCCGACAAATCCACTAGCTAACTTCGTCAACTCCGCAACGTACCGCAGCTATCGGACCAGAGCGTCCGCGGTTCTGCAGTCGACAGTGCGCGCGCACGTCTCGCGTCCCGCAGTGCTTGCTGGGATTGCACCCCGGCGCACCGCCGATTTTCTCGGTGCGAGACGGGGCAACCGAAAACCGCTCCAACAGGGTGCGCTTCCGGTGATCGAGGATTGTCAGTGCCTTTTCAATAGAATAAGCGCCAAAAATGACAGCACACAAGAAGAAAAACAGAGGACAAGGCGCTACTTGCAACTGTTTATTGAAAATGACAAGTGGCTGATTATATAGCCATGAGGAGAGGAGAATGAAAAAAGAGAGGGACACTAAATATGTGAATGTGCACGTGCGAGAACATTGAAGATATAGGGAATCACGCTTAATCTAAATATAAAACTTATCTAAAGACATGCTTTCATTCGCGTATATATTCAAAGACGGGGTACTGACACAGTTGTCCTCTCTTTTCTTAATCTCGTTGGCCTCCAACAATTCACGCGCAACAGAATCTTTACTTTTATACATGATTGTCGTATCATGAAGCCTCGCTTCACATACCCGTTCATCCTCATTTCCGCAGGCCTTGCAATGCAGCGGCAAGTTAGAACCATATTCAACCATATCCATATAATCAGCCACTTGCCATTTTCAATAAACAGTTGCAAGTAGCGCCTTGTCCTGTCTGTTTGGCGCTTATTCTATTGAAAGATATGCACCAACTAGCCCCACAACGTGTTTTATTGTCAGTGCGCACCGGTGCGGGTGATCGAGGACGCTATGAGTGAAATGACTTCTAAAGATTCTTACTTGCTCTGTATAAAACACGTATAGTTATGTGCAAACCTAACCACACTAGGCACATGGAGGGGCTACTAAAAATAAAACGATGAATTAAAGGTTTTATTTCAGTTGTACGTATACCATGGTTATATGTATACCATGGGCGCAATCTCGGAGGCCATGTAGTGGGCAAGGCCACAGAACACCTATAATATGCACAGAAGGGAAACTGTAACTTTCGCAATGCAACGAAAAGAAAAGTAGTGGTGGCGTCATGAAACAAACTATGCGACCAAGAGATGGCGCTGGCAAAATCAAAACTACCATCATCATCATTACGTAGTGAGCATTATGGCCGCTGTGATAGCGGCTGGTGGGGCTGGTTCCGTTGCTTGCTCGCTGGTTTTGGGCGTTTCATTACCGCTGCTGGAGCGGCATTCGTGTGTACGGTTCTCTAACATGACTACAGATATCTTTATTATGTCGCCAGGTGATCGAGAGGCCTCAACTGGCAAAAAAAAAAACACTTCAAACAAGTAAGCTCACATTGTTTATTTATTGTCAACGGTGAATGAGGCAGGATGTGCCCACAAATTTCGTACAAGCCAGGTGTACTTAATGCTGTCGGGCACTGAGTTTACAACATACAGAAACACAGACAGACATCCATTTATTCGGATGGAAAGCTTAAATCGAGTGAAGTTTTCCTCATCGTGTTCGGCACGCCGCCAAAGCTGGTAGAACGAAGCTTCAGACAGCAATATTTTTGCTGGACCAGCGCCTCCTCTAACTAGATGTTTGTGACGCGAGCCAAAAACCTCTTGTCCTTCCCTGTCTTTTTTACACCTGTCCACTGGATGGCTGGCTGGATGGATGGATAAGGCTGAACCCTTTAATTCGGACGGCGGCACACACCACTTAGCCGTGACTAGTAATATATATTGTACTTAGTGGAAAGTGAAATTTCATTCTTACCTTGATTTTAGCCACCAATGAGATAACCTCCATTTGGTTATTTCTACCCGCTTGAGGTCTATTTTTCCTGCACTGTCTCTAAACTCCAATGCTTTGAAGAAGTCCGCCCCGTTGCTTTGAACTGTAGAGTTAAGCCCTTTGCAAAAAAGTATCAGGTGTTCAGCCGTTTCCTCTTCCTCTCCACGTGCACTGCATAACGTGTCTTTCCCTTGGCACTTTACTCGTTTCTTAGTCGCCAATACTCCCATCCTGACCTCAAACAACAAAGAGCTTCCCCTAGAATTATCGTAGATATCTACTTTGGCAATTTCCTGTTTGAAAGTTCTGTATGTTCCCAGTGCGGATTTCGTTTGCATACATGTTTTCCACAGACCCCTCTCTGTTACTTTAACCTTTTTCTTAACCGATGTTTCTTGGCTTGCTTCCCTGCTGTTATCCATATATTTGCGTTAAAATTTTCTGGTTCGCTTCCTCCATTTTGTGTCAACATTCGTCATGTACAGGTAACTGAAAACTTTCCTTGCCTGCTGCTTTTCCGCCATTTCTCTCAGTCGCTCCTCAAATCCTATCTTGCTGCTGGCTGATGTCCACCCATGTCAGCCTACACCCCCTGATTTGGTGTATTTTTGTGTGCTGCCAAAGCGAGCCTACCTACCCCCCCCCCCCCCTTGCTTAATTTCCAACGTTATTCGAACCTCTGATCTCATGCACAGGACCGCATTGCCGAAAGTCAGACTAAGGACCATCACTCCTTTCCAAGTCCCACTCACCACCTCGTACCTATTGTAATTCCACAGTGCCATATATATTTTTCATCACAGCTGCATTTCTGCTACCTCTTTACATATCTTCCATGTTCAATATGTATTAAGCCTCATTGTTTATCCACACGCCAATATATTTGTACTTATCCACTACATCCAGCGTAACCTCCTGTACCCTATGCTCGCTGTCCTGATTATCATTAAAAATCAGGACTGCCGATTTTTCGTTACTAAACATTAAACCTAACATAACTCCCTCTTTACCACAGATGTCCATCAATCCCTGTAAGTCTTCCTTGTTGTCCGCCATAAGTACAACGTCGTCCGCGTACATCGGTCCTGTTAATAACTGTTCAATCCATTATCCTTGCTTGAAAAGAACAATGGGTGAAGACGAGTCCACTCCATTCTAATTTGGTCTCTAATCCTTGTTGATACAACATAAACAACAAAGGTGACAGAGGGCACCCTTGCCTAAGCCCCCACTGCGTTTCTACAGACTGAAATACCCTTTTTTCCCGTTTTATAAGAATCTTGTTACTTTTATAGATATTTTATAAAAGATTAGCCAGAAGTGCTAGCCATAGGTCCTTTGTTCCTTTTCTGCTATTTCGATACACTGCGTCAATGAGAACAGATTGTCCTCTAACCTACTTTGTTTTCTGAACCCATTTTGTAGTTCCCCCAGCACCTCCTCGTTTTCCACCTATGCCTGCAGTCTGTCTTTTACAATTTGCATCACTACCCTGTAAACTATTGACGTCACTGTTATTGGACGGTAGTTGTTTATGTCGGCTTTGTCCCCCTTTCCCATATATATCATGTTCATCCTGCTTAGTTTCCACCCATCGGGGGCTTTACTGTCCATTACCTAAAATCTAAGCAAGCATTAAGAGAGGTAGTGAGAAATATGCGCAGTGAGCACCATGCGGTGGAGCCACCAACATCCGAGCACAAGAGCGCACTTATGCGACAGAATCCAAAAAACCAAATTCAGAGCTGTACGACGTTAAGGAAGGCACACTAATGCACTGTGACACTAATGCATGGTGCTCACTTCGCATGTTCCTCTAGTTTCAGCTGTCTATAAAGGAGTGACGCAATAAAATGATGTCAGTTGAAAGTAGCGCCTTGTCCTGGTCGTCTTCCTTGTGTCTGTTGTTTTGCGCTAAACAAAGTATTCATGGATACTATGGCACATTAGTGCATAATATCTCGTCGACTGCAGGCTCTCTACCTCCAATGTTATGTGGCTTTCACGCATATCCAGCAACATGTTGCCTGTTGAGTCTGTGTACCCGTTTACATATTCTATGTGTGCGTTCATGTTTCCTATGTGTAATTACCCCGCACGCTCCTCCTAGCTCATTAATTAATGTCTCTTGCTATGCATCCTGCCATTTCTTTGTTTTCCTCTTTGACATTTCTCCCTGCTCACAGGTATACAAATCCAAGGACTGTCTGCTCCCCTGCCACTTTCCCTTTTATCCATAAACGTCCCTTGCATTTTGTTTGAACCTTTGCCAATTCGTACCTTTACGAATGAATGTCCCAGTTCCACCCCCCTTCCTGCTGCCCTCTGTTCTGTTGCAATATTTCCAAGCATGTTCAGGATTACAAGGTGGTTGCTCCATGTCCCTAAGATGTGTCTCCACAAACACGTATACCGTCAGCTCCTCCTGCCTTAACTGTTCGTCTATATTCTCCTACTTCATCCTATTCCTGCCACTTTGCATGTTAATATACTCTATGTATGAATTACTTTGGAAATTGTGCTTGCGTCTATTTCTTCTCCTACATATTGTACGTTTCCTGAATCTTTCGGCCTCTCCGGGTCTACCTTTGTATACACTGGTGGTCTCAATGCTCTGGGTCCCCCCAAGAAAGCTGTTGCTTGGCGGCCTGTCCTACTCCTACCCTTCTGCCTGTGGCATCAGTGTAGTGAACGCCATTCTGTACAAAAGGGTCGGAGCCAGGCTAGTACACATCCCAGTTTACCTCCATTACGCCGTACCCAAGTCGTCTGCTCAGACCCCTAATGACACGGTTAGCCTCAACAACACTTCTTTCCATCCCGCTAGACTGCCCTAGCTGGACCTCTGAGATTGTGCATATGGTCACGTGCACCTTCACAGATACCTCTTTGAACCTCTGACTTTACGCAACCCAACTTCCTACTGTCTCTTGAGATTCCGGTTCCTTTCCTTAAGCATAACGTTGAGACCAGCATGGATAACGACAAGGTATTCATCCTCTATGTTGTCCCAAACCACCTCCTGAGCTTTGGCCATTGCGTCAGCCATGCACTTCCCAGACTGGGCCTCAACCTTCACCCGCCTTTCTTCCTTCACTCTTGTGAAGACCCCCTCCTCAACCCTCGCTAGGTTGGAGTTCCCTACCATCAGTACCCTTCTTCGCTCAACTCATTCGCCGCCAGCCTGGGACTTCTGCCGTCCAGTTTGCGCTAGCTGGCCCTCCACCCGCTGTCCGCCACCGTCACGCGGCAACGGGCTCGCTGCTGCTCGTCCCGCCCCACATAAAGCCTGCTGGGGAGGTATCCTGTAAGAGTCCACCTAGTGGACTGTCCATTTCGGCCGTTCCTGATTGGCTAGGGCCACTCGTCTCCACCTCGCTCCTACAGCTGCATCCAATCAGCAGCGGCCTAAATGGACAGTCCACTAGGTGGACTCTTGCAGAATCCCACCCCTGCACTACATCACTGTAGCGTTAATTGTGGAGCCCTCGGGCTGCCGCCAGCTCCCGTGTGCGGTTCCACTGCCCCTAGGTATACCTTCCTGCCCTGTCCCTCTGTTCTCATTACGTGCCTCTGCCTGGGACTGCGCGCTGTCCTCGCTCTCCGCCTGACGCTGCTCCGAACCGGGATTACGCGCCACCTGCGCCATTAGCGCCTTCACCCGCTCTTCCAGCTCGGCCTGCTTTTCCGGTTTTCCTTTAACCTCGCTAGCTACTCGCTGTAGCTAGTTGGCTTTACTTAGTACCCTCCCTCTCAAGCTATTCGACGACCTGAGTTTTTAGCCTGGAGCCAATGGCCATGTGCCACTGGGCATTTGCCACTGGGTATGTGCCGCTCTTCAATGAACATTCGACGCCAACTTGGGTCACAGTGTATGTGCCGCTGGTACGCGCGGACTTCACGGTCGCGCCGTCAGAATACGCATCGTGTCCAGGGGGAAGTATGAAAGGATTACGGCTGAAGTACACGCCTCACACATGACCCGTTTCGGCTGTCTGCATACTTCGTCGTAGATGCGGTCTGCCCGAATTTTTAGAGCGCAGCTCTCAGGCCCCGTTCCTGCGTTTCGCGTCGGCATACCTCGGCGTCCCTCGGCGTAACCGAGCGAACGAGCACAGCGAAGGATGAAAGAAGGAACTCGGAGCGCAGCGGGGGATGAAATACGGTGGCAGCGAAGAGAGCGCGAGGATGAAAGTGTAGCAGGAGGTTGCAGCAAAACCATGAGGCGGAAAGCGGAGGGGCAGGGTACGGCGAAAGCTTAAGAAAAGCGTAGTGCCGCGAATTACGGACTCTGTGGTGACTACCACTATGAGATGACGCCAGACTAGTGCGCCGTCGTCTGTTCCCCGATGCCATTCGGCGAGCATGCCGACAAAGCACTGCATGAGCGCAGATCCGTCTGCGGCGGCTGCTGTGACTCGCGCCCGCGTATCACGCATGCGCTGCTTTCGCGATCTTCCACACACACTTCGTTCCGTTTGCATTGTGCCCCACGAGGCAGATTGTCCGCGACAGCCAATATATCGCGAAACGGAAACACGCACAGAGCTGTGCTCAAATTTCGCATTAGGGAGATATCGTAATCGTCGGTGAATTTTCTAAAGCGATGCTTTTTTCGCTACCGTTCTATGGTTTCGTCAGGTCGGTCGGTCCCTTGTCGGGTTTTTGCCTAGGAGATTTGCATTCACTTAAACAAAACAATAAAGCTAATCCGGCGGCGGAATTGGAACGGCGGGCCCCCTGAGTAAAGCAGCCCGATGTTCTAACCACTACCGCAGGTACTGTTCTCTCGTGCCAACGCCAACTAGCTCTTTGTGATCATTGCTAACACCCAGAGTGGCCAAGAAGTTGGCCAAGAAGTGGAAAGTACTTATCGTGCTAGGAAACTTTCTTTTTGAAAAAAGAAAGGAGACGGTGTAGTGCTAACGTCAACCAGCTCTTTTATATGACTGCCGCTTGTTCATAATGTTTATGATTTCCAAACTAGGGAACATACCCACAAGGGGGAACTGGCTAAGAAGTGGCAGGTACATTTAGAATAAATAAGAAATAATGGACAACTACAAGCTTATATAATATTTGGCGCATTGCGTGGCATGGTTACGCGAGAGCACATGCGCGCGCCAGTTTCCTTTAGGTCAGGAATGCAGGAATATAGGTGACGCATGGCGTCACCTAGATACCAACGTGTGCGTTGGATCTGCTTATTGTTTTTTTTTTTCCTCGAGTGACATCTCACCCTTGAAAACTGCTCCAGCGACTGTCGTCTTCTTGTTCCAGCCTGTGATGGTGGTATAGTGCATAGCCGAGCGCCTTCTGTCACGCGTCATGCTGATGCACACTATCGGCGCACTCAACCACCATTCAATCCAAGCCACAAATGACGTGTTATCCGGCTTACTTTTTTTAGTCGCACGTGGGTATAGCTGACGTCGGCATGTGTCTTCGCGTCGCTTCGCCGTGGGATGATATGGAGCTGCACGGCTGGTTTCAAGCTGGAAGCCAAAGACCGTGATGATGCAAACTTGGTGAGGTGACTATCAATGCGTAGCGGTCAGCGACGGCAGTGTTGACGCCTACTCTGAGCAGGTCGGGTGAGCCACTTTATTTTTATGGCGGTAGCAATTATATGGACACTCCAGGCACATCCGTTGGCATAGCCGTGAGGTTCCGTATAAATTCCAAGGGCGATAAAATTACCGCTGCGTGCCATATGCTGTATATGCAAGTGAAAGCGTGCGAGGCTGAGCCGGCGATCGCGGCTCAATCTTGCGCGCACAAGCGAGGAAAGCGGGAAGGAAGCGCGCCGTCTTAAGCCGCGCGCGGAGCTCCGGGTGCAGGTTAGGGAGGGGGGGAGGTGTTCAACTCCGGGGGTGCCCGGGTGGCCGCGCGGGCAAGGCTCCGCAAGACTTCGGGGCGAGGGTAAGGAGGGGGGCGCGTCCTAATCCGGGCCATTGTATCTTGAAAGCCGTCAGCGACAGGGACAGAGTCCACCGTGAGCTGTTTTCGCGGCTTGGCGTTGATGCGAGAGGTAGCATGAGGGTCGATTCTCTCGCTGCTGCTGCCGCGCTTTCTCACTCCAGCGTTTTCACAGCGAGTTTGCGCGGTCATCGAGTGAGATGTGTTCATGTTTGCTTGTTCGCGCGTGAAACCATGCTTGTTAATTTATTTAGTATGCCTATGCTTACCAGTTTAAACGGCGAATAAGACTACTTTCATTACTTCGTGTAGCTGTCCACTAATTTGCTATTGCAATCGATGATTTGCCTCTCGGGCGAAAGTGCGACTTTCCTTTACGTTTAGCGACTCCAGGTTCAGTTATTGACTGCAAATAAAGAGCCTTTATAGTTCCTGCTTGTGTAGAAGCTGTAAGTTTATCACAATGATGAATGCTGTCTCAAAGTAACAGTATTTTATGTGAGCTTGCAATGGCAAGACCGAGAGCGCCTATTAACAGACACTTCCTTTTCAATATTTCTATTTCGAACCTAGATAGCTCGCGGAAAATATTCTCCGAGTAATTATCGCAACCTCCAACTTCGCATGAAACTCCGCCATAAAAAGTGCGAACATTTTGCGAGTAAATTGGCAAACTACCATTCGGACGACGTCACCATGTGAGAACGAACGCGAATCTGTCCCTTCAAGTGTCATGATACTGGTAGTCATCGCCGCTTTCCCACTGTAGCTGGGTTCAAAGCAATCTTGAGCAGTGTGCCCCTGCCAGTTGCATGGTCGATTTTGCCAACGCATCATTAGGGGAGAGGAGGGACGCGTCTCATACATGCTGCTGCTGTATATTATTTTTGCCCTCACGTCCCTGGCGTTTCGTTACACGAATTAAGCGTTTTCGTCATGGCAAGAAAACAAAAATGAGAAGAAGAAAATGAAACTAAGAAAAGTAGTTGTTTCGAAACACAGTCGCCCCTTCCCTTCAATATGTTAAAGGGTCTTTCACCAAGGTCAATGGCAAATTTCGGTGGTTCACTGAAAGTCATGAAGCGCCGTCTAGGCAGCGTTTTCCCGCGTAAATTTTCAAATTGATTCAATAACAGCAGAAATACGATCAATTGAAGTATAGCGCCCGTCGCTGTCGCTCTCCCTTGTCCGCGTCACCAAGCGTTATGGTCCCAATAAACGAAATATTTCTTCACCATATTGCCATGAGGCACTGTCAACATATAGACACTCTCTTTATACCTGGAATAAACAAGCAACATTTTACGACATTTTACGGCACGTACTGTAAATATCACTTTCCTTGAATGACACCACGCGGCGCCCGACCTCAGAGGCCATGGTCATTAAAACGCAATAACCATAGTGAGCAAAACGTGAACGAGGTGAATGCAGGAGCCAACGTTTCGACAAGTGGACTTGTCTTCAAGGCCAGAGACAAGTCCACTTGTCGAAACGTTGGCTTCTGCATTCACCTTGTTCACGTTTTGCTCATCGTCTTGAATTTCCATCTCCCGCATTCCCCGTAATAACCATAGTGGCTACTTTAATCCAAGGGCGGCGCCACCATACGGGCGACGCTGCTAATTCCGGGGTGCGTCTTAGTGGCCGGTTGCACAGAGTTGGGAATGTGAATGACTAGCACGGCTTGTGCACTGACACGAGCCCACCCGTTTTAAGGGCCAATGACGATCACCATCATCATCACCTACATCCATTTTTTAGCGAGAGAGACTTGGGAAGATTGACAAATGTTTTTCAAAGCGCAAACAAGGAACACGGCACAAAAGGAAGATCATTCACAGGACAAACGCATGTCTGTCAATGACCTTCCTTTTGTGCCGTGTTCCTCGTTTGCGCATTTAAAAATGTTTGTCAATTATGCACCAATCAGGCCCACAGAAAGTTCTTCTAAGCCATATTTCTTGGGAAGATTGATAACGCATAAGTAAGAATAACCACAGTGATGCCGAATAAAAATTGGTATGTGGCCACCGGCAGGATGGTAAATAAAGCTCATACTATTTAATGAAATTAGGGTTGTCCATGAACCTAATATTATGAAGGAGTGTTGTAGCAATTACCCATTAACCACATCCGTGCCAAGCAGCAAAAAGGAGAGCAGCACTTTCGTCTGAATGTCTACAGCAGCCCGTCCAAAGAGGGCCTAACACACAATTTCGAAGATTTAATTAACGAAACGATGACCATCGCGGGCGACAACAGGCTCGTCATCGGAGGTGACTGCAACGCTCCACACAAGCAGTGGAGATATAGACACTCGTCCAAGAAGGGAAAATATCTGGCCGATCTCATAGAAAAGACCGGGCTAACGCTTTTCAACGAGCCGGCCTCACACACCAGAGTGGGTGCGGGCCCCCATAGGGACACCACACCAGACCTAACGTTATGCAAGAGAGCCGGGAGAATCACCTGGGAGAACACCTTCGAGGACCTGGGGAGCGATCACAGGATACTCAGTATAGCCCTATGAGAGGCCCGCGCCACGAAGGGAATAAAACATAAGTTCAGGCTATAGTAGACTGGGACAAATTCCGCAAAATCAGAGACGAAAAAGAACAGGGACCCATATAAGAAACATAGAAGAATGGAACGGGGAGCTGTTACGAGACGTAGAAAAGGCTACGACCAAGATGGAGGGGGACGACTGGGGGGCTCGACACGAACACGAAGACGACGGTGGTGTTCACTCTCCGTGGATGGTGTGATGACCCTAATATGGGGACAAAGGTTCGTGTGCTCAAAAGGTTCTTACGGTTCTCTTAGGCGGAGCCTCCGAGAACCCAATTGAGGACAAAGCCGTTCGTTTCGAACACACACACAAACGTTTAATGGAACTAAAGGCTAAAAAATAAATAGAAGAAAATAGCAAACATAAAAGAAACACTCAAATACACATCAAGGCACACATTTGGGGCTAGTACGGAGCTAAGTAGTGCGCGAGTCCGGGCTTGCCACGACGGCAGGGATACATAAGAGTCTCGAAGCTGCGACGCTGCGACAAGCTGGTGAAAGGAGTTGCGCCGGTCTCACCAAAGGTCGTGGTGTAACTTGGTTGATCGGGCGACGGGAGCTGGCCAGCTCTGGTCGGGAGATGTAAACCAGGCGGCTTGGTGGCACGAGCAGACGGCGGCGGCGTTCTGGCCGGGCAGCTGGGTGTAGAGCTCGGGCCCGTAGCCCGACTGCTCTTGTCCTGCCCACGGGCACAGAAGCTCGAACGCCGGCCTCGGGCAGCAGGCGGCACGACAGACGGGGCGGCGTTCTGGCCGGGCAGCTGGCGTAGAACTCGGGCCCGTAGCCTGACTGTTGTCGTGCTGCCCACGGGCGCAGAAGCTCACCGGCCTTGAGGAGCTGGCGGCACGCTCGGGTAGACGGGCGACGCACAGGAACAGGTTGGCAGGAGGCCCCGGTCGGGTGAAGTCCTGGTGGCTCGGGTCCGGAACCCGACGGCCCGTCTTCAACGCCCGCTCCGGTGGTTGACCTCCTCCTGCCGTCGCTTCCTGGGACTCTCCTGACGTCTCCCCGGCGTCTCCTCTGCGTCTCCGCCCGTTCTGCCAGCGCACCACGCTTTTTCTTCTGATCTGACCGATTTGGCATTCTCGGATTGGCTGCCTGTCGCCCCGTGGTCTTTTCTAATTGGTTTGTTTTTCTTTTTGTTGTTTTTCATGCGCCGCGTGTTCTCGTACCGAACGCTCTTCGGCGTCGTTGTTTTCCTTCTTCCAGCACGGAATCCGCCTCGGCGCGCGCACTCCTTGTCGTCTGCTCCTGACCGTCCCGATCACCGCACCAAGTCGCGCACCACACATCACAGATGGATAGCAGGCTCGCGCACCTCGTACAGGCCGAAAAATCCACCCAAAAACGTCTGCAAGGGCAAAAACACAATAGAAATCTAAGGCACAAAATCGCGGAACTAAACAAGAACATCGAAGCACACTGCGCCCAGTTATGCAATCAGGATAGGGACGAGGTATGCGACGCCATGGACGGCAACATCAACACGGGCAAGACGTGGAAGATCCTCAAGCACCTGCTCGACCCGTCAGGAACGAAGACAGCGGCGAAAGCGGAAATGACCAAGCTCAGACACAAGTAGAGAGGAAACATCCGTGAAATAGGTGATGAAATGATGAAATGAAATGATGAGCCGTTGAACATCGGAACTACTCGGGCTCTACCAACGAGGACCTCGACAGAGATTTCTCCCAGCAAGAATTCAAGGCGGTCGTGCAGACCATCAAGACCAAGTTGGCTCCGGGCCCCGGCAAAGTGACCAACAAGATGCTCCGGTACCTGGCCGACCAGGCAACGAGCCGCTTGACAGACTACACCAACGAGTGCTGGCGGAACGGCGGTATACCCGACGAATGGAAGAGGTCTGACGTGATCCTCATCCCCAAGCCGGGTAAATCCTTAGAAATACAGAACATGCGGCCGATCTCTCTCACTTCCTGCGTTGGTAAAGTGATGGAGCACACTTGCCTGAGTAGAGGTAACGGCTACCTGGAGTCAAACGATCTGTACCACAGCAAAACGATTGACTTCAGAAGAGGGCTCTCTACCCAAAACGCCATGATACAACTCAAGGAGCAAGTCATAGACACCACGGGGCGGGGCTTGAGGGCAATACTTGGACTTGATCTAAAGAAGGCCTTCGACAAGGTCAAGCACACGGCCATCTTCGACAGAATCGCGCAACTCGGCCTGGGCGAACGAACATATAATTATATCCGAAATTTCCTTACGGGAAGAACAGCCAGAATAAGACTGGGCGAGGAGGAGAGTATCCAGGTGGACATGGGCAGCGCTGGCACACCGCAAGGGTCCGTCGTGTCACCGATGCTCTTCAACCTCGTCATGATAGGACTATCGGAAAAACTGGAGCGAATAGAAGGCATTAATCACACCGTTTATGGAGACGACATTACGATTTGGACCACGAAGGACACAAATGAGGGCGATATGTAGAACGGACTTCAAGGGGCGGTGGAGGCAATAGAAAATTATCTGGAGGGCACCGAACTAGAATGCTTGCCGGAGAAATCGGAACTGCTGCTCCACGGCCCCAGGAGGCTCGGCAAACCGTCCAGAGACGTAGCGGAACTACACAAAAGGGGAATCAGATTAACCACAAGAAAATGCATGGAGATACCCATGGTCCAAGAGATTAGAGTTCTGGGTCTCTGGATCGAAGCCAGGGGAACAAACACGGAAACTATAACACGCCTGGAAAAGAAAGTCACGGCGACCATTCGGCTAACATAGAGAGTCTCCAACAACAGGAGGGGCATTAAAGGAAGAAACGTCGTACGGCTCGATCGTTCAGGCCTTCGCGATCAGCCACGTCGCCTACGTGGCGGCGTTCGTTCACTGGAACAAGGCTGAAAAAGACAAGATCGACGCGCTCATTAGAAAAGCGTACAGAACAGCACTGGGTCTCCCCCAATACACAAGAAACGAAAAGTTACTACAACTCGGGGTACATAACACGCTGGAGGAAATCGCGGAAGTACAGAGGATAGCGCAACTCGAAAGACTCTCCGGAACCAAGGCGGGCAGAGAAATCGTAGAAAAGATCGACATAAACTACCACGGAATGAACGGCCCCAAGACGCAGATTCACCCAGACCTCCGAGCCGCAGTAAACACGGAAAATACCCCGAAGAACATGCACCCCGTGCACAATGTCAATAGAAGAAAATGCCGCACGAAAACGATTGTCAAAAACCACGGCGCGCGGGAGGGGGTGTTCTTCGTAGACGCGGCGTGGTATTCCCGAAACCGGGACGACAATGGTGGTGTCGGCGCTGACAAAGGTAAGTCCCTCTTCGCAATGGCGGTCGTATGCACGAAAGGAAAGACCGTGACTGTGGGCTCCGTAAGGACCAGATCGTCGGAGGCAGCGGAAGAAATGGCAGTCGCATTGGCTGTAATCAACGATCGGCAACAATACACAACAAAAATCAGCGACTCCAAGACGGCTATTAGAAACTTCACAAAGGGCTGGGTCTCCACCGAGGTGGCCAAAATCCTGAACCGCAGAGCAGAAGACTTTAAGAACGGCAAAAATACACCCAAATACCTCAAATGGAACCCGGCACATATGGGAGAAGTAACCATGAATGCCCCTCCGAACCTCAACGAGAAGGGCCACCGAGCCGCGCGAAAACTAACCCACCGCGGCACGGACAATGACGGCCCAACACCCCGCAACCCCTGGGGAAGCGGGGAAGGACTGCGGCGGAGGCGATGGAGAAGACGGAGAAGGCGACGATGACGAAGAAGCGATAAAACACGACAGGGACAGACTGGTCACGTACCATGACATACTGACACACTACACGACACAGAGAAGCATACCCACAACCCCACAAACAACTCGACAGGTCTCAAGAAACCGATTGGAGAAGGTTGCAAACCAGAACGTTCCGAAACCCAGTACACTTAAACAGAATAAATTCAACACAATATCCAGACGCGAGCTGCAAGCTCTGCAAGCTCTGCAAGCACGAACACGCAGTCATTGCACACATCTTATGGAAGTGCACACAGATCAGATCAGTGTATGTAGAGGACAAGATAGATCCGGACCTTCTTGAGGAGCGATGGCTAAGCGCTCTGACTTGCTCGGAACTACACGACCAATTATGGGCTATCGAGCGGGCCCGGGCAGTGGTGGAAAGGCTATGCCTCACCGCACATAATGCCCGGGTGGCCTCAGCCCGGGCTGGCAACCTCGCAGGTCATTTTCCCGTTAAAGTTTTTTCCGTCTGTTCGTAGCAATTACCGCCGCCACGTTTCAAAGGTGAATTCAGCGGAAGAAGAAGAGGTTGCGCACGGTTGCACCGCACATGGGTTCCGCCTTTACATCGCTAAACCCTGGATAATTGACGTCAGCGCCGCCACAACCAGCCTTAATCGACTCCTTACGTCGAGCGGAACACGTGGACACCCAAGGCTATACTGTGAGTCGCTTGCTCCACGAATTACCGGACTCTGAACATTGCAAGAGGCGCCCGCCCAGCTAAGCCTAACGACGGGTACGGTCTAGCCGAAGACCTTGACCCAGTTCGGTGCACCAATGGCCACCAGTGATGGCACCGAGATGCATCTCGAGCACGCGCAAATCCCACTTCCTGATGAACCTGCCGGCGGAGACTGGCTCACTGTTAAGTACGGTCGGAAGAAAACATCGACTCCCACCAATCCACCCCTCCAACCCCGACACCCATCGTTTCACCGACAACCCCGACTCCCACCGCTGCCTCGAAACGACCTCAAGGTAATCATCCGTCCCCGAGAGGGACTCAACCTTGCCACCTGGACCACGCCACAGGTCGCTGAAGGCATCAAGCTGGCATGTCAGCACCCCACTACTGAGCACGTACGGACCCTTACTGTAAGAATTGACCCAGTACAAAACATCGCTATTGCTAGCACACCAAACGAAGAGCTAGCTATGAGCATCCGTCACATCACTACAATTCACCTGGGCGGTCGAGAATTTGCAGTCACGGCATACGTGGCGGCACCCGACAGCTCCGTCAAAGGGGTCATTCACGGCATTCCCGCAGGAACTCCCACAGAAGTCCTCCTTAACGGGCTCTATGCACCTGGCCGAGAAATCTTACATGCCCGCATGCTCGGACAAACCTCTGCGGCAGTGATCACATTCACTGGCAAGGCTGTACCCTTCTACGTGCGATACTACAGCGGTGAAGTACGATGCAAACCATACCGAACAACCACGCATTTCTGCCGCATCTGCCACCAAATCGGCCACCGGACCGATGTATGCCCAACTCCAGAAGCAAACCTATGCCCCCAGTGTGGTACACGGAACCCCACTCAGGACCATCCCTGTCACCCCCGGTGCGCCTTATGCCAGGGGTCTCATCCTACGGCTTCCAAGGAGTGCCCTGATCGACTGAAGAAGGCATCTTCGGCATCGCAAAGGACCAGCCGCCGGGACTACTCTCGGTCGAAGTCTCGGTCACGCACAGACCAGCAACGGAAGCGTTCCCGCTCCAGGTCTCGCTCCTGCTCGCGGAACCAACAAGGAGCAACCCGGAACCTCAGCGGACCTGCTGTACCGGGATCACAAGCGGTGAGCTGGTCAGCACGGCTTTTCCCCTCTCACACAGTCCACCAAGACAACACCCTCTCATCACGTCTACACACAGCACCACATAATTCTTCATCCATACACAATACTGATGTTCAACTGCAAATTCTAGCTGAACTAAAGGCAATCAGAGAAGAAAACAAACGCCTTCATGAAGAAAATAACAAACTTCGCACGCAGATTGCAGAACTATACGCGACTCGTACTGACAATCAGCATTCCACACCAGTAACCGCACCCTCAATGCCATCATCTTCGGAGCATTCTGAACCCATGATTCTCGCGGAATCAGCAAAACCGACAGAAATCGCACAAGTCGAGGAGAAAGTTGATGTACTGCAACGGCAGCTTCTAGCAATGCAACAAAGCATCCAGCAACTGGCAAGTGTTGTTGAAGAAACGCGGCTCGCAAAAGATCAGCGACGCAAGAAAGTCAGAACACTAGTACAACAGGAAGCAGAGCAGGGACACCCTGCCGATCCACCCGTCAGCCAGGACGAATAGCAAAACCAACCACAGGAACGAAAACCCACTCATAATCTGGCAATGGAATTGTCGCAGCTACAAACGCAAGCAAGGGTCACTAAGACAGTACATCTGTAACGCCAAAACGACACCAAGCGTAATCGCACTACAGGAAACAGGCACACACCCAACTCAATCTGGCTACAACACACATACCACCACGCCTGAAAGCCGCGTGGCCACACTTACAGCTAAAACGCTCACAACCACACAACACACAATAGACGGCAGTGACGTCGACCATAACCTAATTGAGATCCTGCCGCTCCAACGAGGCCGAAAGAGCCTTTTCATACTGAATATATACAGCCCACCCAAGCAGAAGCAGGCCAAGTTCGACTACTTGATCACTAAAGCGATTGGCATAGCCAAAAATAATAATCTGCTGATTGTAGGCGACTTCAACGCTGCTCACCAGGCATGGGGCTACACGACAGCCACATCAAAAGGCACTGCACTCCAGTGCACGATACAGCAGCATCGTCTCACCATCCTCACAGACCCCGCATACCCCACACGTTTAGGAAACAGCGTCTCCCGAGATACATGCCCTGACCTCACCCTCACTAAAGGGATACAGCAAGCAGCCTGGCACAACACGGAGGAAACTCTGGGCAGTGACCACTGCATACTTGCCACCACATTGAACGTTACGCATGCACGCCACCCGATAAAAAAGACAACACTCACAGATTGGACAGCTTTTCGCAAAGAGCGAGCGGATGACTCCTCAACGGGTATTACGGATCTCGAGCAGTGGGTACGAGAGCTCCATCAAGACGTAGCCAGACATTCAAAACAGATCACACTGACCACAGACATACCGGCCGTAGACCCACACCTTCTTCACCTCTGGGAAGCACGTCGAGGCCTTGTTAGGAGATGGAAGCGCCAAAAACATAATCGTAAATTGAAACTACGTATAGCGAAACTCACGGCAACCGCGGAATTTTATGCTGGGGAGCTCACCCGTCACAACTGGCGACAACTATGCAACAAGTTGCAGGGTAATCTTAGCACGGCCAAAACATGGTCGCTGCTACGCCATCTTCTTGACCCCACACAAAGCAAGGCAATTAGCCAGCAAACAATCCAACGTATCCTCCACAACCATCCGGGTTCTGATGACGAAATCCTGGAGGAGTTGCGGGCGCGGTACATAGGCGATTTCGAACCCACACAAGGACTACCTCCAACTTACAGCGGGAGCGACAATTACGACCTCGACAAGCCGATTACTATCACTGAGGTGCAACAAGCACTCCATGCACTCACACGAAACACCACCCCAGGCAAGGATAAAATAAATAACAAGCTCCTGCGCAATCTGGATGATGGCACCATTCAATCTCTTACAGACCTCTTTAATCATCACTGGGAAGCGGGTACACTACCAGCAGACTGGAAGCACGCGGACATCATACTCATCCCGAAGCCAGGCAAACTCTCCAGCTTAGAAAATATGAGACCAATTTCACTGACTTCATGCCTAGGCAAGCTTCTGGAACACGTCATTCTCAATCGGCTTCAACCTTACCTAGAATCCAGCGACCTCTTTCCCGAAACAATGTTCGGATTCCGGCACCACCTTTCTACCCACGACATACTTCTTCAGCTGAAGGAACAAGTCCTTGAACACGTCTCACCGCACAACACCGGAGCGATTTTAGCACTCGATCTCAAAGGCGCTTTTGACAATGTGGCTCACCATACCATCCTTACAAACCTAAGCCTCACGAACTGTGGTCGTAATACTTACAATTATATACGCGCCTTTCTAAGCAACCGCATAGCCACAATAGGCATTGGCTCACTCAGAACCCCGACGTTACCTACCCGCAACACAGGAACCCCACAAGGTGCTGTTCTATCACCCACCCTTTTCAATATTGCTATGATGAAATTACCTGACAAACTCAACGCAATACCAGGAATCAGGCATGCAATATACGCCGATGACATCACTATCTGGACCACCGCTGGTTCCGAAGGAGAGAAACAAGACGCCCTTCAACAAGCGACCGACGTCGTCCAGCAATATGCAAAATCAAGTGGTCTCCGGTGCTCCCCCGAGAAGTCAGAACTATTAGTCGTTCGACAGAAATCCCGAAGAAAACTCAATGAACTACCAAACATCACACTCATCCTCGACGACAAAGAAATACCCACAGTAAACCGCGTCCGCATTCTCGGACTCCACATACAACAGGACGGCAGAGGCGCATACACCATCCAACGTCTCAAGCAGACCACCTTCCAGATCATGCGAATGGTCAGCCGTATCACCACCAAACAATACGGACTGAAAGAAGACGACATAATACAGCTCGTCCAGGCCCTGATAATCAGCCGCATTGCCTACGCTGCCCCGTACTTGCCCCTCACTCCCAAAGAGATAGATCAATTAGACGTACTTCTTCGGAAAGCCTACAAGCAAGCGCTCGGCCTACCCCCGGGAACAGCGACACTCAAGCTTGAAGCCCTAGGAGTGCATAATACTATAAGAGAAATTATAGACGCCCACCTCACAAGCCAACGAGAACGACTAGCCCTCACACCAACAGGAAGAACAGTCCTAGCGCGCCTAGGCTACCCCACACACAGCAAAGGCCACGAACAAGCAATCCATCTGGCCCCCAACTTGCGAGAGCACATCAGGGTAGCCCCTATCCCCAGAAGCATGCACCCGGAACATCATGCCGATCGTCGCCAAGCTCGCGCAAAAGCTCTACAGACAAGATATGGCAGTCTCCCCACCACACTATACACAGATGCCGCGCAGTACCCCCAAAAAGCAGCCATGACGGCCAGCGTTGTCGACTATAACCTACAAGAGGTGGTGTCGATGACTGTCCGCACTGCCAGCGCCCTCGTAGCGGAGGAGACAGCCATCGCCTTGGCCATCACCTCTAGTCTGACCAACGAGTACATCACAATTATTACCGACTCCCAGGCAGCTTGCCGTAGCTACGCGAGAGGTCGAATATCTTCAATCGCCCACCGACTCCTCAAACAGGCCTCCGCATTCCCGGACGTTGAAATAGTGTGGACTCCAGGACACGAGTCCCTCCGTGGAAATCAGCGTGCGCACGCTGTAGCCCGAGCTCATGCCACCCGGGCGCCACAAGAGAGGGATACGGACGCATCCATGGAGCCCGTACCTTTACAATCCAACGCCATACTACAACACCACAGATTGAACAGACGACAATACCCACCTCCACACAAGACCCTCTCACGTGAAGACGCCGTAACATGGAGACAACTACAAACCAATACATACCCACATTTAAGCAGACTAACGCAATCCACCCTACACTATACTCATACAAATGTCCTTTTTGTAATGATTACGCCTCCCTATATCACACCACATGGGCGTGCCCCAACGTGAAGGCGGCCCCGCAAATACCCAACCCCACACCCGAGCAGTGGAAGGCCGTGCTGACTAGTTCGGACCCTCGTAACCAGCAACAACTGGTGCGGCGGGCCCGGGAGACAGCAAGAGCCGCAGGAGCCCTGGACTAAGGGCGCCTCCCGCACAAGCAGAAAGACATCTGCTTGTCCTTTCTTTTATTTTTTAAAATAAATGTTTCTCCTCCTCCTCCTCCACTTATCACCGCGTTCATCATCGTCATTGTTCCTGAAAGAGCTAGATCCCACTTGTTTATCAGTAAAGGCTGGTGAGCGGGTAGCCTCAGTCTATAGCCTTCCTATTTCAGCGTACCTCATAGCGGCTTTGACATACAGCAAGGTGGTGGTCGCTGTCAGCGAACTAGGAGCAGGAGCGACTGGATGCACGTTTCAGAATACGTGGGCAGGTACGTAACTTGCTAGTCTGTATTGCAGAGTCGAAAATGCGGTTGACTTCAGCATTTCAATTATCAGAGCACGCACGTGTAGTACCTTTGTTTTTATACAGTGGGGAGACTAACGGGGTGTCAGAATATTGAAAACGCTCGAATAACAAATAAAATATTGTCTTATTAGATTCGGTCCTCGAATAGAACAGTCCCTTTTCTATGTGGTTCACAAATTGAATAGTAACTGTTCAAAAAATCCGAATATTTTCGAAATAGATTTCGAATATTTGACGCCGTCGACTGTATACGATCACACATTAAACAAAAATGTCATAACTTTCATCACATCAACAGTGGACATTACGTACTAGAGCACACTGCTTTGCTTAACCAGATTTCTACCTACTAAACGCGATCACTCAATAAAATATAGTTTCAATCGGGCATTCCGCCATGGGAACTGTTTGCTACTATTTATATATGTAGCAGACGGCACGCATTACCGATTTAGTGATGAAGGTCTGTGCGTATACTGACTAGCACAACAAGGCTGCCTCTCTATAAGCTTTATATGATAATGTATGACCACGTATGATCTAAGGAGCACCCTAGCTGGCGAGCAAATTGCAAAGTTGTTCCTAACACTCCCTTTGTGCCTTTAATAAAGCAGGTTTTATAAGTGCAGCGTAATGGTTAACTTCCTGATGTGAGGAACAAGTTAAGGAAATTGTTTCATAGTAATGGCGAGAAGGTTGTACATAATTTGAAAGCTATTCGATATTCGATTCTATTCTGGCACTATTCGATCAAAATTCCATTAGGTCTCAAAAATTACTGTTCGCACGTCCCTAGAAACTAACAGTAAAATAAAAAAGTGACTGCAAAGTACATTTCTATCCCTCTACAACTCTCCCCACGCAGACATCAACTCTCGCACTTGCGACGGCTGCAAAGCGTTGGACAAATACTCAAGGACATTTTTTTATAAGCACAGTGATGACTTGAGCAGCAGAAACCTAGAAAAAAAGAAAAAAGTTCAGGAAAGGACGTATACTTCCATGAAATTATCAGTAAAGCGTGTTTCTATTTATTTTGCCTTTATTGTAGTATACGTATTTTGTTATTTCTCGGCAGTGCTGCGTGATAATATCAAGAAAAAATTGGCCCTAGATTTATTTGTTCTGTTTTGGATTTAGTCTGTATGCTTGGTTTTTGGTATGTATGCGTCTTAACGTGCAAAATTCAATTTTTTTTTTAGTTTGCAAACGTTGCAAAAGTACGGGGTTGCAGAATTTATGCTTGGCCCACGTTCGTAAATGACAGAGCAGTGGCAAATCTGTGAATCAACAGATAGAATATAATTTGTCGGCACAGAATAAAGTGCAACTCTATTAAAGGGTATAGGGCTGAAATTTATATACAACTGAGACCGCGCTAAAAACCCAAGTTTGATCAGAAGTGATGCAAACAACAGAAACATTGCTGATAACAAAAATCGACGAGTACTCTGAAGAGGCTTTTCGACATGCACTGGGCTAATGCACGTGGCAGCTGTTGATGGCCGCCATGGTGTCTCCCGCCTGGCAGCCGAAGATGTCGATGAACATGGGCGCATTGGCTGCCGCTAATAGGCCAGACGCGTAGGCTGTCTCAAAGTCCAGCGTGTTTCCGTCGCGCGGCGCGCCTTGTGCCGTGCACAGCGTCAGGCAGGCCCGTTTGTAGAGCATGGAGTTCGAAGAGACCAAGCGGGGCTTCTTCCGGCTGACTATGTCGCGGTCGTACCGGCGCTTGACCGCGTACGCTATGCGCAGCGATTCCATGACGCTGAACGCATGGTCGAATTGGTCGTCGTTCAGTTTTGCATGCAACTTGGCTGACTCGCGGGCGTAGCAGTCCTGGAACGCCGAGTAGACGGTCAACGTGCTGTTGCTCCAGCCAGCCGTTGCTCCTCCCTTCGTCCGTGCACCTCGGTCGACAATGAGTGAGAGGACTTTGCGGACCAGTTGAATTCCGAGCACGGCGACGTTGATGAACTTGTCATCTTCAACGTGTCGATAGAACATGGGAGGCACGGCGAACATAGGAGGCACCACGACCGCGAATTTCGCACTGTGCACCATCAGGTTGGTGCCGAGCAGCAGCTCCTCGAGGCCGAGGTCGTCGCTTCTATCCACCGACAGGAAGAGACAATTCTTGAGGTCGCGGACGTACAGATTGACCACGTTCGACACAAACCCCGCAGAGGTCACCTTCCTGCCGCTGCTGCACTGCACCGCCTGCTTCGTCATGCTGGCGCCGTAGAAGCGCACAAGGCGAATCCTGGCCAATTTTTCGAGCGCCGCCCGCCTGTCTTCATCGGCCATCCAGGTCCAGTTAGCCACTCGGCTTTTAATTTCTTCCGCTATGGTAGTCACATAAACGTCGACGATTTCTTCGATCCCCTTGTTGATCGATAACAGGCTGCTGAGGAGGTGAAGCCAGGTGTCTTCGAATGCCAGCCGCATCATTTGGTAACATGCATTTCTCACGGCGTAGGCATCGCGGTTATCGGACAGCATGTAATCCTGTTGTAAGACGCTCCTCGAGACAAGGGCCATGATGTAAAGAGCTCTTGCCGCTGACTTTGTATTTACCAGAACGTCGCTGAGCTCTCCACATATGGTGTTGATCCCCACCGTGATGATTGAAACATTTTCCGGAAGAGACAGCTCTTTTTGCAGCACCTCGATCCACGTCTTTCCTGGAAAACTCTGACACTCGATTTCTGACAGCCTCATTTCGGGCTCGCCGTCCTCTGTGACGTTTTTTCGATTCTTGTCCAGGCTGAGAACCTCTTCGACGACGGTGTCGCTAGCGTAGTCTTTGCCTATCACTTTGATGAAGCGGTTCATATACTCGTGGAAATTTTCTTTACGATCCGGTGTTGCGTAAATATGTAACGGGTAATACCTCCGAACCTTTAAACTCATGTTCCCTTTGTCGTCGATGACGCTGAATGCCAAGAGCGTGTGGAAGCGGTTCACTAAGGAAAGGCGAAGGACTTCGCGGAAGAACTGCATCGGGTTGGTCTCGGTGAGCCACTTCGATATGGAGATGTTCAAAGCCTGTAGGAATAAGCATCGACATTATAAAAACGGTGGTTTGTTAAAAAAAGGTAAGTCGGTACGATAGTGCATTGTTACCGCAAGTTTCATGGCACATATCTCGAAACCTGTGCGATCTTTAGAAATCCTTCCAAGTGGATATGCCTTGCAAGGTCACCATTGCAATTAAGAAATTGCAATGTATGGCGCAAATCAGGTAATTAAACAGTTGATTAGTTAATCTGTGTTAATTTTTCTGGCATGCACATTGATTGCTCGCGCGCGTAATGTCACTCACTTCGACTACTCCAGCTCAAGGTCTACAATTGCTCTGTCTACTACAGGTGATGTTCAAAAATTGTGCATTGTTTAAAAAAAAGCACCCTGTATGTGTATGGCAAACGTAAGCAAATAAATAAACATTTGTTAGTATGCAAGCTTCATTTTCTTTTAGCATTTTTGTATCAGTATCCCTGTGCGTGCCACACCTCGCCAGCGCAGCCTTAGCACCATAAAGTTGGGTCTGGATGAATGCTATAAGAAAGAGCAGTGCATCCATGGCCTTTACCTCAACCTACTCCTTGCACTTTATTTGAGTATAACCGGCAGGTGACTCAGTCAATTCTTGAACATGGCTGATTGATGGAAATATAAAATTTAAAGTAACACCGGGGCTAAGAAAAAAAGGACACTTTATCAAAGTGCTCCGGATTAATTTTGACAACGTAGAGTTCCTTAACCTACTCACGGTGCACGAACGTTTTTGCACTTCGTCCCAGCCTTGCCCTTCCCAATGGGGTCCGGCCAGTTTAATCGTCAAGACAGCCAATGACGAGGTCCCGCCAAACCTCAAGCGCGAACCGCGAACGAAGGTTAGTTCTTCACCTTGAATAGTTCGTCCGTGGAGGCCTGTATGTCGGCGTCTGCCTTGAGATACGTGATGCAGGAATTGTAGAAGATAGCCGCGTTCTGCATCAGCTCGTGGTTCTCGCCGTGGACGTGGGCCCGGACGAGCACCTCGTGGAGTGTTTCCGAGAAGTTTTTCGCCACGTCGATCATGAAGGAGGATGGGCGCTTCGTGTTGTTGATCCATCGACCGCACACGTGTCGGTAGAAGTCCGAGCACGGGTTCACGTTGTGATCCATCAGGCTCTCGGTAAATTCGACGACCTGCAAAGTGGCGTGACCACGGTTAATACGTTTCTTATGTCATCATCATCATCATCAGCCTAGTTACACCCACTGCAGGGCAAAGGCCTTTCCCATACTTCCCCAACTATCCCGATCATGTACTAATTGTGGCCATGTTGTCCCTGCAAACGTCTTAATGTCATCCGCCCACGTAACTTTCTGCCGCCCCCTGCTACGCTTTCCTTCCCTTGGAATCCAGTCCGTAACCCTTAGTGACCATCGGTTATCTTCCCTCCTCATTACATGTACGGTCCATGCCCATTTCTTTTTCTTGATTTCAACTAAGATGTCGTTTACCCGCGTTTGTTGCCTCACCCAATCTGCTCTTTTCTTATCCGTTAACGTTACACCCATCATTCTTCTTTCCATAGCTCGTTGCGTCGTCCTCAATTTCAGCAGAACCCTTTTCGTTAGCCACCAGGTTTGTGCCCCATATGTGAGTACTGGTAACACACAGCTGTTATACACTTTCCTTTTGAGGGATAGTGGCAACCTGCTGTTCATGATTTGAGAATGCCTGCCAAACGCACCCCAACCCATTTTTATTCTTCTGGTTACTTCAGTCTCATGATCCGGATCCGTGGTCACTACCTGCCCTAAGTGGATGTATTCCCTTACCACTTCCAGTGCTTCGCTACCCATCGTAAACTGCTGTTCCCTTCCGAGACTGTTAAACATTACTTTAGTTTTCTGCAGATTAATTTTCAGACCCACCCTTCTGCTTTGTCTCTCCAGGTCAGTGAGCATGCATTGCAATTGGTCTCCTGAGTTACTAAGCAAGGCAATATCATCAGCGAATCGCAAGTTACTAAGGTATTCTCCATTAACTTTTATCCCCAATTCTTCCCAATCCAGGTCTCTGAATACCTCCTGTAAACACGCTATGAATAGCATCGGAGAGATCGTATCTCCCTGCCTGACGTCTTTCTTTTTTGGGATTTTGTTTCTTTCTTTGTGGAGGACAACGGTGGCTGTGGAGCCGCTATGATATCTTCCAGTATTTTTACATATGGCTCATCTACACCCTGATTCCGTAATGCCTCCATGACTGCTGAGGTTTGACTGAATCAAACGCTTTCTCGTAATCAATGAAAGCTATATATAAGGGTTGGTTATATTCTGCACATTTCTCTATCGCTTGATTTATAGTGTGAATATGGCCTATTGTTGAGTAGCCTTTACGGAATCCTGCCTGGTCCTTTGGTTGACAGAAGTCTAAGGTGTTCCTGATTCTCTTTGCGATGACCTTAGTAAATACTTTGTAGGCAACGGACAGTAAGCTGATCGGCCTATAATTTTTCAAGTCTTTGGCGTCCCCTTTCTTATGGATTAGGATTATGTTAGCGTTCTTCCAAGATTCCGGTACGCTCGAGGTTATGACGCATTGCGTATACAGGGTGGCCAGTTTCTGAAGAACAATCTGACCACCCTCCTTCAACAAATCTGCTGTTACCTGATCCTCCCCAGCTGCCTTCCACCGTTGCATAGCTCCTAAGGCTTTCTTTACTTCTTCTGGCGTTACCTGTGGGATTTCGAATTCCTCTAGGCTATTCTCTCTTCCACTGTCGTCGTGGGTGCCACTGGTACTGTATAAATCTCTATAGAACTCCTAACAAAGCTGAGATGAAAAAAAAGAAGAAAACCTTTGAAAATGAATAATCATTTCTGCCATGTGCACCTTTCACAGCTTTCGCTCCTTTCTTTTCCAATATGAACTTAACACACTTACATCCATGCTAATTAGGAACTTGTAGTTGCAATCATCTTTTTGCAAGCCAACGCTAGTTATTGGCACAATCATTATGATAGCATTAACAAGCACAGGAAAAAGTTAACCTCGCATGACCCGCAAGTAACCACTGCTTTAAAGATGAACTTCTCAATTGTTTATTAAGGCACACATTAGGCATCACAAACACGAGAACAATTGTGTCGTTAGACTTAAAACAGAACAGGTGCAACATGCTTCCTTATATAAAGGCACTTTCAGGACACTTGCCCATTTCCAACGCACACAAGTAAACGCCGACAATGAAATCCCCCAAAACGCAAGATGTAGTCAAGAAAACAGCCCGATGTACTGCACAATTTGCGAGACTCAACAGTAAAAGTAAGATGAACTATTTTGTGCAAGTTATTATTATTCAAATAAGTTCGGCGCAAATGCTAAAGAGGGAACTATTTCGTTGTCCTCTTAAAAACAAATCTTGCAGATGAAACATTTGTCATGGTCAAAGAATCAAACTAGGGACCAACGCCTTATCGTGATGGTTGCTGCATATCGTCTGAGGAAAACCAGGAGGTTAGGGGGTGGCAGCACGGGGTCCAGGTGATCAACTTGACGCGCTGTACAAACGAATGAATGAATAACGCTTTGTTTGGCAACATGCTATGTGATCTGGCTTGTTGGCTTGAAGCTCTGAACGAAGAAATTATTCAAGTATGGCAGCGTTTATATTTGACAGCGTAGCAATTTCAAGAAATAAATTGCTACGACTGTCAAATATATCCCACATTGGATAACATTCCGCTCTTAAATTTAATGCCACTTCATCAGCGTCTGCGTATAGGTGGTGTTCAAATCAGGCCTACGGCGCATTCTATTTCGGATTAACAAATATTCGTGCAGAAGTCATCAACCCTGAAGTATGCGAATAGCCGAAACGGGTCATGAATGTCGGCGCGTACTCTTTCACGCATGGAAGAAAGAAACGAAATAGGAGAGGCCCTGTCGTCACATTTTTGAAACCGGAAATGCAGCCATGTTGGTGTGCCATCTCCCTTTGCCCCTCCAATCAGCTCGCCGGAGAAGATAGGCGCTACCTTTGAATTCACATTGCTACAAGCCGTCGGAAGTGTGTGCTGCCGACACGCATCAGAACAAAGCCTACAAAACTTCTGTAACAGCTTTGGTGAAGCAGACGCGCTCCTGTGCTTACGCTCCTAGGCTCATTGAGTGATTACTTGAGTGTTTCTGTTGCTGGCAGACAGTCACGCTCATAGACCCTAAACTTTTAAGCTTGCGCACCACGCTCCAAAGTCATCTTGTCTCGCGAACAGAATGTACTGCGAGAAAGAGACGGGCCGAGAAATACAATCTCACTTTTCAAAGGCTGAGACCAGCAGCGAGAGCTTCAGGAGCGTGGTTGCTGTGGCAACGTTGATGTTTGGGGTACCAGCCCCAGTGGTCCTTAGCGAAAAACAGCACGTGACTTGCGCCACGCTTTCTCCAACGCGTCAGTGCTGGCCGGGATCTTTCATACGCTTTCCTTCTTTCCGTATACTCTCACGCTGCGTCATCTGGCAGCGCCGCCGCGAAGTCCGGGCATGCCTAGTGGCATGTGGGAAGACTTGTGGTTTATCATGTGCCGCGTTCTTTATTACTCGTCAGTCTAACGCAGACGAAATCACTGAACGCCGCTGGTCCGATTGTTTCTTGTTCGAGCGCTGGCTATAGAGGGCGCGGAGCTGCGTGCTTCGGCGGCACTTCGTTATCGTCGATTAAACGCCGATGGCTCGCCATAGGCACATACCCAGTTGGTGCGAAAGAGCACTGAAGAGCGGCACACACAAAGTGGCCCCTCGAACGCCTACACAGCGGCAAGTACCCAGTGGCAGGTACCCAGTGGCGCATAGCCACGGGAACCGCTCGTTTTGACTGCGCCAATTTCGCGATCGGCCCTCATTTTGAGTCTGCACTATCTTCGGAATTGACCCATATGTTTGGTTAGGTTAGATAGCCGGAAAGAAACTGGTCTTACGATGCCAAGAATGCTATTCGCATTTGCGCCAATGTGGTAGGCGGTGCCTTCTTGTACTGCAAGACGGAGCCAGAAGCAAACACTTCATGATCGCCATGTTTAGACATATCGGAGTCCCTTCCACAGCTAGATAAACAAAAAAAAGGGTTAAAGGCGCAGTTGTAGTTGACCACGCTAGCGGTAGGCCAACAGCGTGGTCACAGTCGAGTACTTTATATATGTATGTATATATATATATATATATATATATATATATATATATATATATATATATATATATATATATATATATATATATATATATATATATATTAGTCGTAGAAGCTGCACCACAGGCTTTTCGCAATAAAAGGAGCACACTAAGCAAGTATGAAGTTTGGAAAGCACTAAGATATCTTGGCGCGTCCAAGTTAGGCTGAACTAGAAACTTAAAAAAAAAGGAATTCAGAAGCACCAGAACGACATACGGAAGGGCAATGTAAGCTTGGACGCTTTGACGGACTATCACGTGTTTTCTAACACCATTGACTGGGATTCTACTGACGTAATCACTACGGAGAAGCGTCTATCTTCACGTCTGCTCTTAGAGTCTTCAATTATTCGATCGATAACGCACGCATCAGACCGGACGCAGGTCAATCTTCGGGAAATATCCACGTGCACCATGCGCCACGTAGCACGTAAATAATCGGACCATCTCACACTCCTCTTCATTGTGAAGAAACCTGTAGCGGCCCCGAACCATCAGTTTCTTTCCCTTAATCGTTTGTTTGTTTCCTTTTAACTTTATCGACTGCTGCTTTTATTTTTACCGTGTATCACCCTCGCCTGACCAGTTTTTTTTTTTTTAACATTGGGCTATGATGATTGGGTTACTAATATAGAAATATGCAAAATCGCCAAGCTTGTTTTTACAGCGAAGCTGTATATGACTAGCCAATTCGTCCGTCCATCCGTCCGTCCGCCCTTAACCTGTACGCCGAAAACTCATCCGGAGCAACCTCATCCGCATGCGCGAAAAAAACAAAGAGAAAGAGAGGAGCGCGATTGGCTGCGCCAGTAGTGACATCGCTGCTCTCCGTCGAAACCGAGCCGACCGAGCGCCCGCGCAGCAGTTTCTATTTGGCTCCGAAATGGGCAGGCCAAGCGTCATACGTACTCCTGAGGAGCAGGCGGCTTTCGATCAGCAACGCCGCGAACTGAAACGCGGGAACGAGCTCGTCTACGACGTGCCGATGCTGCAACCCGGGCACAAGAATAGGCTCGTGCAGCCGAGCGCAAGCAGCTACTGCGTACCGACGATCGGGCAGCCTATCAAACCGTCGTTTATTGAACCGTTGATGTTAACCCGGTGATAGACACCAGTGCCGCATGCGTTCCAGCTTCGCTGGTTAACCATCTGTACAGAATGCTTGGGCGGTGATTTTCATAGGACGCTTGCATTTGCTAGCCTGACTTTCTGAGTGTATGTATTTA
The DNA here is from genome assembly GCF_038994185.2 of Dermacentor albipictus. Lineage (NCBI taxonomy): Eukaryota > Metazoa > Arthropoda > Arachnida > Ixodida > Ixodidae > Dermacentor > Dermacentor albipictus. Next base: position 5,484,023 of record NC_091830.1, read on the forward strand.
ATTATTTTTTATTGTTCTCGCGTGTCGCTAAGCCACAGCGATCTCGCAGCGAACCAGTGTACCAAGGCGTCATGAACCATAGGCCTCTTGGGTAGCAAAACCGAAACTGACGCGTGGCAATAGGTAAATTATTTAGGATACTTTGGCGCTTGCCGAGAATTTCTTTTTTTGTTTAGGGTTTAAAGTGTCTTTGAGCTTCATTTGAGGTAACGGAATGGAAAATGTCACATCAGATAATCCTTTGAAGGGTCACCTCGTGGCACTCCTGTCCCACGCAGGGCAGGTTCCTAGTGGCCTGCCTTGTACCGCCCACGGCATGGACGAACACAGACATGGCTATGATGCAGCCGATGCATATGAGGATGCCGACCGCAACGAGGCGTTTCTTGAAGACATTCATCCCATCTGGAAGAAAGGCACTTTCATGTCGGGTTTACTTGGTTTATTTATTTATTTATAGTGCGATCTCAGATATCATAGCAGGGTGGTACATAACAAATTGTCACACAGAATGAAGCATAATATAAAAGAAACAAACACTAAAAATGAATCAACAACCGAATTTTTCAAAGCCATTGAGGCACCATAAAATCAGACATAGCACAGCAGATAAAAAAAATTATCAAACTACGTCAGCCTTGGGCCACAACATCATCGGAATGGCTGTTCCATTCAGCAATTGTGTTCGTTCTAGGCACGAGAAAACCATAAATAACACTGCAGATAAAAAATAAGAACATACTTTAAGTTTTTCTAAAACGACGACAATGAATCTTGGCTCACATTATCATCATAAAGGAGATTCTATTAAACAGTGGTGATGGGGCATCGTTTCCTTATACCTTCCGAGTTGTTCAGATGTGGTTCAGTCGTTATGGTTAAGAAGCTACATATATTTTATTACTTGAAATATATTTGCATGTGGACTTTAAATGTATGAACACTATTGTTTCTATGTTACTTCTATGCTTCTATCAATACAGCATTTCACATGTCATGCGTGTTCGTGAAAAGCATTTATATTTATTGCACCCTTGTAGCAGATTGTATGGTGCATGTCTTTCTTTTCTCTGTTTATTTCACGTTCTTTCTTCTTTTTTGCCGCGTTGTGCCAGTTGTCCGTGTGAAATCACAATGGGGCTTCTTCCAGGGCGAGATTAGGAAAACCACAAGAAGGGAACGGGTAAGTCCAGTGCTTCGTTCTTTTGCCGCTTGTTTACTGTGTGCGCGTCTGTCTCACTGGTTTTCCTATTAATTCACCAGTCGCTTCACAAAACAGTAACATGCACGGCCCGGTTCTGTGCACCGACAGATGCACCACCCACGTTGTTGCAGAGGCCGATTCTATGATTTGCCGCTAATATTGTGTAACATGTCGTGCTTTTTTCTTTTTATTAAAAGTGAAGGTTTTCCTTGCGAACCTCGCCGGGTTTTTTGACTGGCTGTCCTATTTCCTGGCTGTTCCGTTTACGAATATGCCGACGAGTCACCGCGACTGCGGTGCGGGGGATCGAATGGAAACAAAAAAGAACCAGAAAACACCTTCGTGCATCCGCGGCTGCACGCTAATGAGACTAAAGGAACATAAATACTAAAGGTACATCAACTTAGCGTCGAGCAGGTGAACAGGAATCTAGATATCCCCGTCAGTGATTGCCCCTCTAAAGCTTGTGCCGCAGAATTCAGACGCTGTGAAGTGCTGAAAAAACACAATGACCAGTTGGTTCGGGAGATAATTGAGGGATTAATTTCCCGTGAAAGGAGGGGTCCGTAACGGCCATCATCCTGTCGCTGTTGTATATAATAGTGTTTGTCAGCGCCTCCGCAGGCACCTCATCAGACACTTTCGGAATTTTTTGTTTATATACATTCCAGGCTAAGAAAACTGGGAGTTTCACCCGAAGGCGAAGCACCGAAGGCGATAGGAAGGTTTAGCTTTGCACTCGAGCTTCTCGCACGGTATTCAAACACTACGCAGAGGGGACATAGTGCGACGCAGCAGGCGGGACAACTGCTGCTGCGCAGTACAAACCGGGCCCTGACAGGTGCACCGGGCACGGGCGATATGAGGAACAGCGGCGTTGCAGGCGTCACATCACCTCGATGGTGCGCAATAAGAGAGCGGCGGAAAAACGTCGCTGTTTGTGAGCGTTCCACTCAGACAGGCACCATGGTGTGGCATGCACACAGTTCCTCAGCAGGAACGTTAGGGTGAGTCCGCGCACGCTTCTTGCCAGCAGTTGAAGCCATACGCTGCTCCACCAGCTCCTCCGGCAGAGCTGATTAAGCAGAACGTGACGGTGCGTACCATGGTGCGTACGAACATCACCGGCATGACGTCACTAAAGGAGCAAGCTAGTTTTTTAGCACACCGCGAGATGGCACCACATTGCAATTATCAGTAATTATTTGAGCTTTGTGCTCTAACTATCTACGGTAATGACGCAGTTTCGCCACATAGATTCTTCTCCGCTTCGAATTAGCCTAAGACGCCTAGTTTGCGGCTACAGCTTCGCTTACAATGGCGCTAAGCGCAGCAGAAAGACAGCGACGTCGACGGGCGAATGTCATGGAATGGACCTCAGTGAATCAGCGAGAGACAGGCTTGCGGGAAGCACGAACGTATTCGGGCGTATACCAGGCGTGCACTATCAACTGTGCCTCTCGTATTCGTGAAGCTGAGCGCGTGTGCAAGGTTAAGGCTGGCGTTGCAGAAGTCGCGGGGCGCCGTAGCGCTGAGCTTAGCGTCACTAGTTGGTGGCTGGGCGTGATTATATTTCTTTATAGAGTTTTCAGAGCGCAGCTCCTAGGCGCCCGTTCCATCGTTTAGCGTCGGCGTCCTCGGCATAACCGAGTGAACGAGCCCAGAGAATGATGAAAGAGCGAATGCGGAGCGCAGTGTGAAATGAAAGATGGCGATAGCGAAGATATAGCTCAAGGAGGAAAGTGGAGGAGGAGGGAGCAGCAGAACCTTGAGGCGGACAACAGAGGAGCGGATGGCGAAAGCTTTGCAAGAAGAGCGTACAGTGTCGCGCAAGACAGGCTCTGTGGTGACGACCACTACGACATCGCACCAGAGTAGCGCGCCGTCGTCTGTTCAACGATAGCATGCGGCTCCGTATATGGAAATAAAGCGCTGCGTGATCGGAGGTCTTTCTGCGGCGGCTGCTGTAAATCGCGCCCGCGCGTCACCCACGCGCTGCCTCTATAGGGATCTCACGATTAGCAAAGCAGTCGCGCGACACTTTTCTTCGTTTGCAACGTGCCGCATTAGACAGATCGTCCACGCCAGCTAATATATCGCGAAATGAAAACACGTATAGAGCTGCGCTCAAATTTCGCATAAGCGAGTATCGTAGACGTCGGTGAATTTTTATTTTACCATTTGTAATAACGCGTCACTATTTCGTATTATTGACGGCGCCTTCAGGACATCAAAGCGTCAACAAGGACACCAAAGCTAGAACCGCGCACTGGTTCATAGGTTGAGACTCGCCGAGGCCCCAACCTACGGTTCGCCCTGCTTCCAGCTTTGATCCCCCCCCCCCCCCCCCACCGCACGCCCCCTGGGTGCATTGGAGTTTCTGCGCCACCCGCTTTATTATCTCAGCTGCTCTCTCGAGGCCTGCGTTTGCCGATTACATGTGTCCTCCTTGAGCAGTACTTGAAGGAAATCCAACCTATCATTGCGACGAAAAAAGCACCCCGCGAAAAAAAAAGGGCATCGCGACTTCGGCAACACCAGTGAGAACATTGCAAGCGCGTCGCCAGTTACCAGGCTGCCCAAGACAGTTCCTAGCCGGACCAAAATGCTCCTACCTTCGGCGAAATGGCTCGGAAACAGCACGCCACGCGCTCAGCTAAGCCGCAAGAAAGCCGCCGACAAGCATGTAGTGTGCCTTCTGCGGTATCGGACCGCGAGTTCGCGAAGTTATTTGTGGACAACCCGTTCGGATTCGCCTGTATAGTTTGCGAACGCCTGGGGTTTCTGGCGGAATTGCGCTGTGTTCTGGTGCGTGTAATGCAATGTCTCTGGGGGATGTTTTCTGGTCGCTCCAATGATACTGGCAGGTGACTTTAATGTTGACATATCGAAGCCAAGTCGCCGTTGGCTCATCGAATACATGGACAATATACTCAACCTGCATCTCGGACCAACCCCAAGGTCTACGCGGCACGTTCAAAGAACATGTATTGCGGCCATCTTTGCGTGGCATTTACCATCCTCTGTGTCCAGGTGCTGCATCAATTCCTTCAGCTAGCACGAGGGGTTGCTGATAGTCGTCAACGCTAGTCTTCGGGAAGGGGTAGATGTGGCACTAGGCGTCAACGTCGGCGCATCTACATCAAAGGCTGGCATGCCGGCCCAATCGCAATACTGGCAGAAACTGTGCAACTGCTGCTACTTCTATGAAGACACGTTTCACTTTCGTGTTACGACCGATTCCTGTGAAATAGAGATCAACCAAATTGTTACGTGCCTCTCTGGAGGCATTCTCATTCTCCACATGTAGACTGCGCATGCGCAGTCGATATTGCGACAGCACGGCGACGGCGGTGACCACATGGACGTGCCTCGGGTGTCCGTATAATCGCTGTCACAATAATGATACGTACCCTTTCGGGTATACGTTGTCTCCCTACAGTAGCCGTCGCATTCATGTAAACGCGGCTTCTGTTCCTTTCTATTCCCTCTGTTTCCTTGTAGCCCTAATATCGAAGCGGTCGAAGCGTTCGCACTTACCAGTTTTACTGGCCACAGGACTACCAGTCGTGTGGCCTCCAGGAGGCGGCATTTCAGCCACCGGTGGGTCTTTCCTGGCATCTGTTAAAAGAGAGTGAAAGAGGGACGCAGGCAAGTGTCAGCCATGCAGGTTCCCGCAAAAATTACTAGAGGAAGCTTTGGCGTTTTCATCGCTGTGATCCCGACGCTAGAGTTTATAGTAGTTGCAAGTGTGGCGGTTCAGCCCGCATGAGAATGATGGGTAGCACACGGATTTGGCCTAAACTTGGTCGTTTTCGCTTCAGACGGCTTTGTGACCGGGCCAGTTTATTGTTTTCAACCGAATATTGCGCTGTAAATGCAACTATTCGCGATGATATTTTGCATGCGCGCAGAAATTTATTGCGTTCATGCGTTTAGAAAAAATATATATAATTGCTTGGTGAACGCGTAATAAAAAAGCGCAAGAACATCCGAAGCCGCAATCCCTGCGATTAGACAAACCCACGCACCAGCTGTCATACCCGTGGGCGCTGAATGAGCGCAGCACCACAGTTGCGTCTAATAATTTTTGTAGCGAGTTTTACAGGGGTCGCCAGTTACCAGGCATTAGACATGCCCGGGAATTACGTACACTTGAGGACAATTCTCGTCGGCACTGAAGGGGAAGGGCTGGCGATTCTGCACAGGTGTTACTCAGCTAAGTAGTCCAGCAGCGTTTCAGAGCGCTTTCGGTTTCTCAGAACGGAAACTGGGTGGGCGCGTGTGGTTTCCACGTGCTATAGGTTTACAACTCTCGAGCGGACCAAGTCGGGTTGGTGACGCTTGTCCTTGTCAGTGCCAGCAGTGGCGAGGGTGTCCATACAACTACGTTTTTATTTTCGTCCGATTTGCAACAAGAGAGCTGCAGTGATTGCCTGGCTGACATGGGCACCAATCAATATAGAGGTACGACCTACAATGGAGGTAGAACCACGACAAAAACGAAACCATCTTTATGTTTATGACAATGCAACAAAAAGTAAGAATGTCCAACCGGAAAATTGGGCATTCTGAAAATGAAATCTCCTTTATTAATTGTTATTTTGTAACAAAACAAGTAAGAGTCAGGCCATTTAACACTCCCGACTAGGTCAAATCGGGACTGTCCCGCTAAATTAGGGTTGGTTAGCAACCCACCGTGTGATACTCGTAGTTTCGCATGTGCCCAGACGCAGGAGTGAACAGCAGGAAAGCAATTCAAATGTAACATGGCGATTGTGTTTCCGCCTTATTTTACTGTTATAATTAAGGTATTTACGTTTGCCTCTTGTCCAGCCCAAAGTAAAGCAGTATATATAGAACGGGTGGGCGTTTCTTCAGAAGCGCTCTTACTTGTGCGTGATTTGCCTCCGTAACTTTCTTTTCGTTGCCACAGAAATACGTCGGTTTGTTCACCGTCAACACACACGACCTTCACTCATTTTTTTCGGACATCGTTCGGCCCATCAGCGTTTCGGAGAGTCGCGAGCCGCTGGTTGTGCGCAGTGCTCGTTTCTGGACGCCAAGAAATGTTTCGGCTGTTCCGAAGCTCGCGTTAACAGCGACACACGTCGTATATGGGAGCTTGCAGCGGGCACGCTCAGCGAACGAGGCCTGTTGGCGGCATCGGCGAGGAGTGTCGTCGGCTGCGCTAGAGAAAACCACGCACTGACTCATACGCGACAGCTGTGGACACCTCTGGCTGTCCATCGCCGGCGGCGCGTTACGAGCTTTTCCATCAACGTCGGCTTGCCAGCTTCCCTTAACCCCGAGCCCCGCGTGCAGTGTTGGCCGCGAGGGCAGCCAATATAACGAAGTAGTGGATATAACGATCTAAATTCGACTCCTCCTTTAACTAAGTTATAAAAACTGCATAAATAAATTTACGAAACACCCATGAGGTATACACAACAGTGTTTCACGGTTAAAGCCGGGGCTTACCGTGAGGCGACGCTTCAGCTTGTTCTCCTTTCTTGGCATCTGCAGTTTATAACACGCTCGTGAGAGAGACCCACGCATGCTGCGCGCAATAGTTTAGACGAAACAGGTCCCGTAAGCTCTTACGATACAGCTCTTCGTAAGAGAAAATTCAGCCAATCCTGGTGCTGGGCACATTAGCGAAGGCGGCCGACCGATGGTAAACAGCACTGACGGACGAAAGGCTGTGCGCATTCGGACCCAGAATTCATCGGCGTTGCTACTTCTTTGAGTTGATAAAAAAAAGGCTTGTTGGTGCATTTTTGGTGCGCCGCCCTGGGGTATACGGCACGAGAAGCTACGCGCGAGCGCGTCATTATGGCGTCTTGGAACACCGAAAATCATCAGCCGAATTAGGCACAAGTATTCGGTAGAAATATTACTCCAATGTCGGATGAAGTAAGACACGTATTCTACGTTGCCGTGCACTTGACTAATAACGCGAAAAACTACACGAAGGCCAATCGGGCTGATAGTAACGCAATTGAATTCCGGGAGTTTACGAGCCAGAACCACGATTTGATTATGCGGCATACCGTAGTGGGGGACTCTGGAATAATTTGGAACACCAGGGGATCTTTAACACGCCCTCGATGCACCGGACACGGGCGATTTCGCATAATTCGCTCCCATCGAAATGCGGCCGCTGCGGCCGGGATCCGGTCCGGCAACCTGGTGCTTAGCGCGACACCGTAGCCGCTGCAGTGGGTGGTAGTGATATGGCAAGAAAAAAAAAATGAAGCCTATTTGGGTAGAGGTGTTAGGAAACTATCAAATAATTTATTATATCCGAAAAGCCTCCAAACGCCGATGGCGGACACTTAGAGTTTCTTATTAAAATCACTAAAGGGAATAAATTTTGCACTGAGCTACTCCAATTTTCATGGGTCATCTTCGCGTCTATGGTTTCATTCATTATTGTAGTGTTATTACGTCTTATCTTTCAAAATTTCCAAAGAATCCTACTTGAAGCGCATAGAGACGGTAAGTCTCTATGGGCACGAATAATAATAGCGAATGGCTACATTAGTAAGCCTATATTTTATTGAATATGATGCAATTGTACAGTCGCATCGTCGTTAAAAGCCAGAAGGGTGAAGTTCTGGCAAATCCGCGTGTAAACCATCACTGCCGTGTTGACTGAACAACTCATTGTAATTTCAGCTCCTGCAAACTCTAGATCCAGATTTCATTTTGGTGATTTTTGTTATAAACTCTATGAGAGGAATGTGGTTGTCAAAGAGAGCCTAATGATATAGCAGTTGCACAAACAATCATAATAGTGCAGCCCATCGAGCTCAAGCAATTAAGGTGTATTTTTTTCTTTTTTTGCAAAGTGAGCCAAATCACGAAACTGAATTCAACTAAGCAACCAAGCAAGCTGCTTGTATTCGAAACTTTACATTCACAAGTATCGTTTGGAGACTCAGGCATATAAAAATGAGCCAATTTAGGCTGCGAAAACGTGCTACAGAAACGTGTTTGCCATTGATAATTAAGGACTTCACTGTTCTTTTTTTTTTCTCTCTATTTCACTTGTGATGAACTTGGCTCACTCTGAAAAAAAATCTCCTCTTGCGGGCATGACGTCTCGATTATTTCCACCGCACGAAGGCAATGGAACAAATGGACAGACCAAAATACACGCAGAGCAGCGTCGTCCAGACTGAGGACTTGGGTATCGTAAAAATTACATAACAGCTGGACAAGGCATCATGATAGCAGAATATCCTTTCACCGATAAACACTACACGTCATCGATAGCAGAATGTAAACTGATTATAGCTGCCTATCGCCTTGAATTATTATTAAATAAATTTTATCATCCTGTCTGCTTGTTTGGTCTTACAGCCGCGCTTCACAAATAATAAAGGTTTTCTGCATTGTGAATGCATTATGCTCTAGGATCCTGTCTTCGCGCTCTGAAATAAACCTAGCGCTTAGCTCACGATCGTTGTATCTCGTACGACTGCAGGCTTTCTTTTTTTTTTTTCTACAGCGAAGCTGTTAGCCACTCGGTGGTCGGCATTTCTTGTGTCCGTCCGTGAACAAAAATGATCCTCTTCAGCAATGGTTCATACCCCCCTAAGCAAGCAAAAATGCAATTGCTTATCTCCCTCGTAATGCAGAGGCTGCAAGTGCTCCGCAAAGTGAAGCGAACAGTGCGTACATTCATTTGAATCACGCATACAACGTACAGAACAGCGTACATTTCAATAAAAAAACCAGCTCAAAACAGGCATATCATCAGCAGCGGTGGCTCATACCCCCGTAGGGCAGATGCTACAAGCGCTCCGCAAAGTGAAGCGAACAGTGCATAGATTCATTAAAATCGCTAATACGACACACAGAACAGCGTACGTTTCAGTAATTAACGAGCTCAAAACAAGCATCAGAGATCAATCAAGCATTGCGCACCCCCGCTCAGCAGGTGTAGCCGTGGTTCTGCGACAGCTTCGCTGGAGATCCACTTTCGCAAGGACTGGATGGCGGGCCACTTTCTTCCTCGAGATTTTAACTAAGAATCAGTGGTACATATATTACCCAGTCGAGGCAGTCGAGTCACCTACAGAAATTTGACTGACTCTACTTGCACAGAGAGATAAAAGTAAAGACATGAAAGCTTACCAGAGGATATATCCGGTTCGTTACGGCGTTCTAGGAAAGGGAGATATGCAAGATGAGAGAGAAGAAAGGAAACAATTAACAATAGAAAGCTATCTGCGGGGATACTGTGACAAAGTCTCTCGAGTCGCACATAGTCGCACACAGTGTCAAGGCCACGTGCGCAGACACACACACTGCGCTGTGTCAGCCAGCCACAATTTATCGCACAACCCAGCATCATTTATTTATATAACGCTGCGGCGCCTTTTTGGGTACTCGCGCTGATTTCCCTGTAGGTCAGTGCCCGAAAATTGTGGTTTCTGTGAGTGGGCGATAGACCAGTTGGTTTTCAGTGAGTAAGTGAGCGTTCCTCTTTTCTGGTTAAAACGAGGGCATTCAGTTGCCGTCGACGTTCCCAGCCGCTCGCTCGGATCAGTCAGCTGGCGCTCTATTAAAACTGACAAATTTTCCTCATTTAGAGTAACAGGAAAACCGATATTACTCTGCCGAGTCCAGGAAACTTACCGGCACCTTCCCTGGACTTCTTGGGAGTTTTTGTTTCTGCAATATCAGACACGTGTGTTATGCTTCTATTGGCTAGAATTCTGCAGATTCGCTGCCGACGTAAATGCCAATTAAGTCTGAATAAAGTGTTCACACTTTCGCTAAGCTTCATTGGCATAACGATAGCCCGCGTACTGCATTTGCAAAGAACCCCGTACGCCAAACAGCTGCTGTACCTACAAATTCTTATCGGTTGATGCTATCCACCCCCCGCCGGGGATGCTTCCTTAACTATTCACTTACACGAGGCACTGCAATCCGTTACGACGTCATCCAGTCATGCGCAGCTAGTCCTTTTAGGTGACTTTAATCTTCCTGTCGTAAGAAGCCAACAAACACTGACACCAAGGACAACATAGGGGGAATTACTTGTGCTTAATAAACGAAATAAAGAAACGATAAATTAATGGAAGTGAAAGTGGATGAAAAAACAACTTGCCGCAGGTGGGGAACGATCTCACAACCTTCGCATTTCGCGTGCGATGCTCTACCAATTGAGCTACCGCTGCGCCGCACAGTAGACACCAACTGGACGCGTTCTAAAAATAAGATAATTGAAATCGCTGAAACTTAGATACCAACTATCACGGTAACCGAGTGACATTCGTCCCCATGGTTCAACAAGACATTAAAACGACTCAACAGTAAGAAGAAGATTATTTCGAAAAGCCAGACATTCCGATACGACTCCTGCCTGGGAAAAATATCACGTTAGTGAAAAGGCATTTGATTCTTTGGCCGCAGCAGCTAAGCTAACCTTTTACTTAACAACGCTCCCTAGCATGCTCCAAAACAATCCCAAACTATTCTGCAGATACATTCACCCAAATAACTATAGACCATTATTACTATATAATGACGACAATAACTGTTCCTGGCCCTAACGCATCTGAAGTATTAAACTCTGTCTTCTCTTCCGTGTTCACTTCTGAACCTAACACTGACCTCCCAGACTGTCCTTACCTCAACCACCCAACCATGCCAGACATAACATTTGAGGCATACGGTATCACCAAGTTAATAAAATCCCACAATATAACATATTCGGCCTGTATAGATGGAATCAATTCCAAGGTGCTTAAGATTTAAACACTGCGTACATCTCTAGTGTATTTTTGTGTCACATCTTTCAGTTATCATTATCATTTGGAGTGGTACCGCAAGACTGGTAAATACGTAAGATAATTCCGATGCCAAAAAAGAATCATCGTTACCGTGCCACAATTACCATCCAATTTCCCTCATCAGTGTTTATTCCAAACTAAAGAAGCACAATCTATTGTCATATTGTAAGGTATCTAACATCCGCTATTTTTTTCAATCTTAATCAACATTAGCGTAAGCTCTTGGGCCAGTTGGTGCATGATGAACTTGAAAAAGGGGACATACCAGCGAAACACGAAAAAGGACGCGCACACAAGGAAAAGGCGTTAGACACGGACGAACACAGAACTTTCAACTGTACTTTATTGGAATTCACATTGATGCACATAACCTCCGACGCATGCGCATCTTCAAATCCTCCCAAGACATGTGCATAGATAACACCTCGAAAGTACATTACCGCGCGAAAACAGCCGACGCATGCGTAACTTCTACTCCTCCCAAGAGCCGTGCATCAATGTCAGTTTTTTATTAATAATCGTTTACCTACCCGACAGGTAAGCACGTTCCTTGTTTGTTAAACACAAAGACGTATCACTGACACAATTTCCTTTATCATTTCCAATGTGAAAAGCTTCTAAGATTTCGCGTTCGTATGTTCGTTTGTATGTTCGCGCTATGTTCGTTTTCTCTCCGTAACACAGGCTCTGAGCGTCCGACGAGCAGTGAAGTTAGTAAGTGGAATGTTTTCTAAATTATAATGTGGGGCAATGTTGTCTTGTCTGATAACTGTGTTATATTGATACATAGTGTGGCACGGAATCGCAAATGATTCTGTGAAAAGGATTCACATCGGTTGCTATGCATTACGCCTGTGTGCTGGCCATAGTACTTTTCATCATTGAAACGTGTTTTATTAGGTCTGTTATATTGGTTGCATTATTCAAGACGAATAAAAGTGAAGTTGATTTCGAAGGCTCTTTGGCAGTGTCATTTATTTCCATCCTATTCGCTCACCTTCCTAAGGAAGCTACTGGAGCAATTGCCGTCAATAACAGCCTAATTACGTTCACATTAAGACACACGCCACTCCTAATGGTTAAAGGACACCCTGGCGTTTCAGCTGAGGCGAGTGGCGAGCTCTCCTCAGCCTCAAAAGAAAAAATAACTGCTGTCGTAGCGGCCGTAATGCCGGACGCTAAAGAAATTCAAACATTCGCGTCAAGCAGCGTAAGATCTTGACGTCACTGCCAGTTCCGGTTGTGACGTAAATTCTTTTTTTTTCATTTTTTGTTCCTGTTAGTTGTCCCCACGATGCGTAGATGGTGACGGAATTACAACGAGCACCATTTTCTAGACATGTGGGCTACAATGGAAGCTTCGCTATGAGTTTACATATACCTTGGCGTAGTTACGTGTTCGCAGTGCCGCGTTGCTGTGCGTTCGGGTGAAGCACAAGTCAAAAATACGGCAAGCGACTATTCCGTATTCCATCTGCCGAGCGAGACGCGGCAAGGTCTGACTTCAAAGAATCGGCCGGACCGATTTCAACCTAACGCAATGGTCCCGGCTCTGTGAGGTAAGCGAGCGATTCTTCGCTCATCACTAATCTCATATGTTGCCACTTGCTGTATGCGGCTTCGTTAGTTTTTCGCTCTCTCAAGCGCCGCATATTAGCTTTTTCTCGGCTCCGTCATACATTCCATGGCGTTGTCCTTCTTTGACCTAAATGTATGCGAACAGCACCTTTTGAATGTGTCGTCGTACGTGAACAGTTGGGCTGACGACGTTCCGGTCATTATAAGCCGTTATCGCTCTTCAGCGCCTTATCCATCCGCGTCGAACCGTTACGAACCGTGACCAAACGTATTCGGGCAGCGGCACCACCACCCGGACCGAGTGCATAGCCAAAATGCTGAAACAATGTTAGACATCCAGCAAATTCGAGCTACACTGACAGCTAGTTTTTGACGCCATGACAACTGAAGAAGCAGCCTTACCTGTTTCACTTTTATCCGGAATGGTAGCTGTAATGCACGAAGCATTCGTTTAGAGTGGCAACAGTTCATTGTATTCCGGATTTCGTTTCTTCAATTTCAGTGTGATTTTATGCATTTTTATCCACAATATCTAAGCGCTTTTTTGCGACTAAATTTTATTCATACTGCAGCATGACCTGCTTTCCTTGCCGTGTTCTCGCCGCCGACGTACGCACGTTCTCATTGACTAATGTTTCTGTAAGCGCGAGTTGTGGCATTAGTGGTCACGCAAGGTTGATGCGCTTATGCGCACTTCAAGAACTGTGCTGTTATGTTATCCGAGTATCTTCAGTGTTAGTGCATCAAGCTCCTTCGCGAACATTCGCCCTGCGATAAGCGCGATATTGGAACTTCCTTCGTGATGCATAAATAGCGGCCGGCCGAAATTGTCTTCAGCTCTGATTCAACGATCACCGTCTGCGCTAGGCGCCATTGTCGTCACTTAAAATGACAAGTGTCACTTAACAGTATTTGTCACGGGCACGCAAGAATGCAGACATTAGAAGAGCATGGAACCGGCTGGAATGACATTGCATTTCAGAGAGAAAGCTGAATTCTACCAACTGTAGAAGCAGAATGCTAGCTCAGGGCATGATCTTTTTCTAAAAATTGCCAAGAATTAGTAAATATAAAAAAGAAAGAAGCATGAAGTTTACAAAATCGTCACACGCGCCATAAACAGTTTTCACACTTTTGAAACTGTGCCTGTTACAGCAGTGTTTCCAAACTTCGGGTCGGAAATGCATCGCGGAAACGAATCTTCGTTTGCATGTGCCTTGATAGGGGCTTCTTAAATAAAGCGTCTTATGTTTTTTGCTTTCTGGGCACAAGTTCGCCCAATGAAAGGCGCGCTTTCTATCTTCTTTTCTCGTCTTTCTCTTTCGTTAGAGAAAAAGAAAACGAGATAGTGCCCGTCCGTTGTACCCGTCTTCTCGTCATCATCTCTTTTGGGCTGTTCCTTTTTTTCTTCTTCGATATCTAGTTGGTGGGAGGCGTGACGACCACTCGTTTCTTGGGTTTATTAGTTTATATATACTAGACTTATAAGCGATGCGCATATAGTGTATTTAAGATCGGGCCGTCATCACTCATATAAAGTTATGTAGGAGCAATGAAGCTTAATTCGTGTACTTGAATACGTGGCCAGAAGCATTGGGAGTTAGCAAAACGTTAACTGTAGTAAAAAATATACACGTTTGATAGATCCAGACATTTTATTAAGGCGTATTTATTATACGCTTTTCTTGCCCACCAAAGGCAGTATGCTAGCTCTGATAAAAACCAGTATTTTATTTATTTATTTATTTATTTATTTATTTATTTATTTATTTATTTATTTATTTATTTATTTATTTATTTATTTATTTGCCTTAATCGAAGTAACTCCATGTATCGCTCGTCGCGTTGATCTTCTCTCTGGTATTTTTATATTCTTTTCGAACAGTAGTCCTCTTAGTCGTTGTGCGGCATTTTGTTTCCCTGTGGGAAGTCTACAAGCGCACACGGGGCACCAACCCATCTATGACATCATACTGTGTCAGCCTAGCCAAACGGGGTCAGGTTTTGTTGGTCGTTAGCTGAGGACAAAAAAAAACAATACATCGCTTGTTTTAGACGTAGCAAACTGCGACATGCTTGAAATCTCGGACTGCTAATGTAGCTCTGAATGATCCACTTAAATACCTTTTAAATATTCTAGACTCTCAGAGTAAACAGTTCTGTACAACAGCACAAACAGAAGCACATTTGCGAGATCTCCTTCGCTACCACAAGCACACTCACTTGAGCTGCGAGCACTCTTTCTTGACGTTCTCGTGTCTGGAAAGAAGAGGCAGGCTGAATTTTCGCGACACCTGTGTTCCAAATGTGGGAGCTTAATCTTCACGATTCACGAGCTGAATGCCAGGCCATTCATTCATTCATTCATTCATTCATTCATTCATTCATTCATTCATTCATTCATTCATTCATTCATTCATTCATTCATTCATTCATTCATTCATTCATTCATTCATTCATTCATTCATATTAGTTCGTTCGTTGCTGAAAGTGCAGATGAACAGCTAAAGCCATAGTTGGCAGGAATCGTTGAAGATTATTGCCAAAGTAAGCGAATATAGCTTTCTGAATTCGCTGGATGGTTGAATGTACCAACAAGACTCCTTAATAGCGTTTAAAAAAAGTTCTAAACACAAGAACAGAATTCCATCTTTGAGCGGACAAAATAAAGATATAAAAGAAAAACACAGTTCGTATTGGATACCCTTTTTTTTTTCATTCTTGATGTAAAGCCTACCGTTCTGTAGGACGTATACCTGTACTAACAATGTTGCAACATGTTCCCCGAATGTTCAACTAGAGCCAGTCAGCACTTCAAAATCAAGCATGTAGCGTGCTTTTTTTTTATTCCAGATTTTCAAATTTGTGAGTATACCGTAAAACGGAGATTTTTCTTCTAAAGAATACAACGGGCGCCTTAGCTGAATTATTTGACAAGAAGTTTGAAGCCCACCATTCAGCAGCAGAACATCAGAAAATAATTGATAAGGAAAATAGCACTCAAGACCAAGACGAACGTAATTTAAACGCGAGGACAGGCAGTCACGAATAAGCGCTTACAGGCCGGAACTAATATCGGAAGACGAGAGCTTACGACGGGTCAAAATACAATCTCCTTTACTGACCGCTATTGCAGCATCGGAACATACTGCACTTTCGAGATGGTCAGGTTCTGGTGATGGTTTTCTCACCAGCCATTTATTGCCTGATGGCACGGAAAAGCATGAATTCTTCTGTCAGAGCAGTGGTGATATAGTTAGAAATTATTTTCATAGATATAAAGGGGAGAGAGAGAGCAATATAAACTTCCCATGACGAAGCACTTTGCATGTAGTCATTTTAGCGCAGTAAACCCAGTCGAGGACGTCCTGTGCAGCTAGTGTTTATATATATCCGTATTTCTTAGCGCTGTAAAACTATTTCATAACGGCCTTCGCGATTCTCGTGTGGTGTGGCGGCCAAGAGAGCGGCTTTCCACTGGTTCTGCGTATACCCAGGGTTGGAGGTAGGGGACACACAGTGGTGGTGTTGGAGAGCTCACCGATCAGTTTCCCATTAGGTTGCCTCAGTCCACGCGTCCAAGGAGGGCAACCTATACTCCTTTTCGTGCATCAGCTGCAATGCTGTGAAGCTACGCAAGACATTCGTTCACTAAAATTTATCACTCCGCGCGTTCGTTCTATGCTTCCCTGCACGTGAGGCTGCCGCGATGGGCGGGAAATAACACTAGAAGAAAAACAGCGGAAATCAAATTGATCCAAAACAACGTGTTAGCAGCCGTATAGGTACATGGTTTGTTTGTCTCTCAGAATTAATTCTTTTTTCATTTAAGAGCTGAGTCTATATAAGCAACATTTTCACAAAAATTGGTCAAGAAATCCCGAACTATTCGTAAGCGCCAACGCAGCCACCGCAAAAGTATCTCTAGCCTCCACAGCGCTGCAGCTGATGTATTATGGAACAGAGTACAGTGGGCCCTGCTCCCCGCTGGAAAAAAATTCCTGGCTACGCCATTGCTGCGTAGGACTGCCTTTGTCTTGAACCCTTCGAGTGACTCCTGCACACTATTGGATGCCTTGTAAATATGACCTCCAAACGAGAATATCAACATCAAGAGTTGCACCTGCCATCTTCAGTTTCTCACATAAAGCCGACTTACTTTCAAGTAGTACGAACTTATGGCATGACGGAAAACACTTGGAATTTTTTTATTCTTGCGTTATTTAATCTCTGTCAGTTGTTGAACGCGCCCCATACATGAATATATTGCGAACTTGCTTCTTCTTAAACTACTAGATCAGTAAAGATATTGACATTCTACATTTCCCTTATTTAGCATTTGTTTATATGATAACTTGAAACAAGTAAATAAAACACAATGAAATAACAATATTCGCACACTATGCCTTATCTTCCCAAAAAGAGAAGGTGCTTATATATGAAGTAATTAAAGCTAACTATATCTTAGATGACTTAAACCTGTAAGCAATTTTTCTGGTTTACCGACTGGTCAGATTGCCCGGTAGCTGGAATGAAAATACTAACGCTCTTGACAGAGCTCAAACACTGAAAGTTGTAAACTAAGTTCGTCGAAGAGCAACGATGGAGGCACCATCGAACTTACCAAAACTGCGCCTTTTCTTTTTCGAGCCCTTGGTTTCTGCAAAATGAAATGCGATCAGGCGTCGAGTGGGTAGTGATCATGAATATCTGAGCTCTCTGTTGTTCTACTGACGCTTGAAATGGCCAAACTAGATTGAAACACTTCGTAATTTTTTTTTAATATTTGAACGCCAGTTTATCCATCCTTTTGAAGAAACACACGCAGAACTTTTTCTTTTTACTAATATTCTCTACAAGCAATGACGGGGAAAAATTAAAGAGGAATTCCAAAAGAACTGCACAGCAGCCCTCAGCACTGAACTCAATTACTGCCACAGAAGTACACTTTCCCAGTGGACGCCATCATCTCGTTTGCATGCTTGATTATATATCCCTGAAATGTACCCTCCTCCAGCATACGAAAAAGCGACCAAGCGCCCAGCAGTAATCTGAAGCAAATATTTTTAATTATTTTTTATACAGCTTACAAATTTCGTCGTATTACAGAAAGAAAAGTGTAGTTTAGAATAATGAACCTGTGACTTGCTCTTTTTAATACGTATAACTTTGTTGGTAGTCAAAATTAATCAGGAGACCCCCAGTACGGCGTGCCTCATAATCAAATCGTGGGTTTGGCACATAAAACCATAGCATTCAATTACGTACAACTTCGCTTCTCTTTGATAAGAGGTGACTTCAGCCGGTGCTGTCGGACTCCACAGGTTCAGAAAGACTCGTTTTTATTGAGTTCGAATGTGTAGCTTTATGGAACCATATGCTCGCAGATGTATGGCGAAAGCCTCATATTTTTGTTTTTATAGAGGCGGTTTATTATTATTTTTTTAATTTCCTTGATTCACACTATAATGGCTCATCTCCTGGGCATGTGGAACGCGTGAAATTAATTATCATCATCGTAGCGCAGGCTTTCTTTTGTGCCGTCGACACTGTCGACGTGACCGTGATGACTAAGCACTGTCAGTTTGAGGGTATAAAAAGAGATAAAGAAATCGCCAAATTTACAAAGACCGAAATTCGAGAAGCGTTCATTCGGCAGATCTAGTTCTCAAGACTTGCGGGCACCCTGACCTTTCCAACTCTGAAAAAACCAGAAAGCAATGGCACGTTCAGCTATGACGACAGAAACTACAAGTGCCGCTTCCTGACGTCCGAGTGAAATTTGGACTCCAGCACATGCCGGTATGCTTATCTTTGAAAGCTTTCATTGTTTTTGTTAGTTTCACGGTTTTCCAAACACTAGCGGCCAGCATATTTTTTGAAATATATGGCGGTGGCACGTCTGAAGTAATCGGCATGGCCTCGAGAAATAGGCGGAGGTACGCGTGGCTTTGGTGAATAGGCTCGCGTGACGCCCTGTTGATGGGAAGGTCGCGAGTTCCTTTCCTACAGCAGCACCAGCCCCAGTTCAGATGGTTCGGTCCTGTGCGCGAGAACCCCGCGTGCCTCGTAGCCCGTGTACTATGGCAGCCCC
Source organism: Dermacentor albipictus (assembly GCF_038994185.2). Classification (NCBI taxonomy): domain Eukaryota; kingdom Metazoa; phylum Arthropoda; class Arachnida; order Ixodida; family Ixodidae; genus Dermacentor; species Dermacentor albipictus. The sequence goes on from NC_091830.1 coordinate 5,502,711, forward strand.
GTTGTGACAACGTAACATCGTAACAAGGAATTAGTAATTTAATGGTCAAGTGGTAATAGCCCTGTGACTTTTGTTTTTGTTTAGATACCGTATACAGTCTACATTCTGCCTAGGTTTACATAGAGTCCCACTATCTTTGTAAATTCGGCCCGTTGTCTTCTGAAATGGTGCATGGCTTTCAGAGAACTGAACAGTAATAGAGGAATTTTTCGGGGGGGGGGGGGGGCGGTATTACTGGGTGCCCAGTGATTCAAACGAGATAATTCGCCCGCACGACGGCCGGCACTTTTCTGCGCCACCGCTGGGCGCCGCGGACATCGAGCTGATAAATTGCAGTACACGGCAAAAGCGATGGCCTTTTTCACGGATCCCAACAGCATTTGGTTCCGAGACTTATCGGTGGCACAAAACGCGCCGGCTGCCACGCAGGGGGACGATCATCGCGTTTCAATAGCGCAGAGGGCGTCAGGTTCTCCAGACTCCTTGCTAGTTTTTATTCGTCAATAAAAAAAGTTTGATTTCTTTTGCTATACTAGAAAAAAAATTGTCCAATCTGCTTGAGTGCTGAAGAAAAGATAAAGCGATTATGGGTGCAATTGCAAACCGAATATTTTGTATATTACATTGTATATAATACTATATAATATAGTGGTTATACGATTGGTTATATACATTGTATATAATATATAAAATAGTCGTACAATCTAGTGATCAACAGAGTAGAATAATGAGTCTCGCTGAAGACAAAGTTGCGACAACAGGACTGGTCCTTGTTACGCAGAGACCAGTTTCTTTTTGGAGCGATGGTTCCGGCGACACACACTCCTCGTTCTACCAGTTTTAATCGCGGCAAACCTACACCTCCCGCTTAACCTCCTCCTCTTGTTTCGGATTACTGGTGAATTCTAGAGAGACATTGGAGTCAGTTTCGCTGCTGTGATGCAGCCAATACCCTCAGCATTGCACTTTGCGTCGCAACTAGTACGCAGCTTACTGTTCTTCTCCATGTTTCATTTCGAAGATGCGTAAACTGAGGGCTGGTAAGCGTAGAAGAGGAATGCTCACCTGATGTAGTTTGCTCCAATTGCTTTTGAGACACTTCTGGCTTCTTCGACGCTGGAAAAAAATTGTTTACCTGTTTAATGTCTTCTTTATTTTAAGCTGCAAAGTAACACTTCTACAGTAACAAACACACCAGTACAGCAGCCTATTCGTGCGTTTCTTTATAACGTTTGCAGATGAATTGTTTCTTATTAGACGACGAATGATACAAACTATGCTGCTCACAAACCTTTTTTTTTTTCTGTGCATCCCAAGATGTGAATGTTCGCCTACAAATATCAAACGGGATTTGAATCTGGGCGCTTTTTTTCAGTACCATTTGGGATGAACGCCCCATCCCTCTTCTGTTCTTCTTTTTCAGGGAGGAGGGAGTGAGAAAGCGAAATTGCAACTAGTCAATCTTAAAACACGTATGGTAGTCACGGCTCCTAGGGATTTCAGCGCAGGTGCCGTGCATCTCTGAGTACTCACATTACGGATTTTTAGAAGGCTACGTAGCCGATAACTGACCAGATAAAACAATGTTTAACACCACTTTTTTCTTGCTGGCTATGCTGCCACGCTAAGAGAACGCTATAGCTGGGAGCTAATCACAATTTCTTTATTCGAATAATTGACAGCACATAAATGCCCTCGTTAAACAATGGCCGGATCGACTGAAATGAAATTAGTTAGATTTAAGAGAGAAACATGCATATAAAGCATGTTTCTCTCTTAAAGCAGAATTTTGATCTAGTGTGCCATAGCTGTTCTAGAATTGCAAAGAATGAGTTAAAGTTAACAAATCCACGAGTCTTAGCCGAAAAGCAGGTATCGCAGCTCTGCGAACTGCATTATGATAGCATTTGAAGCGAACAAACTTGATATAGGAGTCTATAGCTTAAGTTCAGTTGTCACAATATTTATGAGGGTTTTTGCATAAGCCTAATCACAAACTAGAGGTATGTTAAAGAGCGCTCTAAATTACTACGTGACTTTGTTCTTAAATGCGACACATTTCATGGTGAGCATTTGCCACTTTGACAGTATCTATCTAGCTATCTAGCCGCCTACGTCTTGGTGCTCTAATGGTCGTTTCGTTAGCTTGGTATGTATCAATATTGGCATAGTATGACAAGAGTGCATGAAGAACATAAATGATAGGTCATGACAGGACTGTCATGACATGCATGTCATGTGGGTCATTGAACAGCCGCCTACGTCTTGGTCCTCGTATGGCCGTTTCGATAACTTGGTATGTACCAAAATTGACATAGTATATGAGAAGAGTGTATGACGAACATCGATAGATTATGACATGAATGTCGTGACATGCATGTCATGTAGGTCATGAAACAGTCGCCTACATCTTAGCGCTCTCATGTTCGTTTCGTTAACTTGGTATTTATCAAAACATGCAAGAGTGTATGAAGAACATAAACGATAGGTCATGACATAAATGTCATGACATGTGTGTCATGTAGGTCATGAAACAGCCGCCTACGTGTTGGTGCTCTCATGGTCGTTTCGTTAACTTGGTATAGGCTCCCCGAAAACTGCTTCTTATAACATAGATTCCCACAGGGCGTGGGATCTGCCGGCTTTGTATTTTTCGCTTTGAATGCCCCAATAGGTGTAGTATACAGAATTGTGAGATTTCTTTTTAGGGCTGAATTAGAGTTGTATAGCTTAGGTTAGTTCTTCTTTTTTTGCGACATTCAACATTTTTGGAAAAATATTGATATTCTAGATAAACGGGTCTACTGCTGCATTTGAGTGAATTATTTCTTTTAAATGCAAAAATTATCATGATATTTGGGGCAGTGTGTGTCGAGTGAAATGATTTCTTCGTTATATTGTATTTAGGAATTGAACTTTTGGTAAAGTTTCCTCGTAACCGTAACCAAAGCCATTCAACAGACTAAGCTAGAAAATAGAAGTATATCCACGAGACTTTAAATATATTGGCATTGTGTTCCGTACTTCGCAATAATGTTTCTATCACTTCAAATAGAAAAAAAAAATGCGGTATGAAAGCCGCAGTATAGAAGCAACTTTTGGTACGTTCTAAATTTTTCGCCGCTCGTTGCCCAGCATTATTTGTCGGCACCGTCTAGTATGGTGTGTGGTAGGCGGTATAGTTTATTTCGCAAGCAGTCAAGAGTTTGTTTCAGCCTTCTTCAGAGTAGCGAAAACGTTTTCAGTAATAAGCGTAATATGTTTCTGTTTATGATGTCATGACGTTTAGATGATGCTTATGTCGCGTTCGTACATCATTGTTACCGTGACAAACATTTTACAGCAATGCTCTTCAGGGGCGTTCCGCAGCGATGGCGTGCGGCGTCGTGCTCGGTGTCAAATTTCAATCATAGAACATCCTGCAACGTAACCAATACGTGGGAGCCCCGAAGCGACCACGTGACTGTGGGGTCGGTGAGACTGTGCAGCCGGACGCCTGCCTCGGCGACGAGCCACCGGCAAGGCAGCCCTGGCCGTCGGAACGCTCGGCCAGACGTCGGCGTTCGCAGCATAGAGGAGAAACATGCTCCGGATGTAACATGTTGTATAAAACAGTGAAGCACACGAAAATGCTCGTGTACAGCGACCGCACTGCACTGGATATGTATTAAATCAGTGGCAAAGTCTTGTACAAATTTTTTGCAGTGGCAAAACAGACCCTTCGTACTTCCGAAAGGTGTCAGAACTCGCTTTACAGCTTCGCTATCTATACGATGTATGAGCTGCTCGTATTAGCATACATCTGCGAACGTTTTCATTCTTTTTTTTATGTTTGCTTACCCTGAACTTCTGATGATGGCTGTAGGGTAGGTGATTCTTTTGTCTCTGAATGCAAATAAAGAAACGGAAATTTGCATTCAAAAGCCAGGTGCGTGGCACGCGTCAAGCGCCAGTAACACGTCGTCGGTGACATGCTTTCTCATTGCGTTGTACACGAAGTTCCACAGCGAAGCGACCGGTCTTTTACGCCAAAGGATGCGCGAATATATGGAATATGTGGAATTTTGAATACAAATAAAAAAACTTTTGTTTTTAATCGAAGCACTGAATTCGATACTCTAATATTTCGTCTCATCGAATAACTTACTGACACCTTTTTTTTTTTTTTTGACAGTACACCCTGCAGCGCCGAAGCATTATAGCAGGGGAGTTGCAGGAGTTCGCTACAGATGTTGGCGATTTGCCCGCGATTGAAGGTTGTCTGTGCATGTGGTCCATCGGGCTTTTCAACTGCCCATATTAATAGAACCGAGAGCTAGTCAGTCAACTTAAAACATGCCGAGTTTAATCGATATTGAAATAGCGTTCCACATGTATTGAAGAGGAAGAAAGGGGCTTAACTGAGGGGCCCAATTCTTGAACCCGGACCCCCTTTCTTCTCGTTTACTACATAACGAGGGTCCCCAATCCGGCAACATTGATGTTTCACGTAGCATGTGTGGGTTTATTGACCGATTGCCTTCACCCGTAAAGATCACGTTCTCGTGACGCCTGCTGCAGAAAGGACATTGCACGTCCGCCGCCAAGGTCTGTGAGAGGTGACGCTGGCTAACACTCCCTGGTTTCTACTAGGAAACATAAATACCCAAGAGAGTGGATGGGGAAACGGCGCCGCGGTAGCTTAATTGGTAGAGCATCGCAAGCGAAATGCGAAGGTTGTGGGATCGTTCGCACTCCTGCGGCAAGCTGTTTTTTTTTTATCCACTTTCATTCCCATTAATTTATCGTTTTTATTATTTCGTTTATTAAGCACAAGTAATTTCCCCCATGTTGTCCTTGGTGTCAGTGTAGGCTTCCTATGACATGTATTGAAGGTAATAGTAAATTATTTTCTACCACGTCACTGTATCGTCCATCTGGTTTTCATTAAGAGAGCTTTCCTCTTTTCTGGTTAAAACGAGGGCATTCAGTTGCCGTCGACGTTCCCAGCCGCTCGCTCGGATCAGTCAGCTGGCGCTCTTTTAAAGCTGACAAATTTTCCTCATTTAGAGTAATAGGAAAACCGATATTACTCTGCCGAGTCCAGAAAACTTACCGGCACCTTCCCTGGACTTCTTGGAAGTTTTTGTTTCTGCAATATCAGACACGTGTGTTATGCTTCGATTGGCTAGAATTCTGCAGATTCGCTGCCGACGTAAATGTCAATTAAGTGTGAACAAAGTGTTTACACTTTCGCTAAGCTTCATTGGCATAATGATAGCCCGCGTACTGCATTTGCAAAGAACCCCGTACGCCAAACAGCTGCTGTACCTGCAAATTCTTATCGGTTGATGCTATCGACCCCCTGACGCGGATGCTTCCTTAACTATACACTTACACGAGGCACTGCAATCCGTTATGACGCCATTCAGTCATGCGCAGCTACACCTTAATCTTCCTGTCATATGAAGCCAATAAACACTGACACCAAGGACAATATAGGGGGAATTACTTGTGCTTAATAGATGAAATAAAGAGACGATAAATTAATGGAAATGAAAGTGGATGAAAACAACAACTTGCCGCAGGTGGGGAAGGATCTCACAACCTTCGCATTTCGCGTGCGATGCTTTACCAATTGAGCTACCGCGGCGCCGTTTCCCCGTCCACTTTCTTGGGTATTAATGTTTCCTTGTAGAACCCTGGGAGTGTTAGCCAGCGTCACCACTCACAGACCTTGGCGGCGGACGTGCAACGTCCTTTCTGCCGCAGGCGTCACGAGAACGTGATCTTTTCGGGTGAAGGCAATCGGTCAATAAACCCACACATGCTACCTGAATGCTACCTGAAATACCCAAGAAAGTGGACGGGGAAACGGCGCCGCGGTAGCTCAATTGGTAGAGCATCGCACGCGAAATGCGAAGATTGTGGGATCGTTCCCCACCTGCAGCAAGTTGTTTTTTTCATCCACTGTCATTTCCATTAATTTATCGTTTTTATTATTTCGTTTATTAAGCACAAGTAATTTCCCCTATGTTGTCCTTGGTGTCTGTGTTGGCTTCTTATGACATGTATTGAAGGTAATAGTAAATTATTTTGTACCACGTCACTTGCAGACATTTTTTATTCCACTTTCAAAAGTGCGAAAATATTCGGCATTCAGATTATATTCAGAAGCCTGTACTTTCGGATATTCGTATTCCGTCCGATGTAAAAATTCTACTCCGAGAATGCACCTTCTCACGTTATGCGGACACGAGCGCCGGGACACCAAAGTGCCGTGGCTAAAGAGCAACCGGAGTAGTGAATCGAAAAGTCAGCTGTTCACTTCACCATGCTAATGTGGTCGTTTTGTAAATGAGCCTTTCTTGGCAATTGCAAAATATCGTAACCCCGTGGTAATCCACATAGCACTGATGGCGACGGACGCAGATGCGTCAATTACATCTGCATTAATACGTTTTACAGGCTGCTTCCCGTCAGACAAGCAGTTTCACCTTGCCGTAGGTGTTAAAGCAGTGCTGACGCCTATTCAAAAAAGGTGTGGAAGCTCCACACCCGCCTCTCGCATACAAAAGGATGACCCTTAAAGGACATTAAAGGAAGATATTAAGTAGAGCTAGACTGCAACATTAGGCTTCGCTAATGACTGATTCGTCATTCGTAGCGAGAACAGGGCTTCCGTATGCGAGAAAATGACGAAAATGGAAAATACGAGTGGCGCCGCCTGTTGCGGACTATGGCATATCTGTTGTGTCGTGAGCGCTGTCGTGAACGGTGTCTCTGGCAGTAATTTTATACGCAACGAAGATATATATACACAGAAAGCGATGATATACTTCTAGACGAATACTCTATCGATCTAGCTCGCCTTAGTTTTTTCCTTCAGAATATCTTCTGCACATGTGAATTTTGAAAACACGTGTTATTTTGATTTGACCTTACACTGGTTGCGAAACGAAAGGCGTGGCGTGATCAATATTATCGTGACGTCATGGCACCGAGCAAAATTTGCCGGCATCGTGTAGCAATAAGGCAAGGTATCAAGACATTGATCATATATCAGCAAGATGCGCCGCGAATGTTTGTTCTCGCTGCGTTCGTGTGCGGCAGCTGCAGGGATCGCAGGAGCCAGCGTATCACGACGTCATGACGGGTTCGCCTCCTGTGTACCAAAACCGTCGCGCCCAACTCACGAACATCTTCGTTCGTAAATACGTCATTCCATTGGCCGACCGCATTCACTGCCCGCCTTCAAGATTGGCTGGAATTCGCTCTAGCAACAGTTCTAGTGTGCGAGTTTTTTTTTTGTGAAACAAGCACTTCAGTAAAATATTTACTGAGTCCTGAAGCAGCCTAGCATTTTTTAAACGCGATTTGCATTTGTAAAGATACTTCACGGGCTTTACAGAGGCTAACTGTCCGTCCTTCCATCCGTCACAAGAGTGAGTGAGCGCACTCTTTCGACGACGTATCAGCCACCAGTTATCGACACACTTTCCTTATCCACACCAAGGTGCCGCGCTGTCGCGGGCGCGGCATATAGAGGGGCGGGGCGCGCCAGATACAGCCACGGCCGGACTCGACGCTCTCAAGAGAGCGCGGAGGAGAGAGTCGAGTCTAAAACCCCTTAGTGAGTCGAGTCCGGCCGTGATAAAGCGCCAGTAAACACTGTGCAGCGTGTTTGAGGGCGCTGCTTTTCGATGTGGGTGGGCGGTTAGTCACGTGATATTTTTCATTTCTGCGGACCTCTTTTATCAGCCGGAAAAATTAAATGGGCAGGAAGTGCCCGGCTTAAAACATTCCAGCGTTAAGTTTCTTTCAATTTCCTACGAATTCTTCATTGACAGCACGGTATTCAGAGCAGTAATTAAATATTACCTAATTGCATATAATAAATTGAACGAGAACAAAAGGATTACTGGTGACTACTCTACTCGTGTGTGAACAATATACACTTGGTTATCTTCGCGTAGAATTGTTTTTTTAAACGATATGCACGATAGCTGGAACACCCTGTGTGTAGAGTATACATATCGTCTGTGTATATTCAAATGTACAACATTGTATCTATAAATGCATATACAAAGCAACTAAATCACATAAAAATAAATAAACACTCTGTAATCGAATATATCCTACAACCCTATCTCTGTCTCGTTAATTCTACCACCAGGAGAATCGATCTCGTATGATTGCTAGTTACACACCTGTCACAAGAAAGAATGCTCTTCACATTACCGCCGCCAACCATCCCCGTAGAATGAGTGTGCTACATATCTTTTTCTAATGTTTAGAGTTCGGACCTTCATTACCACAAAAGAAAACAAAAAGATAACTAAATTATGTCGCCTTTGTACTCCTTTATTCACTAGTCAGACGTATGCAATCTGGCTTCTACCACTACATAAGTGTTGACTTGGGCACAGTCGCCTCAGTTGAGGCCAAATTGTCTCAGTTATTTACGAATATTTGTGTGATTGGGAGTTATACTGCACACTGTAAAGTTCCGCCATCTTGTCAGCTCTGACTGACTTCTACGGCCCTCTGATTGGCTAAAAACGCAGAAATGGCGGAATTATACCGCTCTCCAACATCGAAAAGACCCAACAGGGCGAGCTATAAATGGTTATCCCACGAAAATCCGAGATAACACGGAAGCTAGCGGCAATACCAGCAAAGACGAAAAAAAAACGAGGAGGACGTGGTTGCGAATAGCGCGACTGCGCCTAATGTGCCTATAAATTCGCAGCGCAGAACTCGGCTGCTGCCTTTAGGATAAATTCGACTCACCTTCAGGGCTGGGCATGACTTGTCACGTGTGCTTACCGCAGAGATGACTTCTATCAGTAAGGTGATTAAATCTAAAGACAATGAAAAATTCAGAAGCATCATATCGATGGCACTCTGTGCATGCACTCACTATAGAGAGCGAAGACCTGACTCTGCTGTTCTTTTCGTGGTGCGCGCGCGCGCGTGTGTGTGTGCGTGTGTGTGCGTGCGTGCGCGCGACGTGATCGTATTCAGCGTTATGCAGGCGGCGCAAAAAATAGTACAGGACGATATAGACAATACAGCTGCTGAGCGTCTATATCGGTAGAGGTAAAAGACAAGCTAAATGATCTACAAGGCGCTAACGCTTGGCACAGATTAGCTGAAAAAGCCTTCATACAAACAGCCCATAGAAAACAGAATAAAGCGTAAACGGCGCAGACCAACTTGCCAATACGATGTCCGTGTCCTTCACCTCGGTTTGTTTTGCATCTGTGCTGCTTGTGTGAACCTTTTACAAAAGCGTACTTATGGCGTCCCCCATATCTGGCCACGTGACAGTGCCCGCCATTGAGCACCTTCTGATCGGCGCTTGCTCGGTTATTTACAATGGCCATGGCGGCTGCAGACATGTCTCAGACCAAAACTCTTTCTGCCAACACGGTGCATGGGCAGTGGGTGAGTAGACGACTGAAGACTTTGGCCAAAGGCGCCGAAGGTGTGTAAGCATACCTTTCATTTACACGTTGTCTGCACTGCAACCTTATCGTGTGCAAGCTGACCGGGTGAAGGCCACGAAGCATGTCCTGATGTTTGCTTTTATCCTGTATATTCGAATCTATACAGCTGCAGATTTGTAAGGCCGTACATGCGTCTGCTGTCGTCGCTAACTGCATGTGCAACAAATTCGTCCGGGATAGGCATGCGTGCGCACGCAAGAAATTCCTCTTTGTGACCTGTTCTGACCCCGCAATTCTTGTCACCAGCGCTGATCAGATTACTTGAGAATGGCTTTCCGATTACTTACAACGCAGGTTAAAGTTTATCGCGTACGCGTCGACACAAATGTCAAAAGTGGATAAGCGCTAGCTCCCCTGCTGTTTGATGCCCTGGGTAGAGAGAAATCTTGCGGTACCCGCTATTATTCCACACTTGGCTGCTATGGAAAGTGAAGTTGCTGAAGTATGCCAGGCGCATAATTAAGTAAAATTTGGCAGTGGGCCGGTTGGTTAAACATACCACATGTGCGAAAAAAGTAACGAAAGGACAAGACTGGAGCAAATGCACAAACACTTGCGCTAGGCGTCCTATGTTCGTGTACTTGCTCCAGTCTGGTCCTTCCGTTGATTTCTTTCGCACAGAAAGTAGTATGACAGTGACGCCTGCGTACGTAGGACATAGCGTTGACTTTAATCCAAGTTCAACATTCCGTGATAATTTGTGCCAACGGTGACCGTAACGCTGTCTTGTTGCTGCATGCCGTGTTAGCCCATATACAAAGTCATTGCCGGCAATCGGCTGTCCAGCGCTGTCGGTGGAGCTTGCCGTACTCGCCTTTCGGAAACGTGTGCATGACGAACAGTCGGTAACACGGGCATTATTCTTTGTGCAGCCGAGGCCGGATGAAGCTCGCACACATATCCCACACATTCGAGTCTCTATCGCAGTTGTTACAGCTTACGACGGAACACGTCTTCCCTCTGCTCTTCCAAAGCGTGAGCCTCAAAGGCGGATGCACCCGAGCCTCCCCCAATGGGCGCGCACTCTAGACTGACGTCATGAGCCGGATTGTCCGTGACCCCGCCGACGGCATGGCAGCCCGCGATACTATTTCTTCAGTCGTGGAGGCAGTCGGCTGCCGCACTTCGGTCATCTACGCGGGGCATCTCCTGCCTTCTCATGTTGGACCCGGCTATAGCGTTCCCTGGGCGTAGCCATAATAGCCTCTTGACTACTGTAATAATCCGTGACCTCCCCTCAAAAGCACTGCAGAAACTGCAGCGCTTGCTTTTCCACTAACGTGCAACAGTACGGAAGTGAGGTAGGGAAAATGGCATAAGGGAGGTAGCGAAAGGAGGTAGAGAATGGGTAGAACTGACAAAGTCATAAAACGAGTGAACAGCAGCTTGGTATTCACTCGCTTTGTGGCAATAGCGTTGCTCGAGCTCGCGAGCTTGATCCCGACCGCGGCAGCCGCGTTTCTACGGGGGCGAAATGCAAAAACGCTCGTGTACTCAGATTTTGGTCTACCTTACAGAATCCCAGGTGATCGAAATAAAACGGAATCCCCTACTGCCGCGTGCCTCATAATCACATAATGGGCTTCGCACTTAATGCCCCGTAATATATGTAGTTTAACAGTGCTACCAACGTGTGCTGTGCAGTGTGTGGCAATGAATGTGCTAACCTTCTCACAGACTATGAACAATGGCGCACAACAACGCCTCAAGCAAATACGTCTCGCTATGTCTTCTGTGTACTACGCGCCGACAAACACAAGGGAGGCACGTAAGTAACGTTTAACATCAGCTCACCACTCGCATATTGCACTAAACGCTGATGAACTTAACATTCCCCGTAAGCATCATCACCATTATTGTCAGTCACAGAAATCACAATTATTTCTAGCACAGAAAACTTCACTTACATCGATTCCTACATCGATTCCTTTCTTGCCTCTTCCTTCGACGCTTTTTATTTTTATTTTCGCATGCTACACGCTTCCAAGAAAGTATTGTGAAGGGGCTATCATTCTATTCGCGTTGTAGGTGCAGGTCCTACGACTATATGCACGGACGCCTAATCCCCAAGACGCTGATACGCTCCTTTGGTGTGCTTCGCGTCCCTTCTCACCCACCGTGGTTGCTTAGCGGCTACGGTGTTGGGCTGCTAAGCACAAGGTAGCGGAATCTAATCCCGGCCACGGCGGCCACATTTCGATGGGGGCGAAATGCGAAAACACCCGTGCACTTAGATTTGGGTGCACGTTAAAGAACGCCAGGTGGTCCAATTCCCGGAGCCCCCACTATGGCGTGCCTCATAATTAGAAAGTAGTTTTGACACGTAAAACACCATAATTATTTTTGTTTCGCGTCCCTTCCGTGCGGTGGTGTGGGATTCGCCGGCTGTACTGGGAGCAGTCTGCCATATAGTCCTCAGGGCTCTGGTGGTGAGAGAGCGGCATGGCAGTCGCCTTGCATGTCGGCGCGAGCGCCGCTGGAGACAACGCACGTCAGACGAATCCACCTGTACGCTATAGTTACCTATAGTTATAGTTACAAAAGGTATAGTCACTATTATAGTCGCAAAAGCTACTTACACTCACTGCGACAAATATGCCTTCAACCGCATTGCTTTCATAAATCAAGCAGATTTTAGAAGCGCTCGCCTATTCTATTACATTGACAGTTATGGTCGATGGTTTCTGCAAAATTATTTTATCAATCACTACCGGAGGCTCAAGGCTTAAGGAAACGCTGAACTCAGTGAGGTCAAACAGACGAGGAAAAAGTCGGAGTGAGAGAAAGAAGGGCAGCGTCTCACCGCTTGGCCGATGAATTCCGCCTTGAACAGGCCGATGAGATCAAGCCCTGTGACAGCAATGGAGCAAGAACGTCGGCTAATGATGGGACCTAGTAGGCCTTGCGTCGTTGTTAAGCGTCGTTGTTGTCGTTGCCTCCAAACAAGGCTCGTACCCAAGAGGGGGACAGGCCACACGTCGGGCGGCAGGATGCCGGTTTGTGATGACGACGAAGACGATTACAAAATGATGATGATTATGGTAATAATGATGATGCTGATGTTATTCAGCAAAGGGCACCAACCACTGAGGGGTCATGGGCCACAAATCTGGCGGCACTACTCTATGAAAAATATAGATGAAGATAAAAAGGAAACCTATTAAACATCAAATAAACTTTCGCCTTCATTTTGAATGTAACACGCCGAACATTCTTCCACTTGTAGATACCAAGCCCACCGTAGCATCATTTCTAAAAACTTATTTTACATATATTACGGCATCATTTCAAAATTTTAGAAATGATGCTGTAACCTATCCGCTTCTTGATATGATGCATTGGTTGGCTTGATGGGCAGTGCGCTTGCGCGATCCTGGTCTGCTGTGTGCTTAAGTAGGCGAAGTCTTCAGAGTAAAATTTAGTTGAGAGTTAGCACTTGTCCTGTTCTTGTGTGTCTATCTTCTGTCCCGTCTCGGAATTGCGCGTACCAGTATTCAGTTCTTGAGCATGAACCAACTAGCCCAGCAACAAAATTGTTAACGTACATTTCAAGTCCACCTTTTTTTACGCCTTCTTTTCTCCCACGCTCTCTCTCTCTCAGGGCCTTTCAATCCCTCATCCACTCTTCCATGTATAGTACGTAGCATGTAGGCAACTTTGCACATGCCCGCAGAATTCCTTGAGTTTCAATGTAGGCTTATCTCTCTTTCTCTCTCTTTCTCTCTCTCTCTCTCTGCGTGATATAGTAGTCAGCCTTGCAAAGCGAAGAAATTGAAAGTAGATACCAATAAATAAGGGAAAGCAAAGGAGTGTGGAAAGGGTACCTCACAGATTTGGAACATTTTTTTAGCTGTGCTTTCGTATTTGAAATGCACATAATTCGATTTAGGATCAAATAAATTGTGTAAATAAGGCAGTGAATTCATAAAATAAGGAAGCACTGACAAAGTAATTTGTTTGTTTCGCAGAGGTTAAGATCAGTTGACCCCTGTAAGCAGGGAATGCGATCACGATGACGATAATGACGATCACGATGATTGAACACAACACATGCCCACCGTTGTTTTTTTTTTTTTTTTGCCTTGTTATCGGACGCTAGTGTCGCCAACTTTCCAAAACGTGTAGTCATGCAAGCGTTGCAAGACTTCAATTTCTGTAGCCATGGCCTGACGGTTCGGAGACACAAAAATTTGAAGGCTGAACGCCGACTCTCTAGGGAGAGAGAGAGACTTTTCACTGGCTGCCTCAATATGCTCGTTCTGTGGCGAAGGTGAAGTCATCAATAATCTTTGTTCTGTCGTACTGCGAACTTCCCTTCACAGACTTGTTCCAGATTTTTTTTTTGTTTGTAAAGTCTGTATTCTGTATTCTCAAGCTGGGTCACGGAAATAACTACTTCGGAGGCCGGGACAGGTATCGCCAAATCGGCCTATTACGTTGCGAAATTCTTTTCTCGTTTGCCTGTTTTGTTCAGTTCTAGATGAACGATTTTCTCGCGGCCTGAATTTTCACGTGCTCGGGACAACGTATAATCATGGATGCACTTCTTTTTATTCTATTTCTGGTAACCAAGCAATTCTTGGCCAACTTCTTACTGGGAGGTGAGCTCCATGGGCCGTCAGGGCAACTACTACTACTCATAGGACCTTCCTTCATAAACCCGCCTCTTATAATATATGCATTGTTCCACTCCTTACAGGAACACTGCACAACCACAATGGAAGATTGGTCAAGAACGGCATGGTGTTAGGGTAGTCGATTATCAGAAAGGCGAGAGAAAGAAAGAAATAATTCAACATTTATTTTACTGAAGGTCCAGAGTCTGTACTTATTGGTAGAGCCGTCCAGATCAAGATTCCAGAAAAGCGAAGACCTCCTGCAACTTTCGGTTAGTTGTGACGTAAGTTAAATGCGATGCATAATACGCGCATAGACAAATAAAACCGTACACGTAGTACAAATAAAAACATGCTGCCTTGGCAGTAATGGTACGCCACCGAATGAAAAGATGCTACGAAAATAAAACGGCGCTGTCACCTCGCAAATATTTTTAAATATATTTGAAGACATGCTTGGTGCAAATAACCACCATCTGCTTTAGCATTTGGAGGTCACTCATAAGCCATATCGATCATGCCCGTTCATTTTTACTTAAGGAATCGGCTCGATGATAAATACAGTCTCAGCGAAATCCAAAGTAGAGCATCTGCTACATTTACGCATGATGATAAATTTAATACCGGCTTTTTGTGACGGTTATTCAGATTATCAAATGTGAGCTGCGCCCTAGAAACAATTCACTTCATTCGCTGCTCTGAAAGGCAGCTCAGCTGTGTAAGCCATATAATTTACTGAAGTACCTACGCGCTTTGTCAAGCAACCGAAACACGTGCGCACCAACATCGATTAACACCACAACGAGAATTCAGAGTGGCTCGGTCTTCCTTCTTGAACGTCTTCAAACGACAGATGAGGTTTGCTGCCGAAATCACAGACGCAGTCATAGAAGTACAACGTATACAAGTGAATATCTGGAAGAACACAGTATCTTATAAAAAATATAACGAGTCGTAACGAGGAAACGCAAAGATGGAAAGAAAAAGGTACCAAACCAACAAACCCGAAACATGAACAATTCGAAAATTAACGTTTCCACCAAAAAAGACTTACTGTTGAAGGCTGCCCTTCTGTCAGCAACACGCCGGCATAGCAAAAAAAAAAAAAAAGATTAAGCCTAACCTCGGCTTTTCTTACCATCGCGGTATTTTTATAAGGCTGTCCCGGCAAGGCGCATATGTAACGCGTTTTGTAACCGCAAAAAATGGGTTCCCTTGCCAACCAGCAGAAGTGCATGGGAACGCAACGAGAACGCGTCCAAGCGAACGTCTCCTCAATCGTCGAAGCACTCCCGCATGTGCGTCATGCGGTCGTCCTCGGCGCACGCGAAGACCTCGTAGAACCGGGGCACGCTGGCGACTCCCAGGAGGCAGGCGGCGTGCAGGGTCGCCTCGTCGCCTCCGTGGGCGTCGCCGGGGGCCTCGGCGGACTTGCAGAGCGCCAGGCAGACGCGCCTGAAGAAGAGGGCGCTGGTGGCGCGCCTACGCTGCCACGAGCCGGCCGCCGGGTCGAGCCGGGCCTTCTCGGAGTGGGCCAGCTGGACGGCGTCCGGCGCGACGGAGGCCAGCTCGAACTGGTGGTCGGCCAGCGGGCCGTGGGACGCGGGAAACTGCAGGGCGTAGCAGTTTTGCATCTTCTTGTATCTGGTGTGTGTGGGAAACGTCGTCGCATCATGACTCGTCGCTGCGCTATAGTCCCTTCACATCGTACTGACAAATATCGACGAGCGCGAAACGAAAACGAGGACCGATGTAGAAACAAGTAGACGGCGGAACAAGTTCGCAATGTCTTCGATGCGCATACACCCTCTACCATTTGCGCCCTGTACATTTTATGTTATCTCGAAGATTCAATCTTGGGGTAATCTTGGGTATTATACCCGTGTGCCCTACTACTGCCGTAGTAGGGCACACGGGTATAATTTCGACTAACTGGGCTTCTTTAACGTGCACCGTGTACACCCGTGTACTGTGCACATGGTACACGGGTGTACACGGGTGTTGTTGCATTTCGCCCCCATCGAAATGCGGCCGCCGTGGCCGCGATTCGACCCTGCGCCCTTGCTTTGCAGCGCCACGCCAAAGCGCCACTGCACCACCACGGCGGGTTCACGTTTTTTCTTTCTTTTTTTTCATGAACACTGTAGTTATTCATATTCACGCTTGCTCCTCCCTTATGTGATACTCCACGAGAGGCCTTTATAAGGGTTCCCTTGTGGGGATAAACAGATGGTGATGATGATGCAAACAGGATATGCGTCAGCTCGCCATCTGTCGGCTGATTGAAAAAAAGAAATGCACCGTTTTGCCCAAAAAGGTGAAACATTGATACTGATAGCAAAGTATTAGACAACTACTCGAAATAAAGTTCGTAGCCTTATCGGCCATTTAACTGCGGTAAACGTTTGCTTACTAATTAAGTAACGAGCGCGGAATCACGCGCGCACAGGCAAACAAAAACACATTTCACTCGATGACCGTGAACACTCGCAGTTACAATGCTGGTGTGAAGAGCACAGGCAGAGAGGAGCGACCGCTTCGTGCTCCGAAAGCCTCTCTGAAACGTGAGGTTACGTGACCTCCAACAACAGGCGCGCAGGAAGATAGGCCATATTAAGCCACCAGACATCACGGCTCGCCCAAACTGTGCACCCACCGCATATTGGCTCCGTGATGTGGTGCGCGGGCTGCGTGTGCGCTCACCGCGCCGACAGCCATGCGCAGCTACGGCCTGGCTAAAGGTGGAGGCGAGCTCACCTGACCCCCTCCCCCCCCCCCGTTTTCGCACGCTTGATCGCGTAACGTCCAACACTGGGCGCACAGGGTGGGCGCGACGGCAGCACGCTCTCCCTCGCACGCTTTCCCTCGCACCTAGAGCATAGGACGCGCGGGGCACGACGGGATGTTATAGCACGTAGGCTTCGCACGGCACATCACGGCGGCGCCGCATGTTCGACTGGAGTGTGCCTCTAACTGCTATCACAATGAAGCAGCTTTCGCTCCTTCGTACCTATTTTAGTTTTCAAAGCCATATGTATGTATTTTGTATCTTGTTTAAACGTTTCTTGAAAGTTAACGCTTCTATGTCTCACCTCCTTTGTCCATGTCTCGTTTTTGCGCCATTACTCTGTAGTAAACCGGACAAACATTGACGAGGGTTTGCCCTGCTTATTTGTTTCTACATCGGTCATAATCTGAAATTTTGCCCTCGTTCAGTACAACGTTATTGCACCGTAGTTGGCCGGAGACCAAAGAACAATCACTTGATCAGTATTAAGCCAAAGAATATACGTAACTACTGTTGTTATTTACTTTCATGATTTTAATCATTTTTATCTAAACCGTGAACTTATTTTATGTTTTATCTGCTCAATAATTTTCAAACATTTCTCCTATATTGTATGCACACCGGGTGTTTCACCGAACATTTTCAGTATTTTTTAAAGATTGCCTGTAGCAGAGAACACAGTTGTTGTTCATGATGGGTTCCACACGAAATGGCGGACACTGGTTGCACAAAAAAATTGAAATGAATAATCGACTAATTAACAAGAATTAACTAATTAAGTTTTTAACTGATGACATTATGGCCCATATTACAGTTTACAAATTTTAGCCGTGGAGTTCGCGAGTCGGATCCACTCGCAAGGAATTCTCAGGATCACACCAGTTTCGAGATAATAATTCCCTAACTTTGCGGAGAAATGCATTGGCGTTCCAGTTACTTTCTCAACAAAATGTCGTTTTATGCAGCAAAGCTTTGTTTTGTTACTTTCGTTAAGTTTTGTTAATTCGTCGATTATGCATTTAAACTTTTTGTGCAAGTAGTCTCCGCCACTTCGAGGAGACCAGCTCATGAACAATAATTGTGCTATCAGCTACAGGCAACCTTTAGGAATTTCTGAGTGTTGGCCGGATACACCCTATATATTTCCAGGCTAGGTTCACTTTGTCATGCTTTTTTTTTTTCATTTCTCATAAGATGTCCCGCTTGCAGTTTTTACTTTGGGACCCCTTCCTGTATAAAAGTGCTTCTGTAATAATTTACTGATCCATAAAATTGAATTGAATCGAACGCACTTAGCAAACTTAACACAAAAAGGTAAGTTCCAATACCGATAAAGAAACAGCGCAAGGAAAGGACGAAACGGGGCTCTTACTGACAGAAAACTTACTGGTATTGACATGAATACATAGATCAGAAAATCACAGCTCCCATCAGCTTGTAAAATTGCTTGCTAGTTTGGAACACAATTGAGCGTACGTGCATACCTGGCCAGTGTCTCCTGGCTCCACGGGTGGGTTTCATTTTCACCGCTGTCGTCGGTGTGGCTCGCAAACGTAATGCCGAGAATTCGCAGCGCCATCTGGACTCCCACGACGGCCAGGCTGGCGTACTCTTCCTGCAGCTGCGGGTAGTACAGAGGGGGCAGGCCGAATGCGTGCGGAACAACCAGCGTCCTGGTGGCTCTCTCAATGGTCATCGCCGTGCCATCGAGCAAGTGGAGCAGGCGAGCGCGTCTGTCTGAACCGGGTGCGCGGTCACAGTTAGTGCCGCCGCCATTGTCTCGGTTCTGGAGGGCGACTTTTTTCCTGATGAAGTCCGTGGGTGTGAGAATCGAACTGGCGTTGTTTTCGCGGTCCCAACCGCACAGCTCCGAAGGCGTTCCAGCGGGGAAACGAAGCATGCTGACATTCTCTAGCATCTTGGTGGCGGCCAGTGCGTCAACGCGCGTCATCCACTCGCGAGAAAAGACCTGTTTTATGGAACCCTTGAGCATGGTCCTGAAGTAGGCGTCTATCGCCTTCTGCGAGCTCTGGGACACCGACAGCAGCCGAGTTAGGAGAGGAGGCCAGGCGCTACCGAAGACTCCCGACGTCTCCTCGTAGCACGATTCCCTGAGCAAGTCGGCCGTACGCTTCGGCCCCGAAAGCCGGTAGTCGTACCGCACCACGTGAGCCATGATAAGAACCAGTAGGTACAGCGGCCTCGCCGCGGAAGTCGTCTGGACGAGGACGACGTCGAGATCGTGGCAGACGGCGTCAAACCGACGCGTTTCCACAGAGGCGCCGTTCACTTTCGCTGCTACGTGTCGACTCAGCGCGTCGGCCCACATCGGCCCAGAGAAGCGTCCGCAAACCAGTTCGTCCATCTTCGCTCGCTTCGGCGCGTCGTTGTACTGTTTCCGCGCTCTGTCTCTATCCAGCGCAACGACTTCGTCGAAGATGGCACCGGACACATTGCCTTTCCCGACTATGGCTTCCAGCACGCTGGCCAGGTAGCGCCTCAGCCCTTCGGCCCTCGCGCGGTCCCCGCCCACCCGCTGCGTGAACGAGGGCTGCACGTCGACGGCGTAGTGCATCTCGCCGCCTGCATTCCAGGAGGCGACCTCGAACAGGGAGTGGAAGCCGTGCACGAAGGAGATGCGAACCGAGTCTGCGAATAACGCCTCGGGTGCGGTCTCTTTCAGCCACGCTGCCGCGGACAAGTTCAGCTCCTGGAAAACGTTGCGCATTATTCGGAGACGCTGTTCGATGTGCGCGCAGTTGAAGAGACATTTGCCCGGCCTAGCGTGCTACTACGGCAGATATAGGTGATGCGTGGAATGACACGCTCATGCATAGAAAACACGCACACGCAACGTGCGCGAGTAATTACAAGCACGGAATACAGAACTGAGAGTACTTTATTTTCTAACAAGTTTACTTGGGAGCTTGCATGTGCCTGGAAGCCCCCTTACGGCAGCAGTGGCACCTACCATGACATCTACCATAGGTATACAATGAAAAAAAAAAAACATTTTATAACACATCAAACTACGGCGAAATTATGGAGAAAAATGCACCGTAGCATCGACATGCCTAAGATGCAATTATTCCACATTACAATGTTCCGCTACAGCAGCAAAAATACGAAATAAATACGGTAGACAGTATAGAAAATACAACAATAATATAAGATCTACTCGTACTTATTTCTATTCGTAAGGACGTAAATTTTTTTTCTTTTTTTTCCTATCACGCAGCACACTCGGTAACAGGCGGCTAAAGTTTCAGGTCCCAAAAACAGACTATTAGCACCTTCGTTGCGCGCAAAGCACCTGAAGAGTTATAGGCTAGTGCTTGAATAACGCTAAGGAGACCTCATAATTTAAATGTTCTGTAATGAGCAAAAACCGCAAACTTATGTATGAGGTCCTGCTGCGAGTATTCGTTTTTTCGGTGCCCTTGTTACGTATACATATAGTAGTACAGTATGTACGGACTATATACCGACAAGAAAGACGCGGAGACAAACGCTGAATTTAAACTAAAATGTATTTTCGTGAAGCACCCATAAGTGCACTGGCGCACATGAACACCAATGAAACTGCCACGCCGCCTACTATAGCTCAAACTAAGACGACTCTACATAATTATAACATACATATCTCAAGCCTTCAGGGATACAACCAGTTAGATTTAGTCAACTTCTAGCAGAAGCCATCTCACGGTGGCGTTAATGCGACTGGCATTAAAGCAACGCATAGCGACGCATCGTAGTGCCATCGTCGAAACGCGTCACGTGAGAACCGTGCGCTGCCGTCGGGCTCCTCTCGCTTTTCTCTGGACACGCTGTGCCATGTTGCGGTGCGTGGGCGCCACGAAGACCGTTCGTGGCCTACGAGGTGCGTGGCGCACTAGTGCGCTCAAACGTTGAGTGTTCTTCCCTCGCTGCCCTCAGGCATTGGTGGTGCAGCCCTGCGTGCTAGAGTCAAACTGCTTTGCTAGGAGGATCCGCGTACCGCGGGGTCAATTTCGCCCAGTACTGGCGAAATATTAAACGGTGGCTATTGTAATGCCACATCGGCCGCCATTCGCTCCCTATCATCGGCCAGAGTGCGTTACACCGCATTCATTTATTACTCAATGGCGTCGCATACAAACCAATTCATACCCGCACCTAAACCTCTTACACAAGCAGCACCCGACATATTACACAGACATCTGCCCGTGGTGCGGCGCGAAACCCACGCTGGCCCACATAACGTGGGAATGTACGGCTAGGCCAAGCAACGTCAATTCACCTTTTCTAAGTGTCACAGACTTCGTACGGCAGTGGGAGGCACTACTCGCAAGCGAGGATCAGGGGAGCCCGTTGGCCCTCCTGGACCAAGCTCAGCGAGCCGCAAGAGCCAGTGGA
Source organism: Dermacentor albipictus (assembly GCF_038994185.2). Classification (NCBI taxonomy): domain Eukaryota; kingdom Metazoa; phylum Arthropoda; class Arachnida; order Ixodida; family Ixodidae; genus Dermacentor; species Dermacentor albipictus. Next base: position 5,524,001 of record NC_091830.1, read on the forward strand.
GCGCTGGACTGAGGGCCCCAATCAGACCTGCCATAACTCCGATTAACTGAGCAATGAAGTTTTTTTTCTCTCTCTCTCTCCAGCGTCGCCGGCACTAGCCGCTATAGGGTACGTGAACATGAAGCGATATGGTAAGCGAGAATGACCTAACATTATGTACTTACTGCACTAGTGCGATAGGTCTGACACAAGCCGATGGTATTAGTAAAGCCAAAGGTAACAATCTGCTACATCGCGCAAGTGCATCACGTTCAGTCAGTGCCAACTTCCGTCCTGCTAATACGAGAACGGATGCTTCATAGCTCGGAAGAGTGTTACGCGAAGGAGCTTTGCCTAACTGAAGCGTAGTTTAACTATTTCCCTACCATGGGAAAAATGGAACTGCTGCACTGAATATTTTATCTAATACATAAAAAAAATGTAGAATGAATGCACTTTTCGCGCATAAAATATTTATCAACGGGATATATGCCATAAAAAACATGAATTGCCAGAATTAAGAATTACCGAGAAGGGGGTTAACCGAGGGGCCCGATTTTTATTAGTCATATCATAAGCAGCCAACCAACACTGACACCAAGGACGACATAGGGGAAATTCCTTGTGCTTAATAAATGAAATAATGAAACGATAAATGGAAATTAAAGTGGATGAAAAAACAACTTGCCGCAGGTGGGAACCGAACCCACAACCTTCGCATTTCGCGTGCGATGCTCTAACAATTGAGCTACCGCGGCGCCGTTTTCCCATCCACTTTCTTGGGTATTTATGTGTCCTAGTAGAACCCTGGGTGTGTTAGCCAGCGCCACCACTCAAAGACCTCGGCGGCGGACGTGGAACGTCCTTATTTGCCGCAGGCGTCACGAGACCGTGATCTTTTTGGGGTGAAGGCAACTGGTCAATAAACCCACATATGCTACCTGAAGGCCTCAATGTTGCCGGATTCGAGACCCTCGTTATGTAATAAACGAGAAAAAGGGGGTTAACCAAGGGGCCCGATTTTTATTAGTCATATCATAAGCAGCCAACAAACACGGACACCAAGGACAACATAGGGGAAATTACTTGTGCTTAATAAATGAAATAAAGAAACGATAAATTAATGGAAATTAAAGTGGATATAAAAACAACAGACCCTGGTTCGATTCCCACCCAGCCCATCTTGCAAGTTGTTTTTAGTTATAAATTGCCTTCCCGGATTTTTCGGTCACGACCAACGCCGCCGACACCGACGACACCGGCTTTTCTGCGACAAGAGCTCCTTAACGCTGTCGCGTTAAAATTTAATTACAAGCGCTACAGTCGGGCGTGCCGAGCTGCTTTCCATCGTCGTCACTCTGACTCTATGTTCGCCAAAAAGGCAGCATCCTCAGACTAGCTGCTGCTCGATCCATCGATGAGATGAGACGCAGCGGAATCACGAGATTTTGGAAGCGCGAGCACCACTTCCGGAGGCAGCCATTTTTGCTTCCTACGTTGATGATCGCGAACATGGAGGACGGAAACGTCCTCCATGATCGCGAAAGTTCGAAGCGTGCATGTTCAAAAATTACCGCCTTTGGAGAAACATCAAACTGCTTAGAAAACAAAATTTTGTTCTTCTCTTCACGTCCGGTGGCGAAGTGTGCCCATGAGGGATGCGGATGTTCTCAAAATTGGCATTTCAAACATTCGATAGCGTGCCACCATTTGCGCTTTCTGTTTGACGATCGCGAAACTTCAAGCCGCATTAAAAAATTACCGCCTCTCCGAAAAATATCGAACTGCTTAGAAAACAAAAATGTTGTTCTTTCCGCTCACGTCCGATAGTGCAGTGTGTCCGTGAGCGGCTCGGAAGGTCTCGAAAGCGACATTTCAAGCCATCGATAGCGGGCGAACGATGCACAATTGGCGTGGTACGGAAAGAGTTAACGAGAACAGTACTAGTATTGCACTGACCTTCCATATGCTGCTTAACTGCGATTGTAAAGTGTCGGTAGCACGATATTCGTTAACATTCAGTCTTCTTTTTAAATTTCGTTTGACGTGGACACTCGAGTAAGACAAGAACGGTTCAGACGCGTTGTAGTTGTACAAAGCGTCAAAAGATGCCCGTCTACGGCTCTGTGACGACGCGGCTTTCCGTGACGGGTATACTCGAATAAGACAAAAAAAATTCGTTGTGGTTTAACTCTGGTTAAACCTAGTCGAGTAGCGATAGCTACCGACCCCCGGCTGCGCTTAGGCTTCGCTTGTAGTTAGACATCTTATTAAACTGTTATTAAGGCGTCGCTTGTAGTTAAACATGTTGTTATTAAACTGTTATTATTAAACTGTCATTATTAAACTGTTATTAAGGAGTCGCGGTCACCTCCGCGACGAGCCGAATCGCCGGAGAATCGAGGCCCGTGGTGTGACGTCACATAGAGGGCGCGGCGAACGCTCAACGGTAGGAGCGGTGGCCGCACGGCGACCGCGACGAGCCGTGTTGCTGGAGAATCGAGGCCCGTGGTGTGACGTCACAGTGCGGCCACGGCTCAAAGTGCGGCGACGGCGAAGGATCGAAATCCTGGCGTAATATAGCTATCGCTACAAAACGCCCTACCTTGAAGAGCGAGTCGGCGACAGCTGCGAGGTTGAGCGCGTGGCCGTAGAAATCCAGGCAGGAGCGGTACAGGAGCGAGGCGCTCCGCTCGGCGACGCCGTCGTCGCGTTCCAGCGACAGCTGAGCGTGACGGACGTCGCTGAAGTTGCGCGCCGCGTCCGCCGCGAAGGAGGACGGCGCCACGTCGGCGCGAAGCCAGCGCCCGCACACGTGTCGGTAGAAGTCGTCGCAGGGCCTCACGCTCGCGTCCACCACGCTGTTTATGTACTCCGCCACCTGAATGGTGGATGGATTCGTCGCCAACGACATCCCGCCTGTCGCTGGCCGCCACTTGGGGATCGAGACGGAAGGGGCGTAGTCGAAGAGAACCAGTTGAAAACGCACGCACGCGCGACGGGGTTTGCTAGAACGCCACCTGGTTCACTTTTCTATGACTCCTTGGTGCGCTCGTTGGCGCATTGCTATGAACTTTCGGGAGGAGGACAACCGGGGCGAATCGGTTAATATCCATTTCGCTCACAACTACCAAAAGTGACGCTTCCCTCTTTTGTTTACGTGCGGAGTTGCACGCGTTACAAAAAAATATGCAACTGATTAAAATCACAATTACTTATTTCCATAATGTAATTGATTACCGTTAGCAAGTGGTGCCCCATGAATGTAACTGAGCAATTAGTAAAAGTAATCGATTACTTTAACGTTATACTTTCGGCGCAATTTTGATAACATTGCAACAATACAGTAAATAAAACGAGTTCAATTGGCTGTTTTGGTGCCCGCTCGGCAGCCCTTCATAAATGATTTATCTTCACTAATAATTGCTTTTCAAAATATCACTTCGTAATATTCCCTCGTTTTCTTGTGAAGCGATCTGGTAGCCATACTGATAATTCGCTCGATGCGTGCTCAGGAGAGGAGGGCTGTGAAGTTACTTAGCCACAAGATTGTATACTCAATGCTGCGATGCTTGGGTCTGGCATACTTGAAGAAAAGAGCGCTAAGAAGACGCGGACTAAAAGAAGAACATGTACGACGGACAAGGCGCTACTTCCAACTAAATGTTTTTTTGCAGAATGGTCTAGAGATAGACTAGAACGGGAGATATTAGAAGCTTTCTACATTTCAAAGGCCGAGGGCAAGTGCATTAGCTGCCCTTCAGTGACGCTTACTGAAAAAGAGATAGCTTTTCTAATGAGATAGGGAGGTCGTGATTTCACGATGGGCCATTCTAAGTTGTATCTATTTAAAGTCCTGTTTCTTCGAAAAAACAGAAGTAGCGCCTTGTCCGTCGTACATGTTCTTCTTTTAGTCCGCGTCTTCTTAGCGCTCCATTCTTCAAGTATGCAAAACCAACTCGCCCACATCAAGCTTCTGCCGCTTGGGTCTGGATTCGTTGTGAAGCGCAACCCTTCATTGATGCTGGAGCTAGGGGGAGCGCTTCCGATATGGCCAGAGAAAAATATAAATATCCCATATCGGTGTAATGTTTGCTTACTAGGCTAGTTGGTTCATTGCAACTTATGTAACAGTGAGAAAAAAGTAAGGAAGCGACGACAAATACAGACCGACAAAAAGAGCCCTGATTTCCAACAGTTGGAAGTCAGCGCTCTTTCCAATCGGTCTCTATCGTCGTCCCTTCCTTATGTTCGCGCTGTTACATAAGTTCCTATGTAGGTGCTTCCCTGGCATCAATACCGGAGTGGACATCGCTATCGAGCCATAGAAGCGCCGTTTCAGTTTGGTGGCCAACATCTGGTGGACCTCCTCGCGGTGCCCACAGTCGTTAGCCATTTACAATTAAATTAAATTAGCCATTTACACGTACTATCACGGCTAATTGTAACAGACGCCGCATACACTCACGTTCCATGAAACAGTGACCAAATCTGCAATGCAGTTTAATCTATAGCTGGACATCATTCAGCCCAAAAAATATTGTTCGCGTGTTACAGTCGTAAAAATCTGTGTATAAGCCACGTAGTATCAAACAGATAAAATACATGTGCGTTTAACGGCCAAGATCTGTCTATGCCAGAGAAGTCATAGACTGCGCTAAGCGAAGAATTCAGCAACCGCTCTTGCTGCCTATAAAGGCTGCTTATAAGTGCCTCCAAGAGAGAGGGAGAAAAATTTATTATGGGAGGAAAGCTAAGAGGTCGGACTTTCAAGAGAAGTGTGCAAATCTGGAAGTCTACGTATATGATCGCGGCGATCGGTGCAGCAGGCGTCACCTTTCGGCACTCGTTGCTGATGCAGGCGAGGTCTATCTCGTGCGCGTTCTGCAGGAGCTTGCTCACCACGAGCGCCAGCATGATGCAGCCGACAGCTGAGGCGGCCACGATTAGCAGCACTGACTGGCGCCGAAACATCAAAGCGGCTTCTGCGCCAGACACGAAGGGAAGGTAAAAATGAGTTCTGACGTTCGGAGTGCCGAAATCGCAATCTGATTTCGAGGCAAAGTCGCAAGAACAACTGCCGGTTCTCAAAGTATCGTCTTAAAACTTCATTTTTGTTGATTTTTTGGTAAGATGTTGATTACTAGAAAGAAAATCAAACTTCCTTCTTGTTTTATTTTTGGAATTTCGCGCCGAGACCCTTAGTATTGACATAAGTCAGTGCGACGTCATGAATTTCAAGTGCGTTCTCGTACTGTTGAAGTTATTTGTGCTCTCTCAATTGAGTTTTGCGCTATAGGGGGCTAACACTAGCAAGGCAAGGCTACTACGACGCATGTACATACACTCGTGAGGCAATGACAGGTGAAGTAAACGACCAAACAGCCAAAACACACAATTTTTTTAAGACGGAGCTATACCTCGGAAATGGAGAAATAGTTAATCGCAGCATCATTTGAATCAACTACTTTCTTGCATTTAAAAGAAAATGTTAAAATTTTCTGACTGTTGATTGCACACTTCATTTTTTTTATTTCTGTTTAGAAAAAATTACCTAATTTAGAAAAAAATGTGAAAATTGAAGCACCAAGTTCACAACTCTTAACTCAGCAATAAAGGTCATCACGCGCAGTCATGCACACTGCATCTAATGGGCCATCTAGAGCGGTCGGAATTGATACGTTATACTGTTATACACCACTCTGAAATATATCGCAAACCATCGCGGTGCCTGAGTTACTGTGGCATTTTGATGCTCAGAGCGAGGTAGTGTGTTTGATTGCCAGCCCTGGCGGGCGCGCTTATAAGGGAGTGGCAGGCAAGCCCAAGTGCTGGGCTCTAAGACGTTGAACACCACGAATCATTTTATTTATTAATTAATTAGCTTAGTAATTTGGTAATTAATTAACGCCATCCTTAATGAATGCATTAATTCATTTATTACTTAGTTAATGAATTAATGATTCAATGCATTATTGAATTAATGCATTAATCAATCATTCAACTCATCAATCGATTAATCAATCAATCAATCAAACAAACAAACCAGGCTGAAGCTTGCAGGTTTCCCGGTACCGCTTTTAACCAGCATCGCTAAAAGCCTCGCAACAAGCCTTAAAAGAAAGCAATTGGCAGCTACTCATTCTGAGAATCGCTCACAGCAAATGGTTGCGGTTATCCCATATGAGCACCAGGCTGCGCATAATCTCAAAAAGGTTGTCAGCAGGGCAGGCGTTAGGTTGCTGTTCACTTCCAGAAATAAGTTAGGTAGCCTGTGCCATCAAGTCAATCGGGAGGCCGAGGACAACAAAAAAGTTGTAAGAAGCAGCACAGACAGAGGTTTGTTGGTGACTGTTGTGACTGTGTGGTGTACAAGATCCCCCTTTCATGCAAGCGTTTTTCATATCGGCCAGACCGGGCGGTGCATCAATGACCGCATGCGCGAACACTCAAACAAAGTTCAAGAACGAGCTAGAGATAGTCAGTTACCACTGCATTGCAATGAATGCGGCTGCAAGCCGTCTTTTTAAACATGTAACCTACCTGTCAAAATACCGCGATGACCGCACACGTCTTATTTCCGAAGCTTTCCAGATTCATGTTAGCGGCGTAGCACGTGTAAGTCTTCCCTCAATTTCTCTCCTTCCGAAGGAGGAGATTGCCTTCCTATCGCATTAATTGCATTTTTCTCCCCTGCGCATGCTGAATTTGTTGATTCTCTGCTTTGAGATAGCGGCGTAGTATATATATGCTGACTGCAAGAATAAAGACACGTGGTTGTTAGTCAGCGCTTTTGTCTGTGTCTCTCTCCTCTTCCTGTTGTTTAGCGCTGTTTTACTGCTCGTAATCATGAACCAACCAGCCTAAATGCATACTCTTCTGGTTCTAAGCAGCGTGCCTGGATTACGAGTTGAGTCCTTGCTTTAAGTCCGAGGAATTAGGCCTTTATATTCATTGAATAATTACGTTTAACGTCCCAAAATAAAGCTATCAGAGACTGCTGCAGGGGAGGGCTTCGACCCAGCGCTGCTAAGCGCGAGGTCTCGGGATCGAATCCCGGCCACGGCGTCCGCTTTTGGATGGGGCAAAATGCAAAAATGCCCGTGTACCATGCATTGGGTGCACGTCGAAGAAACCCAGCTGGTCGAAATTATTCCGGAGTCCCTCACCATGGCGTGCCTCATAATCAGATAGTGGCTTTGGCACGTAAAACAAACAAGCAAAAATTTTCGAACCAGCAGCCTTCTGCTCAGTAGCAGAATGACCTAGTGACTGTGCCACCACGGCGGATGGACAACTTTGTGGTGGTGAACCAGTAGCACTGTAACGTAAGGCTACTCTGATCCGTTATTTTTTTATTTTATTTTAGTTCACAATACTGTCAATCCCGATTGGGATTATTACAGGAGTGGGCATATGGTCATCAAAAAAGTACAATGTGAGCAAACACTGAGCAAACAAGGAGTTAGCATAGAAAAACATGGACGTTTTCATTTATTGAGTAACACACTGAACTTCACACAGTTGCTCTTGCAGAAGAGAAAAAAAATAAAATAACTAAAAGACTTCTATTCCGTTTCTGCCATTAGCCCGTCACGATTGTCCAAAAACTGCGAGAACTCCCCATCTCATATAACGTGCGCACCCTGATTATGCACGATTAGGCCGAACAAAAAGAAATTAAAACTCATTACGTGTTCCACGCCTTTTTCACCATTAGCACTCCGATATTGGCAAAGACATTTTTGGGCAGCGCCCACTTCACGCGGCGTCAGTGTCACGCGACGTCACAAAACCTCGAAAAGTCGCCACGTCAAAGGGATGTGTATGCACTAAAGATTCGTTAATATGCCGAACAAAACTGTCTTTCTTCTTTATTCCTTTTTTATGGCTTAGGCAAGTAAGCCAGCCGGCTTTAGAAAATACTCGGAATACTGTAAATTCTCGGAGTTGTAAAAAAATTAGGAAATATGCGCCTTGTGCCTGTTTTCTTGAGTCGTCCTTGTTCGAGTAGTGTTAGGGTTGGCGTCTGGCACCACTTGTTGAAAGGAATTTCAACCGACCATCTCACCCCGCCTCGTCGAAATTGGGCGTGACTTCGCCTGCTATTGTTGGCGTCCCGCTCCTCGTGCAGAAAGAGCTTTCTCTCACCCGACCTCCTTACACCAGGCCTCGTCGAAATGAAGCGTGACTTTCTAATTCGCCATGACCGTTTCGAGTGTCTGCCTGTCTGTCGGAAGCCCCGCAGCGTACAGGCCTCTTTTGCGTGCGTGCGTGTGCGTGCGCGCGCGAGCGAGCGCGAGTTTAGAGAGACTCTTTTCTCGAATTGGACCTAGAGAACTTCCACGAACCCGCAATGCCCAGAAGAGACGGACAGGCGTCTACAATTCCAGGAGGCGTGACGACCTCTTCCTTTCAGCAAGCTCGGTATAACCAGAGGAGGCGGGGCCCTCTTTCTGTGCCGGTCACGGGACGTCGACGGAAGCAAGATCCCGCCCACGATTGTAGAGAGCCTATTTAAGGGGCTCCGAAATGTACTTTTGAACACTTCATGCTCTTCTCGTTTTCTTTCATCTACGTTTGAATAAACCGTGAAAGTTTCGCAGTAGAAATAGTCTCGCCCTTGCTTGGTCGCCATGGTCTACCGAATGCCTGCAGCCCGCCGACAACGCCACGCTACCCAATAAGCAACGTCGGTCGAGCTTCGATAGGCAGGCGCAGCTACAACTCGCCAGCAGTACGATACGCTACCCTGGAGTACGCAACAGTAGCGCATTTCAATCAAACAGGAAAATCTGGTTCATGTTTCACTCACAGCCGACACGGGTCTTACCAGTACGCATGAGGTCACTGCCCTGCTTCCAATACGCCTTGTTGAAGTACGCGGACGTACACTCGAGAAATAAGTTAAGGCAACAAGGTAATCGAGAACTGTTGCTTAGCCACGAAGAATGCACAGCAGTATCTTGCACATTTTTTTTATCGTGTACCTGACACCCCTCCTATTTGCCCTCACAATGGCATACATTCCTGCAAAATGATTTTGTCACTTTTCTGTTCAAAACAACCATGCTGTTCATGACTTAATAGAAGAGCACCGTTTCAGTCTCTTCACTTGAAGACGCGAACGAGGTGAGAATGTTATGACTAGGAACAAAAATCACGTAGGCATACACACCTGCCGATCTGTAGTGTCCAGCAGAGCTTCTCCGGCCTGAAATAGAGACAGTGAGGACTGCTAACGTACGTTCGACTCTCACTGACTTTCATCCTAAGCTTGGCTTTCTAACACGTTCAAACAATGTAAGTGAAACGTCATACAGCTTTCTGCGCGCACCCATCAAATTTTACGCAGTCGAATTTCCTGTGGAAAGCATTCCAGTTAAAATTAGTTTAGGAATAGAGTCTAAACGAGACAGTTTCGCAGAAGCACGAGACTTGAAAGCATCAACAGTAGCCTAGCAATGTACGTGTGTCTAGCAGAAGCCAGTCTGGTGTCCAAAAGATGGTGGCAATGACGTGTTTCCGGCTCTGCTATTGGTTCCGGCGCACACAGTCCGCAAAAACGCCGCCTTCGAGATTGGTGTATGTTACTCTGCTTTTGAGCATTCCGAGTTATATCATTCTAATTTCCGCACCGGCTTATTATCCTCCGTCATTTGGGGGTGACGAAGAGATAGATGTATGAACTCTGCCAAGGACAGAGAGAGAGATAATTTATTCGAATGAAGGCAGATAGGTCGGCCTGAGCTAACGCGCTCTAGTATGCTACTTAGGCTTTTGTCGCCTTGGTGGAGACTTATCGAAACGCTGGTTCCGTTCTGAAAGTGGCTTTTCTATGTCGTTAGATCATTCTGATTGATCGCACTTGAGAACAGACTACCGAAAAAATGGCAACAGATAAGAAAACGGTACACGGCTACCATCACGTACCAACTCATTCACCTTGAAGAAAAAAAGAAAGAGCATGAAATTGAACAATTCGTTTCGTGCATTCCTGCACCACGCTTGGTTCACGTGAAAGCATAATCATCATAAAGGTGCATGTTGACATCATCTCGATTTCTTTGGCTTGTCGAGCTAATTGGTCAGTAATCACGCGCGCATACTGATCTCGCAATATGAAAGGCTTGCTGCGTGTATCCTGATCTTTGTTTTTTCCTTGCCAAACACCGACGTCTGCTCGAAGCCTGGAGCACGCGTTCACTTCTTTTGCTTGAACGTGCGCCAGCCTTTTCGCTATCATACTTACGTTCTGGTGCAATTAACTCTACAGTTTTTCCTGCAAAATAATATGGATCTAGAATTAATGATGTTCCACCCAGTTCGCAATAAAGACAGTCTATTAATCAAATAATCACCTAGGCGCTTAGTTTCGCAATTAAACTACATTTGTGCCAGTAACGCCCTCTTGTACCAGAGTGACAGCATAAAATTGATCAACGGTAAAGTCAGCCGGAAACTCTGTCGGGATGATTAATTTGAACTGTATCGAGCTATGGCAACATTTGCTCCTTGCGTCGCCGTCGTCGTCGTCGTCGTCATGATCATCATCATCATATTGCGATAGCAATTATATGGACATTCCAGGCGCATTTCTGCCGTCGGCGTCGCCGTGATATTCCTAAAGTCCTAGGGCGATAACATCGTCGCGGCGCGCAGTATGCTGTATGTGCGAGTAAAAGAGCGCGCGAGGGGAGCCGACGATCGCTCCTTTATCTGGCGCGCGGAAGGGGTCAAAGCGGGGAGGAAACGCGCCGTCTTCCGTCGCCCGAAAGGCCCGGGGGAAGAGGAGGGAGGGGCACGACGCTTCACTTCGTCCGAGAGGAGCCGACCATCGCGACTCAATCTCGCGCGCGAAAGGGAGGAAACCGGGGAGGCAGCGCGCTCGTCTTCCGTCGAGCTCATGCTCTCGGGGGAGGGTAGGGTGAGTGGCGGCATTGTACTCTGGCAGCAACTGCGTATTCCGCGGCCGCGCGCGGTCGTGCGCACCCTGTGTTGAAAGCGATCTGCAGAGTGTAGGTGTGCCGGCAGCTCACACCTTTGGGCGTGCTGTGTTCTCGCCTCTCAGCGTACGTTGAGGCGATAGACAGCACGAAGGTCACGTCGCTCGCTGCTGTTTCCGCGCTTCCTCACACCAGCGTTTTGACAGCGAGTGCCCGCGGTCACCGAGTGTGATGTGTGTGCGGTGGCACCATGCTTGTTAATTTAGTTATTAAGCGAATGTTTCCAAGTTTATACGGCCGACAAAACTACTATACTTACTTCGCGTAGCTACCTACTAATATGCTATCGCAATTGATGCTTCGCCTTTCGGGGGAAACTGCGACTTTTTATGTTCACTGCAATGCGAGCCTCTCCCGACGATTTCTGATTACTCATCTCTTGCGCCTGGTGAGAACAAAAAGTCTGGAAATTTACTAATTGTATCACACCACCTACCGTATTTGCATGAATATAACGCGTTTTTATTTTCCCTTGAAGTTCGCGTTGAAGCGAGAGGCAGCAAGAAGGTTAATTCGCTCGCTCCTGCTGCCGCTTTTCCCCACACCAGTGTTTTGACAGCGAGTGTCCGCGCTGATTGAGTGAGATGTGTTTCCATTTGCCTGTGCATGCGTGAAACCGTGCTTGCTAATTAAGTTAGTAAGCGAATGCTCACGATTTTATACGGCTGATAAAACCACTATGCTTACTTCGTATAGCTGCCTACTAATTTAGTATCGCAATCAATCCTTCGCCTTTAGGGCGAAACTGCGAATCTAAAAAAAAATATTTTCCTGGTTTTTTGCATTCTACCACGCGAATGTAGGGATTGGAGCTCTCTTCGGAAATTTCTTCCTAAATATATCTACACACCATTGCTGTCAGCGCTTTTGTGTTGTACACAGTATTTACATGTATTTAGTTTGTTACTGCTTGTTTAGTTTAGTTTGTTTGTTAGTTGATGCTGTTTGTTACGTGCATCTTTCTTTTGATCTTGCGTTTGTATCGCGGACGTATAACTTCTCATAAAGATTTTTAACCTGCTTCGTTGAAATCTTTTAGACAGATTTTCATGACGCTACGGAACTGCTGGTTTCACTTGTCATTTTTGTTTAAGGTGCACGCAAGTCATCCACATAACTTATCGCTGTTACTGACCTGCGGCCACATTGACGGTCATATGCCAATTGATAGTGGTACAGCACATGCTTCCCTTGGCACCCTTCCTGTCACTGTGATAGGCCACGTGACCGCTATATACCTTAGATGGCTTGCCCAAATCCATTCCTATCTGTATAAAAAGCGATTGGAATATCGACTACCCCCGTGTTCCCTCTAATCCATGGGGGGAGGGGGGTGACTGATGTTTTTTTGCTTAGCGCACTGTATTCTCCCCGAATAAAGGGAAAGCGAACACTGACTTACCTCCTATAGAAAGCAAGGCAAAAGCTGAAAAAGAAATGGGAGGAACATAGTATAAGTCAAGCTGTCACTCGAAAATGTATTTTTGCACCTTTTCTAGCAGAAAGCGAGGGTGCCTGGTCAGGGCTTCCGTTTTCGCTTCCTAACTTGTACACGACACTTATTGCATATTGTCCTTCGTAGAGTTTAGCTGTCGCACACATAAGCACATATTGCCCAATATGGACACCGTGAGCGTAATGTCTGTGCAAGTTCCCGGTGAAGAACGACTAACTATCGGCCGCGAAGAAATCTCTAAATGTGTGTAGGTAAATATTGGCAACCTTCTGTTTTCGACTTAGCGTTAATGAGTGATGAATGCGCAGGACTTGAAGAAATATTGATATAGGGTTGAGTTATTTCCATTTCTTCCTTGCCTATGTCTAACATTACTTTTCCTGAGCATCTCATGATGTCACTTTTCGACGCAATGTAATGCGTCGGAAGAATACGGCACCCGAAAGTCTGAACTACATAGGTTTTGTTTCGAGCTTGCCAAGGCTAAATAAGAAAACCTATTAAACTAGAAAGCGTGATGATTTGTGCTTGTTGGCACAGCATGTTAAACATTGAACCACGTAACTTAAGGCGAGGACGAGAGGCACATAGCGCTAACTTTGAACAAATATTTACGATAGTGTCTCTCTTGGATAAAGAGCTATGTATTCTTTTCTTTCCTTTCTTTTTTGGTGGTGGGGGGGGGGGGGGTTAGTTTGTGCTCGTGTTCATTCGTAGCAACGCTGACAAGCATTTCTTTTGTCTGATTCTTAGTTCTGCTGTCATATTTTTCTCTTTAACTTTCAATTTGCTGTCATTGTAGCTTCTCGCATATTGGCGTGCTTTTTCTTTTCAGAATCGACCTTCTTTGGAAGTGTAGTGCTTTGTGCGGCCTGTCTCTGCCTTCATCTTATCAGAGGACGTTTTGCCTCCGGTTTCCCAATTCAAACACATGCAGAACGCTGAAATGCCATCATGAGACAACCACTAGACCTATTTGAATGAAGTGTGTTTTATTTGCGAGAGAACGATTATTTCTAGTAACTCTAGAAAGCCGAATTTTCATTTAGTGCATGGATGTTTTTTCCCAAATTGCCGAAAATTGGTAATTTTCAAAGAAATTGAAGCACTAAGTTTACAGACCCATAACTTTTCACCAGAAACAAATATAAACTGCATCTGTTGAAGCATGTAAAGCGAACATGTTTGAGGTGAGTTTACAGCCTACATGGAATGTTTACATTGTCTACAAGGGTTTTGCAAGTCCTACTCAGAAATTAGCGGTATATTTCAGATCATTGTACTTCAATTTCTCCTTTTTCATATGAGTTACGAAGCGTAGTTTGCAAAATTGTTTCATGGTTAATTGTTGCCGAGATACAGAGCTGAGCTTGGTACTTGATTTCTTTTTTTTTACTTTCAGTGTTCCATTTTTGTATAAACATGCAGTGCCTGACCAATAATCTGCCTGTTGCAGTGACTAGGTTTTAGCTTTGTCTTTTAAGTGCAACAAATTGTGTCGAATTCGGTGCAGTAAATGCCTAAAGAAAGACCATTTCTCCTTTCCCGTGTGATTAGGTATATAGGAGCTCCCGAGCTAAAGCTTCCCGTTAAGTTGCGCTCTTCAATGCTGCACAATTAACCCCTCCGTTGTGAAGCAACATCCTAGAGCTGCTCACGTGTAATTTGCTCGTAAGAACTTGGTGGGCACAGATTTGCAATGCTGGACAGGCTGCGTTCTTCTGCATAATGAAAAAAGCGTGGCAGTGAGCGTATGTGAGTCACGTACACAATGTAAGCGTGCACTGAGCCGTAAATTGCACAGAAAAGCTCACGATACATACATTACAGTAGGTGTCACCTTTCCTTTCTCACTTCGTTCTTTCTTTCTTGACACATCAAAGGAGGTCCAATAGAAAACAATACGTCAGGAGTGGGCGTATATCAACAACGTTTGGAAACATTACTTAGTTCAGGACAAATGAATGGTAAGAAGTAATTTTATTTTATTTCATACTTGAAACCACTGCAGTCCGTTTGTTAAGGGTTATTGGTCGGCTAGTTGGCTCTGATTCGCACAAAAGAAGTCAGCGCATGTGTGTGCCGCACTCCCTCGTCTCGTCCCCATCCTTCGGTATGGATGCAGGGAGTTGTAGCGGTGATAGGGACGGGAGATCAATTTCAGTCATGTGCTGTATGGGCGAAGAAGGATAGCTGAAATGCAACTTCGTGAGCACTTGCTGCCGGCGCTAGCATTTATCGTCGGCATCTCCTTATTACGTCACCACCAGAGTGAGCATGCCTTGCTTTACCTAAACTGTGTCGATCACAGTTTTTGTCTCATTTACGCATCTCTTCCACATCAGCTCTCCCCACGGAGAGGGCATGTGGAAACAGGCAGTGGCCCGTTGCTCGACGAGTTGATACATATTTGGACGATAGAAGGAGCACAGAATACATAAAGAGATGGAAGGACTGAGTGCTCGATTCCAGTTGACCTTTATTGAAAATAATCAGGTCAGAGTGTGCACTTCTCCAGACCGTCAGACATGCACACAGTGAAGAAGAACACTCACCTAATGCAAATAATGAAGCCTACCGATCGTGTCAAATTCACTTTGTCTAAGCAAAATTGAGGCGTCGATGGCGAACAGCGGATGTCTTCTTCTTTCACGCGTCCGTGTCCTGTGTTAATTTGTCATGTGTCCTTCCTCGCCCCTGTTATTTTTGTGCTGTTTCTGTCGTCCAAATATAAAAAGAAATATCGCCGTGTGCCAAGTGTAGTGATGTAGTCCATGAATCGATAGATAGTCAGTGTCTCCCTGGACAGGTGTGTGGGTAGATGACCGGAGGGACGGGTGAACCCATTGCAAGATTGATTTGACCACCTTATAAATTATTAATATATTGACTAATCAATATAGTAGCCAATAATTCTTTCAATCAACGTTTATAATTCAATTATTGCAGACAAGTACACAGTGTGTATGCTGGTGAGTAGGACCACAAAATTTAGTCGGCTGTGAAAAGCGTCCCTGCATTAAAGACAAGTTTTGCCCTCACGTCAGTACGTGCTTCTGAATGTTTGCTCGTTTTGGTGTTCGACTTGCATGCGGTGACCAAAACTCGATTAACGTTTAGGTGTTATTCGTTATTCGAGTACTAGCCCAACAGTCACTCCACCTGAACGTTTACGTTGGTGTGGTCAAGTGAATTCGTTTGTGCGCAAGAGGGATTTGGAACAAGGGGTGCTGGCCGATCGAAATAGCGCGCGAATACGCAGGCTCCCCTGATGACAATTTTTAACCTAAAACGGCTGCAAACATTGCAGTGGATACCCAAGCTAACCTGTTATTTGATTTGGAGAACATAAATGAGGACCCTCCAGTGAGGGAAACTAGCCTTGGCAAGTTATTACTGTAGATTGTCCATCCCAGCCATATCAAACGAGACTTTCATGACTCTTCCAACAATTTTTCCTAGTTAAAACTCCGGTGAAAGCTTCCTCGTTGAAGTACACTAGACATTACAGTAGTATAGAAATTGGCCACAACGTACTGCAGCGCCAGAGACTAGCTCAGTTATAAAAGACAAGTCTTGAAGGTATTTTGCTGCAGAAAGCGCTGCCCACGCGAACACTCCAAGATGCGGAGCACTTCCACGTAACGCCGGCGCTCGCAAGCATCGCTCGAGGTTTAATGTTCGATGACGAGAACGATGGAATGATTACTGCTCAATTCCTATATGCTTCTTTGGTACTCGTTCGCCCATAATGAAAGAGTTTCCACACAGTCGTTCGCTAAACTAACAATATTCCGGAAAAACGTCTAACATCCGAGGGAAGATGTTGCGAAGAGGAAACAGCCATACCTTGCGGCTTGGTTTCTGGTTCCAGTCGAACGGGGGCATTCTTGCCTGTCGCGGGGATGTTGTCGCGCCTGAATGCATCGTGAACTGCGACCTCGACTGCAAGCTTGTCTGTATCCTCGGCTACATCCTTGGCTGCGTCCTTGGCTGCGTGCTTGACTGCGTCTTTAGCGATGCTGTCGTCGATTTCCCTGGAAACCCTCTTGGCGCTGTTCCGAGTGATGCCTTTGACGCCTTCGTAAGTAGGGGCCGTCATGCTGAGACCTGTCGAGTTTGATATCGCTTACAAGTTAGCACTTTCGCGGGCATCTCTTTCGATTTTCAGACCTCGTTTCATTCGATGACACGTAAAATAAACGTGGGTTAAAGGAACCCTAAAGATAAGTTAAGCTGTGGTAATTTATTACAAATAAAGTCGCAGTGATGCTTCCGCAGTAGTAAAACCACCATTTTTACCAGCATATATAGAAGGCATAATATGCCACAAAATGCGTAAAACCGAAATAAAGCGGCGCGCGCTATCTCGGAGGGCAGGCCATCACGTCTTGGATTCTGGAAGTGTCCACACGGGTCTGGTTAATGATTACGTTATAGGTTAGGATTACGTTATAAGAGAGCGAAAGAGCATAGCAAGTTTTGAGACCATACCCCACACCGAAATGGCTCAGCTATGAGAGAGTACCTTGAAATGCGTGGCGTCACACCGAGATATATACTTGGTGAAGTCTTGGCAAGGAACTCAACAAAAAAATGTTCAAATTTTCTCAGCTAAAGAGCTGCCTTTTCTCGCCAAACGAGTGAAAATATAGTTTTAAATGACAAGCTTAGAAAGCTAATCTGATTGTGTGTTGTTCTGTAGTACCCCTTTAGGCAAAATGAATTTCCAGCGATTGTCATCAGAGAGGGCACTTCTCACCATTATATTCAGGTCCCTCCTGCAAATGGCTTTGCTCTTTATTGGACTTCTCGTGGTTCTGCATTGCTGAAAGGCAGAAATGGCAGGTCACAAATAACACATAAATATTTTTTCTCTTATCTGATTAAATAATATTCGAGCTATCTGAAAGAAAAGGAATAATTTTCCTCTGACGGTATTGTAGCCTTAAACTCCCTGACCATTTTCTGAATGATACGTCTACTAGTAAAGCTTGCTAGTGTTACATGATAATGCGCACGTTGTACTTACATGTAAAAAAAAATGTTGCAGCTGTTAAAAACGCACGTAGGCCACGCGCTCAACATCAGAATCGTTTTTTTTTTAACGAGAAACGATACTTCTCGAAGTCCCATCTTCCGTCTTCAATAAAACAAGCAAATTTTTATTCAATATATGCAACGGCAAATGTCAATCGGCAGGAATATTCTTGCCGTATCGGAACAATATGTTCACTTTCAGTGAATGTTTAGCCGACCGTTCTTTTTTTTTTTTCTAGGAACGAATTTGCACAAGTGAGAATGGCTGAAACGAGCGAGAAGTGTGTGTGTGAGGGGAGGGGAGGGGGGGGGGAGGTACGTGCGTGCATGCGCGTGTGTGTTTAATTTTTTTTTGTTTTTTTAATGCGCATGCATGCCTATACGGTCGCGCAGGCAAAAAGTAAAATCCTTCCTAGTCTATTTTATATTTCTTATTACACGTTTCAAGGCCTTTCTTAACTAGCGATAATGCTCGCCTATCAAGGTAATTCAATGTACGTATTATGGTAATGAACTGACATATGCTGGTTTTGCCATTACTTGTTTTACCGCCACAATCAATGGCGCGCCGTTTGTAAAGGTATGTACAGAGTTTGTACACATGACTCATTGAGATGTTTCATCGACTTTCGATTTGAACGAAATATTCTGCGCACAAGAAGAATGTATTTTGTATTTTTTGTATTTGACTTGTGCAATGCTTTCTTTATTGCTCAGAGCTCCTGTCAACATCTTAAATAAAAATAAGCATGCAAATAGCAAACGAAAACGTCATTATTCTGCTTACGTGGTGTAAATCCTGAACTCGCTGCAATATCAGTGACACGGATTGCAGATGCTTCCCACTACTGAAAGTTATATTGAAATACAATGCAAACAGGAGCACAGGTGCACTCAAAAGTAAACGGAGGGCGCGAGAGCGTCGCAAACCGTGTCGTAGCGCTTCCTAACGCCGGCTCTGCTAACTGATTAGCCCGGTCGCCAGCAAGCAGCGCGCGCTATCAGCCAACCCTTATCTGCTGCGTATGGCCATCACTTTTGGAGGCTCGAACGGATGCTTGTTGCTTTTCAAATGCGCCATCAAGCATTTCTCTGGCGCTACCTGCGATGTGTTTGATGAGCGATTCACGCCGTTCGATAATACTCTGCAGCGAGCACTGCCATGACTGTTCAGTTATGTCTCTATGGTTATGTTTTTGCCGTGAACGGCGTGCTGTGGAGCACTTGTTTGATTTCTTGTGCTCAGATTGGAGGGATTGATTGCACGGTTTCTTCGAAGCGCGATGCCGTGCAGAATACCTGACGATGAACGGCGCAACATAATTCGCCTCTACATTGAAGGTGTTCTTCAGCACACTATATAAGAAGCCGAGCTCGCCGATCGATCGGCGCTATGCATAGGATTTGCCAGGCATGTCGAGATGAGGATGGCCGCATTGAAGATGTCCCTTGTTCAGGCAGACCACGATCCACATCGACACAAGTCGACAAACTCGTCGTGGCAGCGGCGGTGGCTGATCCATTCCAGAGTGCGCGAGAAATTCGAGCGGCCTCATCTCTGAACATCAGTGAGGCTAAACTGAGCGGATGCGTGGCCGCTCAGAAACCCCACTGAACAGATTAGCAGAAGCGCGCTCGACTGGACTTTGCGCGAGCCCGTGAAGAATGGTCGGTAGGCGATTGGGGTGAGGTCATCTTTACTGATGAGTCGACTGTAACCTCAAGATGGGATCAACAGCGCCGAGTACGGCGCCCGTACAACTGCGGGTAAGGTTTAACTATATTCTCTTATTGATGTCACGCTTTGTAATTGCCAGTGCTATATTTTCGGCGTGGGTGAATAATTTCATTTCATTTTATTATCTTAAAGGCCCCAAAAAACGAGTGTGACGTAAGGGGTGGCAAGAAGTAAAAGCAGAAATTCACAATAGCAGGAAAGGTTTTACATTTTCAGCGAAAAGGCTCGTAGAAGTGATGATGGCAACGTTGTTTGGAAGGCCGTTCCAGCCTGCGGCTGCACGAAGAAGGAAGGAATTAGAAAAAGTGACGGTGCGGGACCGTGGACAGGCAACTTCTAGGTGATGGCTGGTGCGATGAGATATGCGTGCTGGGGGAAGAATATAAGGGGCGACGTCTAAGGGGCTCTGGAAGAATTTGTGAAATAAAGACAGGCTGGCAATGCGACGGCGGAGCGATAAGGGTGATAATCCGGATGCTGTTTTTCTGTGTGCAATGCTCGAGTGTGCGTGTTGGAATTTGTTCCAGAGGCCTTTAGCTCTGGTCTGGAAGCTAAGGATCACGTCTGCACGTCACCAAAAGGAGTTTTAGAATGGCGCTTGCACACATGTCTAACGATAACGGTTTTTTTTTTCACGTAGGTATCAGCCCGGGTACTTGCACAATGTGCTCAGCAGTGGTCGCACGGCTGTGAATGTTTGGGGAGCCTTCTGCAGGGATGGACTGGGCCCACTTGTGCAGCTTCCAGCAAAGTTTAAGGCGGCGTCCTACTGCGATATCCGTGACAGTTACCTCGTCCCGTACGCCCTGGAAGGGCCCTTTAAGGATGGCTTTTACTGGCTTCAGGAGGATGACAGCCCCGTCCACAAAGCTAAAGTCGTCGAAGACCTATTAGAAGAGCGAGGAGTTCGACAGCTGCAATGGGTGCCAAAGGGCGCGGACTTGAACATTACAGAATATGTGTGGGGAGTTCTTAAATCCAACTTGGCACACATGAACTTGGCTGCAACAAGCAAAGAAGAATTGTGGCTTGCAGCGGAATGAGACCGCATTAAGCAAGACCGCGAGTTTGTGCAATCTCTGTACGATTCTCTGCCCCGGCGCATGGAAGCAGCCATTCGCGTTAACGGCAGTTTCACGCACTTCTGAACCGCGTTTGCTTTTGCACGTTGTATTTTTTGTTCTTGTGAGACTAACTCGATGAAATTCTTCCTACTTAGAAAAATAAAGAATCCCGTTGTTACGTTCGACGTGCTGAGCATGCGTTACTACCTGGCCAATTCGCGATGCGTGCATTTCGCGTACTTTACCTCGTCATTTGTTACATAGAACACAGACTAAACCAGCATCGTGTCCTTTTGATTATTTTGTGCGTATTCGTTCTTACACATGCGAGGGTATATGCGCAACTTACAATAGACAAAATGAAGTCAGCAACAAAAAGCGAGGGCTGTTCATTGCTGGTCCTCATTTCTTGAGCGGACACTGGAGAAGCCACGATACACCATGTAAACCTAAGAACAAGAAGAAAAAAACGCCCCGCGACACGCCGCTCACGGCAAAAGCATGACTAAACAGTCGTGGCAGTGCTCGCTGCTGAGTATTATCAAACTGCGCGAATTGCTCATCAAACACATCGCAGGTAGCGCCAGAGAAATGCTTGGTGGCGGATTTGAAAAGCAACAAGCATTCGTTCGAGCCTCCAAAAGTGATGGCCATGCGCTACAAATAAGGGTCGGCTGATAGCGCGCGCTGCTTGCTGGCGACCGGGCTAATCAGTTATCAGAGCCGGCGTTAGGAAGCGCTGCGACACGGTTTGCCACGCTCTCTCGCCTTCCATATACTTTTGACTGCACCTGCACATGCTGGTTCTTTCACAAAAGTGTGTCTTCGTTCACATTTACGTTGGTTTGTTTGTATTTTGAGCATGCAGAATCAACAAGCCGGACATGCGCCCTAAATATATTGTTCAATTTTACGTGACACTGGCAAGATGTGAATTCATTGGCAATTCCATGGGTCTTGGGGCTGTTCAAACTACCACGAGCAGCTTTTTCGTCAGATTCCTCTCGCAATACTGTATTTTGGTTTGTCGAAACCAACCGTACCATACCATAGCGTTTACGCTCGGCACTTCACGTAACCTGCACAACTTCGGGAACAAAACCGTCACAGACACAGGACGGAGGGAGACGATAACACAGGGTGGTCTGTGTTGCCTCGCTCTGTCCTGTGTCTCTAGTGGTTTTATTCACGATGTCTCACCAACTGGCCTACAACATTGCCTTGCTAAATTCTGCATGACATAAATTGCCCCGACATGTACGAGTGTTTTAAAAGAGGGCCGAAATCGGTCTTCCTTCACTACGGACGTGACACAGTGAATAAGTCCGCAAAGAACTTTATATTTAGTGCACATTTTACCGCGTAAGGTTATCAGCGAAAAAGTAAATTGGACAAAAGAGTAATGGTTGACCACATTTAAGCGCAACGCAATAAAAGACGGAGCACAAGCATCTATGAACTGCACACTGCGAGAGAGCGCATGTGCTGCTGCTGTAGCCTCGAAAAGTTGCTGCTCCTCTACCAGTGGGAGCATTCCAAGCTACCTAACATTGCTGTCATTTCTGCGGCTGGCTTTATCGGAATCGCGTTTTCGTCGTCACAGCTACAGCTCTTTCCCCAACGTCAAAAGATTTGAGAAGGCAGGCTTCCCATTCTTTGCTCTCACCAGCATCTGAAATGATTTGGACGCCTATACAACTGCGCGACAATAATTCAGAGCAGCCAGCGATCAGTAGTTCTGGAAGGATATCGGTCAAGGTCGCAAAAAGAAGCTTTAGAATTACGATACATTTGTTTGTATAATTTACAATGCGAGAAATGTACAACTTAAAGTTCACGAAGCAGTAATAGTTTTGTGTTATGCTCTATGACGCTTCAGCGAATTTCGAATGTCCTGCAGTTTTGTGCAGCTGCAGGGCGTAGGCACCCTCCACGCCTCGAAGTATCTGTCCAACGTTAACCAAATACACGGTACGTCTGCGAATTTCTAATCTCATCCCATCATCTAATCGTCTGCCATCATTGACTGTGCTTCCCTCCTCGTGGCGCTCACTCTGACCGATCACCGGTTATCTGCTTTAAACATCACGTGATCTGCCCAAATAAGCTCCTTCTTCCTAATCGCCCACTAGTATTCGTGGTCAGCCAGGCATCGACCTCTGCACCGAAAAAATATACAGAAGGCATGGCATGCTTACTTGTTTCAGTTTCGGGTGACGCTGTAGGAGAAATATTAGAAGCGTCATGAGAACTTTTGCAATGCAAGCTTTTGAACATCATTAGATGTAAAGTTTATATAAACGGACATTTCGACCAGTGAAAGATGTGTGCCAATCTCTCTCTCTCTCTCTCTCTATCTACATTAATAATTTAGACACTCCGACTGTGTTGTATTCATGTACCATGTGGCTTTATTTTAAACTAAATTGCGATGCGAAGTATACTTCGCATCTGAACTAAATCCGACGCATTCAGACGCCATACTGAATCACATCATCCACATCGATCGAAACAAATGGTAAGCCATTTCGCTTCCAGAATCCTGGCTCACACACTTTAAGCATTACTGTCTTCTATATCGAGCGTCTTCCCTGCTTCACATACACACAACCCTTGCTTTTCTTACCCCTAGCAGGATACAGGTCAATTGAAGTCCGCATAAAACAACGACAATCGTTTCGCTATGTGCTGATCAGAATTCTGGAAATAATTCTCTCAGAGATCTGAGAGAATTAGAGATCTGAGAGATCTCATGTATTACGCGAATATACGCAAACATGCGACGCTAAGTGCAGCGACTGGTTAACTGTTTGCCTGGTTGGCTTGTTCAATAATAATTCATAAGTAAACATTTTACAGCTACTTTACTGAGATTTGAGCGCAAGTTTAGATTCTATGTGTGCGGCCTCTCGTATGAAAGGGTGTTAAATATTGCAATATTATTGCCTCGAATGTGCTTAAAGTTTCTAGTCGCCTAGAACTACGCGCCGGCTGCCTCATTTCGCTAACACATGCATCAACCGCCTTTGCGGAGGCGAGGCCCAACTTGCCAAGGTGCAAGCTTTTTTAAACCGGACCCCGACGCACCAGGTTTAATCATGGTGTATCGCAGAAATGACGTGGATGCTCAAGCCTGGGTTATCCGTGAAATGGACGTAGGATGGAGGAAAATATGGCGGCTGGCTGAATCCGAACCTGCAGTTTTTTCCATGGTGTGGGTAGCCCTCGGCGTGGGTGACAGTAATGCACGGCGTTTCGTTGGTATTTTCTATATAAGGTGAAATCTGCCATATGTAGGTAACCTTGCTGTAGTTACTTGGCTCGCGCTGTATTTTAACATTACTGCGTTTTAATTTGAAGTGCTATGCCCATGTCTAATTTATATCTATTTGCCTGTATTGTTTCTTTCGAATTTATACGTCACCTGATTGCCTTGTTTCTGCTGTCGCTCACGTGAGAGTGTATCTATTGTTTTAGGTGCCGCTTCCTTTGTCAGGGGGGCATTCTCTTGCCTTTAACCATAGCACTGAATAATGCATGCATCTCTGATGTTTCTTAAAAAAAATAAAGTAACAGCTAGCCCCTTATGGAAAGATTTTAAACAGGTTCCTCGAATTTCAAGTTTAACAAGACACACCTTTCCACACGCGCACTTGTGGGAAAGATTTAAACAAGTTTTTATTAGCTTGAAACGCGACTGGCTATGAGCTGAATTTATGCTTCAGATTGAGATATTCCAATTTTGGGGTTCTCTTGGAAAATTGTAATGTCAATTATATTACTTATGGCAACTCAGTTGTCGAGGAAAATGGGTTACCCTGTTCATATTCGTCTCCTGCACAGTCGGATGTGCTCTGCCAGCACAGGTTATATGAAAGAAAATCATGTAAAGTATGAAGCACGAATTTTTTGTAATGTCAAACATTTTTTTAAGCTATATGAATCCTGCAACGGTAATAATATCCAGTCCGTAACTATAGAACATACTCACGCGTTTTCTCTTGGTGCGCAGGTGCTGCAACAGAAAAGAGATATCAACTGAAATTTGTCTCGTAGGTGCAGAGGGCCGGCATGCCTGTTAATATGTATTCATATTTCCGCTTCTGAGGGCTTATAACAATATCAGCTTGTGCTGTTTTAAAGCTTCTTGGGTCCCGGGTTTTTCATGGCTGCTCGGTAGGTTTCTCGCCTCTGACCGCGCAAACCGAAATGTGCGGTCGCGACGGTCAGGTGTGTCGTATGGGGGAGAGAGCGTGCGTTATTTTCTTTTCCTGCTCTAAAACTTTGCAATAGTCTGCAATTTGCGATTAAATCCTTCTGATCTTCGTATTTACTTAAACATGGGCTCAAACATGTATTTCCTTGTCAAATTAACTTTGCGTAATGTGCTTCACTACTTCGCTGTATGTAATTTAGATTGTTGTATTACGTTTACAGCGTTTTGTTTTCTGTAAATTATGTATTCGCATTACGACACATAATTTTGCTTGTGTTTATCTGTATTGATCTTATTTACTTACTGCTTTCGCATTTCTGCCCCATTTCTTTAGTAACTGATAATCAAAGGTCCCGATGAAATGCCTGGCTTTGGGACCCGTGTATATATATATACATATATCTATAGTCATATAATGAGAAACCAACAAACACTGACACCAAGTACAACATAGGGAAAATTGCATGTGCTTAATAAATGAAATGAAGTAATGATACATTAATGGAAATTAAAGTGGATGAAAAAACAACTTGCCGCAGGTGGGAACCGAACCCACAACCTTCGCATGTCGCGTGCGATGCTCTACCAATTGAGCTACCGCGGCGGCGTTTCCCCATCCACTTTCTTGGGTATTTATGTGTACTAGTAGAGTCCTGGGAGTGCTAGCCAGCGCCCCCACTCACAGACCTTGCCGGCGGACGTGGAACGTCTTTTTTGCCGCAGGCGTCACGAGAACGTGATCACGAGAACGTGATCAATTTGTAGAGCATCGCACGCGACATGCGAAGGTTGTGGGTTCGGTTCCCACCTGCGGCAAGTTGTTTTTTCATCCACTTTAATTTCCATTAATTTATCATTACTTTATTTCATTTATTAAGCACATGCAATTTTCCCTATGTTGTACTTGGTGTCAGTGTTTGTTGGTTTCTCATTATATTACTAATAATTATCGGGTCCCTCGGTTAACCCCCTTTCTTCTCGTTTATTACATAACGAGGATCTCGAATCCGGCAACATTGATGCCTTCAGGTAGCATATGTGGGTTTATTGACCAGTTGCCTTCACCCGACAAGATCACGTTCTCGTGACGCCTGCGGCAAAAAAGACGTTCCACGTCCGCCGCCAAGGTCTGTGAGTGGGGGCGCTGGCTAACACTCCCAGGACTCTACTAGTACACATAAATACCCAAGAAAGTGGATGGGGAAACGGCGCCGCGGTAGCTGAATTGGTAGAGCATCGCACGCGACATGCGAAGGTTGTGGGTTCGGTTCCCACCTGCGGCAAGTTGTTTTTTCATCCACTTTAATTTCCATTAATTTATCATTACTTTATTTCATTTATTAAGCACATGCAATTTTCCCTATGTTGTACTTGGTGTCAGTGTTTGTTGGTTTCTCATTATATTACTAATAATTATCGGGTCCCTCGGTTAACCCCCTTTCTTCTCGTTTATTACATAACGAGGATCTCGAATCCGGCAACATTGATGCCTTCAGGTAGCATATGTGGGTTTATTGACCAGTTGCCTTCACCCGACAAGATCACGTTCTCGTGACGCCTGCGGCAAAAAAGACGTTCCACGTCCGCCGCCAAGGTCTGTGAGTGGGGGCGCTGGCTAACACTCCCAGGACTCTACTAGTACACATAAATACCCAAGAAAGTGGATGGGGAAACGCCGCCGCGGTAGCTGAATTGGTAGAGCATCGCACGCGACATGCGAAGGTTGTGGGTTCGGTTCCCACCTGCGGCAAGTTGTTTTTTCATCCACTTTAATTTCCATTAATTTATCATTACTTCATTTCATTTATTAAGCACATGCAATTTTCCCTATGTTGTACTTGGTGTCAGTGTTTGTTGGTTTCTCATTATATGACTAATAATTATCGGGTCCCTCGGTTAACCCCCTTTCTTCTCGTTTATTATATATATATATATATATATATATATATATATATATATATATATATATATATATATATATATATATATATATATATTTGTATCTAAGGGATTGTACCAACATAAAAATCCACGTTGTGGGTGTGCGTAGAATTTGCACCTGTGCCGTGGGACCGAAGAGCATTCTCGGAGTGCCTTGACGGGCAGAAACGCATTTGCTGTGCATGCTAAGCGCGATGCATAGCACTAACAATTTATTTGTTAGTTAGTTAGTTAGTTAGTTAGTTAGTTAGTTAGTTAGTTAGTTAGTTAGTTAGTTAGTTAGTTAGTTAGTTAGTTAGTTAGTTAGTTAGTTAGTTAGTTAGTTAACCTCAGGACCAAAGCATTACAGAGGGGAGTGTGTAGACAATAAGCATATTGTACAATAAAGCGCAATAAGACATGGTAACTCCTAATTATACAATGTTAGTTAGAGCACATTTAAATCGGGTGTTATCACAAATGAAAGCAATGTCGGAAGGAAGGCGATTCCAATCTTGCCAAGTGAGAGGTAAAATAGAGTAAAGACAGGTTTTGGCATGGCATGGCCCGATACCAACCTCAACCTTAGAGCGACGGTCAACTCGGTCCGATATATAATGTGACTGAAGAATGAATTCGTCACGGAGGGTCGGGTGATAGTAAAGCCCATGAAAAAACTTCAGACGAAATTTTTTTCGGCTGGATTCTAAAGACGGAAGACAGATGACCGATTTCATGGAAGTTAACTGGCAGCGCGGTTATAACAAACAGATGAAGCGAGTAGAACGATTCTGTACCATTTCTAGTGAAGTAACCAAATTGTTAGCGCTTCGATCCCAGACTGGGGGGACGTATTCTAATTGAGATCGAATGAGTGTTTTATATAACGAGAGCTTTAACGATGAAGGAGCTGCTGAAAAGTTACGGCGTAAGTAAGCTAACATGCGATTAGCGTTGCTAATTATCTTCTCAACAAGCAAAGACGAACTTAGATTAGATGTGGCGTGAACACCTTAATATTTATAGGAGGAAACCGTGGCTGAAGGAGAGTTCACGTAATATCACGTGCTGGCGGGCGAGTTGGTTACACGTGACTACAACGAAGGCGCCAAATAAAACAACGGACGAAGGAAGGCGACACGGGACAACCACGTTAGCGCAACCACATGCGCCTACGTTATCATAGTTATCACGTTAGCATGGTTATCAGTAACTATTTCACAAAAAATTACGCAGTCGTCAACGAAAATATGAATATTAGTAGAAACTAGAGAAGGAAGGTCGTTGATGTAAATGAGAAAAAGAAGGGCGCCTACTACGGAGCCTTATGGCACTTCAGATTGAATAGGACATTGATTTAAGCAACGTTCATTGGCTACAACAAATTGGGAACGATTTGAAAGGAACTATTTTATCCACAAAGAGAAACTATGATCAATATTAAGCAAAGTTCATGAAATAGTATGTGGGAGACCTTGTCGAACGCTTTGAAAAAATCTAGGTAAATACAATCAGCTAAAAAAGAACGATCAAGAATGCGGTGTAGTTTATGAGTAAGCGATATGAGCTGTGTTTCGCACGAAAATTATTTTCGAAAGCCATGTTGAGCTGGTGAGAAAAAGAAGTTAGATTCAAGAAAGGTGACAAGTTTCGAGAACATGTGTTTTAAGAGTTTGCAGCATGTACTAGTAATGGAAATGGGCCGATAATGAAATGGTGAACTTTTATTGCCCGATTTGAATATTAGAATCACCTTCCAATTTTCCATTGATCTGGAAGAGTTGATGTGTCAAGAGATGGCTGAAATATTTTTTAAAATATGATTGAACTGTAAACACAAATATTTTTCAAAAATTTGCAATCATTAGAATCATAACAAGGGGACAAATGGGGCTCTAATTTATTGATGAGTTTCGTAATTCAAGCCGTGTTAACAATAATAGGAGGCATGTATGAGTAACTCTAATAAAAAATGTCTGCAAGATGAGTATTTGTAACCACGAAGAAATATATCGAAATGGTGTCATTTAGAATAGCACCACATTGGCGAGGTGGAACGGAGTTGCCAGCTGTGTCTACTAAAGCAATGCAGTTATGAAGACTGGGGTTAATCATGCGCCAATATTTTTCGAACGTTAGATGTAAGAAGTGAGGGTGAGGTATTCGACATGAAATTGTATTTAGCTTCCTTTAATGCTGCGAGTAAAGTATCAGATGCAGATTTGTAGACTGTCCAGTGCGAGTTTGAAGGTGTCAGTTTGGTCCAGCGATACAGACGTTTCTTTTTATTCGAAAGCTGTTTAATATGGCTGTTATACCATGGTGTTCGAGGATTCTACGTAATAATACGAACATGGATGTATTTTTCAGTGAATTGGTTTACTTTAGTTGGAAAAATGTCCCAGTTATGTTGGATAGGATGCTCATCAAAGTCAGAAATGTGTTAGTCAAATCAGCTAATTCATTTTCGAGTGCCTTGAAGTTAGCTCTAGTTTAGTCGCGAATTGTTTTGCGTATTTTGTTGGTTTTGGGAACTTGCGCATTAATAAATAAGGAAAGTAGCGAATGATCACTTACACCTGGCAAATAAGAAATGCTAGAAACAAGGTCAGGTCTAGTTGTAAGGATTAGATAAAGGGTGTTGGGCGAGACTGGCGTGATTCAAGTAGCTTGAGTGATTAATTGCGATAAAGAAAGCGTAGAGCATAGATCGAAAAAATCGTGAGCTTGAGAGGAAAATTGAGACGCTTGAGAGGAGCTTGAGAGGAGAAACAGCTGGTTCTGTGTTCCACATTATGTTAGGAAAGTTAATATCACCGAATAAGAATATGGGAGATAAAATAAAACGTTAGACAAAATCATTAATACTGCTAAGAAGTTCCGGGACAAAGGTATTTGTGTAAATGGGCGAACGGTAACAAAGGCCAATGACTATTTTTTGGTGGCCAACTATTAAAGACGCCCAAATGATTTCTAGCTTAGTGTTAACGACAATGCGCGAAGATAGAAAAACTCCAGAGATAGCGAGGAGGACGCCGCCACCTGTCACAACGATAAATTGATAAACTGTGGGCGCCTTGGAATATTTCTATGTCATGAACGTTATCACGAAGCCACGTCTCGGTCAGTGCGATGATATGAACAGAAAATTCATCTATTGCGGATGATGAGGAGTTTTGTTTAATACGCTTCTTGGCATTGGCAAAGAGAACAGCTTGAGTGCCCGCCACCCCTCGAGCTTTGCTAGCTTGAAGTGTTAGGTGCAGTAGTGGCAGGCGCTCCGCGTAGCTCGATTTCTTGTACCTTATCGGAGACAGGAATATATATTGTTACGCATTTTTGTTAATAACCATTTTGTTGTAACGCAGCTGGAAGGAAGACCATTGTGGTTGGCTACGAGCGAATTCCATTAGTTTCGTTCGAGTTACGCGGGTTCCGGGTGAAAAGCCCTTACTGACGGATATGTCGTTTATTCTGAATTGTTCACGTGGGGATAACACGTTTTGCGCGTTACTGGCGCGTTACCGCGAAGTGCTGCGAAACGAAAGTCTGCAGCAAGAGAAGAACGGCACCCTGTTCCCTGAGTCTAGTTAGAAATGAAGTACAGCGGCACGTATCATGCGTCTATTTGCGTAGCATTTAATTGAAACGTTAAATAAGAGCTCTAATTTACATACACGGACCCTGATAAGTGCGCTGGATCTGTCATAATTTCTCAAGCACTTAACGCAACATGCTCGCTAATTGCACTGCTCTGGCTGCGAACCTTATAGTCAAAAAAGCACATAGTCTTACCTGGTTCCTGTTTGTTAACAGCTGCGGAATGACGCATCGGGTCAAACGGTGAGAAAGTAGGAAATTTAATTGCTCCTAACGCTGTTAGGAATGGCCGTACGGGGCGGCAACGTGCCAGCTCTCAGCCCGCTGCACGTGTTCCAAGCCCACCAGACGAGGCGCCCTTCCGAGAACTGCGGATGACCGGCAGCCACGTGGCGCGTGGTCAGCTCAGGAATGTGGTACTCCGCCGCGCCACCCGAGACGGAGCACAGTTCTACGAAGCCCTCGGTCGTCGACTCCGGAGCCTTTGTGTGTGGGCACTCGAACTTGTGTGCATTAGTGTGTGTGGGCCGTACTGCGGGGCGGCGGCAAGTTTACAATGATTGGACGAACATTCCCGACCACTCGTGCTCCGTCCACGCCGAATGATGACGTCGAACTATGACGTCAAGTGGAGAGCTTATAAGCAGCGTTTGCCGGCTGCTAGAGCGTGCTCGTGTCGTGCTCGTCGTTGGGAGCTGAGTGCTCGTTGTTATTCTCAAAATGTAATAGTGAGCTGTGTGCTCGAATGCCGTTTGCTGAATGTTAATCTTGCAGGCTCCATATGGGAGTCGCGCTAGACTGCCGATGTATGTCTTGTCTTAAAATATGTTAATATGTAAATAAATCCTGTTCACTGAATTCATCTCTACGACCTTCGACTCCTTCAAATGGTGGCAGCGGCGAGGTAGTCCGACGACTCCTACATCTGCTTGACAGCCGTAGGATCGTCCGACGAATCTAATAACGCCTAATTTTATAACCGCAATTTGTCATTTAAGATTAAAGTATACTTACGGGCTTCTCGATCGTTAGTGAGGTCACTAATGTCAAGGCACACATTAAGGCAGTAAATTGATACTGACGTTAATATTTCGGTTATCTCTTTGAAGTGCTAAGAATAACATGAATGCCTATTTCTTATGCTGGAATTGTCAACGCGTCAAAAGTGGTTTCGATTGTTCGATGAAACGCTTTGCGCATGAAGTTACAAGTGCACATGTTCCGCATGTTACCGGAGATCACACTTCTAACTTTTCAAATATATAAATGACGAGTCTACGAGTACGAAAACAGATAACTGCTCATGTCAATGCAAAGTCTCATCACTTCTGGTGGCACGTCTGCCTGATCACATTTGTTTCGTTCCCAATAAATTTGAATTCACGCAGTGTTGTGTTGTGCTATCTATGGCCGACTTCCGTTTAGGTGTCTGTCAACCGTGAAACGTGTCAGCGTGGCACCACGCGTCACGTTGGGCCTATAAAGACAGTTGATTCTAACGGGATACGTTCTCACCTACCCGCATTCTTCCTTTCGGGTCCTCGCGCCAGGCAGTTGGGTTTACACCGGTCGACCAGCCGACACCACACAGAAGGCCACTCACTTTTACAGGAAAACCATCACTTGTGTCCAAACGCCTAAATATTCAACAAAGGCCTCCAGAAAAAATTTTCTTGTACTAATACTTCTCGTTAAGCGTTCCCATCAGTGTCTGCTCTCTGACGTCGAAAATACGTGAGCTTCAATACTAACTACGTGTCCCCCCTGAGAGTGGATGAGTCTCTATACGCCTGCACTTGCCGCTAAGCAATTCTCGTTCACATCGGCCGCCGAACAGCACTGCCTATGGAAAAGCTTACCATGTGCCGTCTCTGGACTCTTCCTTTTCTTACGCGCCTTCTTCTCCTTGGCGTTCTTCTCCGCCTTGGGCGAGCCCATCGCGCTCAGGAGTTCTCTGGCTGGCAGCTGGCGTCAAGACTGCGACGTTCGCTCAAGGCAGCTTCTTCTTCTTCTTCCCACTATGCTGAGCGGAACGTGAAACCCTGGGTTTTCTCTTCTTTCTCCTTGCCAATTGATAGATATTTTGTACACACGGAAACTATGCGGAAGAGGGGAAGACACAGTCTTGTCCCCATAGAGCGTCCGCTAATACGATGTACAGTCTCGACAAGAATGATTGAAATAGTAACTTAGCGCAATAAAAAGACGGAAACAACAAAGGTGGACAAGGACACGCGTTTGTCCTTGTATACCTTTCTTGTTCCCGTGTTTTTATCGCGCTTAGTTTCTGTTTCAATTATGGACGACCAACTAGCCCAACAACCAACTCTTCGACAAGAATAAGCTGATGCTGGTTACTCTAGTGTCTACAGCCTGAATTACAGAGAGGACATAAGGAGACAACACGAGTCATGGCTGCCATGAGTAGTGTTGCATTCGCGTCCTCTCCATAAATTACGGCTGTACGCTGCAAAATTTCTTAACCAACATACTCAAATGGAACCGTTGTTAATGTATCCTAGCCCATATTGTTCACGCATACAAATTTGATCTGCATAGTTCTATAGGACCACAGAAGAAAAAACAGGACCACATAAACAAGAATCAGCGCAACTTCGTATCCGTAAACCGGAATCAACTAGCCTACCTGAAACTGCTTGTTTACTTAACTGTCAATAAAATGGCGTACCTAGACACACGTTGTTTGTTTGTTTGCTTGTTTTGCTGACGAGGAGAATTAGCGCAAAATAAATCATAACTCACATGGGAAGAAATGACAGGCATTTGTTTGTTTGTTTGTTTGTTTGTTTGTTTGTTTGTTTGTTTGTTTGTTTGTTTGTTTGTTTGTTTGTTTGTTTGTTTGTTTGTTTGTTTGTTTGTTTGTTTGTTTGTTTGTTGTAAGTATCGTATCTATGGCGGATCCTGTAGCTGGACTTCAAACTTGCAGTCAGAACTTATTTGCTTATTTGTCTATGCATATGCGACTCTGTAATAATGAATTTTATTGAAGTGAATACTCGCGGATAGCTTATGCATCTGTCCTTACAAAAATATTCTCAGCTTGAAATCGTTGCAAAATACGGCCTCAGAAAATTGTGTTGTGTGATCCCCGCTTTGCCTCCCTTCTGGCATAGAGCAACTTGTGAGTCGAACAAGAATTAGTGCACCTCTGAAGGAAGAGCGCGATCGGAGAAATAATTGTGCATCTATCATTCGTAGCAACAATATAAAGCCAACAGAAAGAAAAAGAAAGTGGAAGGAAAAGGTACTTTCCCCTGATTAGATAGAGCCAAATTTTCACAACCTTCGCATTGAGCTTGCGGTGCTCTGGCATTTTTTTTTTTTTGAGCTACGATTACGGCTGCCCTTTAG
The DNA here is from genome assembly GCF_038994185.2 of Dermacentor albipictus. Lineage (NCBI taxonomy): Eukaryota > Metazoa > Arthropoda > Arachnida > Ixodida > Ixodidae > Dermacentor > Dermacentor albipictus. Next base: position 5,557,392 of record NC_091830.1, read on the forward strand.
TCCATTCCTTTTAGTAATTATGCACATGTATATATAACTTTGCCCCCATAATATTAGCCAAATTCACACGACCATTTTGGTGTGTGTGGAACGTTGATTCAACCGCTATGCTTTCCCCATAATGAAGAAAGAAAAGGCAAAGTGCCGACCAAGGCGATTAACCACCTCTAGACTGTTGTCGCGATTTTGCGACGTAACAAATCTATGATCCTAAATGTGTGCTGAACGCACAGGCAATATAAAACCTGATTTTCACGCCATGATTAGTAATTTCACAAAAAAAGTCGCAGTTTCGCCCGAAAGGTGAAGCATCGATTGCGATAGCAAATGAGTGGACAGCTATACGAAGTAAGGAGAGTACTTTTAGCCTCGGCATAAACTTGTAAACATAGGCATACTAACTAAATTACCAAGCATGGTGCCACGCGCGACCACGCAGACATAAACGCATCTCACTCGATGACCGCGGAAATTCGCCGTCATGTGCTGCAGCGAGGAAACGCGGCAGCAGCAGCGAGCGAATTGACCTTCGTGCTGCTTCTCGCATCAACGCGAACTACGCGGCGAAAACACAGCGCACATGCGGACTCTGTACCCGTCGCAGATGGCCTTCAAAATACAGCGGCCCGGAGTAGAACGAGCTCCTCTCCCCCTCCCTACCCTACCCCCGAACCCTTGAGCGCGACGAGAAACGGTGCGCTTCCTAGCCGCTTTCCTTCGTTGCGTGCGCGAGATTAAGCCGCGATATGCCGGGCTCACCCTCACACGCTTTCACCGACGTATAAAGCATATGGCGCGCGGTGACGATTTTATCGCCCTTATACTTTTTACGGAAGATAATGGCAACGCCGACGGCAGAAATGCACCCGAAATGTCCATATAATTGCTATCGCAATAAAACATGCGATAACGTGGTTACCTGCTGTAATTTCTGACTTATAAAACAATGATCTGTGCTTCCAATGAGGGTGAACACTCCCTGTTCCTTGTGACACTATTTTATTCCGTCTTGGCCAGCAACTGACCCGTGAGGTGATGGAACGCTTCCATATGGGAAGGAAAGGCGACATGTGTCTTAATCAAGCGTCTAACAATCTCAGCGACAAATAATTTCACTATTTCGCTAGCACGTGCGGTGTTCGACGAGTCCAACGTTTATGTTTGTTGCGCAATCAGGATCATGACTCATTCCTTTCATTCAACCACTTCTTTGTATATTTGTTCACATTTTTTCCCAGTAACGATAAGTTATGTGTTCAGTGCATGTGCTGTTCATACCTTCGTCAGTCCTCGTACCAACAGCGTTCTCGCCATACATTGGGCGTGAAGCTAATTTTGTGCGTTCTAACAGCGCATACAAGTAGTTCGCGTTGTAACTCGTGTATATTTCCTCCGCCAAAAAATCGGCTACAAGAGGCTAAAGCGGTTTTGAATGCTTGCCCACTACGCTGCTGTGGTTCTCCTGTTGAAAGTTCTATTTAATGCGGCGCACTCGCGCCACCAACAAATTCGTTTCTTTGCGCCCCTTGCTCTCGCGAGGTGACAGAGCGTACGCAGCCAACTCGAGGCCGAAGCCGACGAGGGAGGCGCAGACACCGGCCAAGTAGAGGTAGAAGACTCCGTGCACATCTCCGATGCTGAGTGCGTCGACGCGGTCTTCTTCCTCTTGCAAGCATCGAGTGTAGTTGATGACTCGGGTGTCGATCATGCGTTCGAAGAGGTGGCTGTCGATCATGTACCGGGCTCTGGTCACGAAAGCAAAGAAAGCAATGTGAATTTGAAATGGCCATGTCGTTTGTAACATGACAACGGCAACGAGTCATACCCTAATGGCGCGCACGCTTTAGTCGTGCTTATGGGAACAGACGTACGTGTTCGCCATCACTGCAAGAACTGTAGTTGAAACTGCTAGGCAGGCTAGTTGGCGGCTAGAGTCGTGGCTCAAGTGGTTAGCGCGAAATAAAGCGAGACACACAGGGAAATAGACGTTTATTAAACAAATATACACAATTCGAAAACAAGCCTTCTTGCATCTTATTTATTTATTTACTTATTTCTGTATATTATTATTATTATTATTATTATTATTATTATTATTATTATTATTATTATTATTATTATTATTATTATTATTATTATTATTATTATTATTATTATAGTGTACAACATAATAATTTGTATATATTATGGTATAATAAAATATTAATAATTATTATATGTTAAGCATTAGAGTTAATAATTCTTATTTGGGGCACTGCCACATTATATGGGAGATATCTGCTATCGGGCCAGGGCAATAGCGACACTTGGGTGTCGGGTATGTGACTGGAAAGAAAAAGTGCGAAGTGCGCGGGGTAAGAAAAGTGGTTGTTTTTAGTTGGCGCCACAATATTTTTCTATGGCGCGTTCTAGGCACAGAGAGAGGTGGGTACATTAGGCGTTGGTGTCTGTAATGTGTGCAAATTTCATGGAATGTGTCGAGTGTGTCTTTATAGGTGTGTCATTGGGGTCATCGGGTTCTAGATTTAGGCCCAAATTTGAATCGGCTCTGCAGCCCGGTGAGCGCTCTGCCTTCCGCAGCTGGCGTTGTGCGCACACACACTCGCGTCCCTGCTACGCAGCTGTGAGCACACAGTGCTCTGAGCGGAACGTACGGTGAGCTTCAAGGTACAAACGCCGACGGTTTCCCTGTGGTGTCATCTAGTGCCCCGTCGAAATGCGACACCTGCAACGCTTCTCATATCGCCAGCATTCTGAGACGCCTGGTAGCTTCCAGGGTTATGTTCCTGCTGCGAAGCAGACGGCGCATCGCGCGCTGCGTGACGCCAACGTGTCGTCCCCACGTAATGCTAGAAGACTGTCCGAAGATCGAGCTCCAGAGGCGCGATTGAAGATTGTTGTTCGAAACACGCTTTCAATTTGATGATAATGACGATAATGAGGATGATGAAACTTCTGTGTCTTCTTTTTCAGCGTACTAGTGCTTTGCGCTGCTATTGCGAACAGTTAACGTGCGTGCAGCTGTAGCTATAGCTTCTAAGTTTAGGGGGGCGACCTACGCACCACGCGCACTCCAGCATACCCGCACTCGATTGTTGAGGAGATGACTGGCCGGCGCACCTTTTCTCGATGGCTTCTCTCGTCTCCGGCGCAAGGTCCTTGCGGTGAAACATGCCGACCGTGGTCAGCGAGAGCGGATGACGAACCACGTGGAAGCGACAGCGCCCCTCGCTGTCGGTGTAGCGCGCGTTGAGCAATCCCTTGAGGTACGTCAGCGGCAGCACGAACACGTGGCTGCGGGCCTCCACCTTGTCCAAGATGGCGGCCGCCACTTCCATTGATGTCAGCGAACCCCGAACTGGCTGCAGCCGCGGAAGCAGACTACGAAACGTCGGGTGCGCCGGTCTCTGAAAGAATCCAGCGTGGTTGTGTGCACTGCAAACCAGAGTTCTGCAAATCGTAAGTTGTTGGTCATAGGGTGCATACATATATATTTAGGCGCTCGTCCGCGTGTCAAATGCGCCCAAAGTTACGCATTCGTGGCCTGTTTTGCGATGTTTTACTTGCTGTTCAAAGCAAAACCGCGGAAGCAATTTAATCGAAAAGCACAGCAAGCCAAGTCGTATTTGATGACTCCACTTTGGCTGTCGTCTGTGTGTTGGGAGTTTCGTTCATTCAGCTTACAGACGCACCCTATAGCCCCTCTTTGCGTCATGACACCATCGTTGGCATTATCGATCAATGAACAACCCTCGGCCAGCCTTTGGCAAGTTGATTTTTCTATTAGTTTACTCCCGTAGGCTATTTTAGATGAATTGACAAGAGTAGTTTTCTTCTTCATTGGCTGGAGAAGACGGAAGTCTTTGCACAAGGCTTAATCATTACTTTTCTGAAAAAGCTCAAGCTTTCTAGTGCTCATTCAATTTTTTTTCTTTTTCGCACACCTTCTTATGCAGTAGGGTTGTTCCAGAGTTTGTAAAAAAACGGAGTCATCAATTCGGCAACTGTGTCAATGCTGTGCGAAAGTGCTACATCGCAAAAACGCATTCGCCACATGAAGAAAATATTCACGCTTTAGCCTGACGTCGGAATTGTTGATGTCGTCTCGCGGACTACAAAACGGCTTCGCAATATTAGTAGCCCGCGAGACGAGTTGTTCAGACGGGACGGCCATATTTAGTTATGAATCTAACGCACTAGAAACGTAGCCTTTGCACGTGCGCTGCCGTGGGTTCGCAGACGAATGGCCTATGAAACACGCTAGAATTTGACGCGGCGAAAAAGAGCAAGTGGAAAACGACATGCCCTGAGTGAATGGCACTTTGTAGTCTGACGAAGTCGATGGTTTGACGCCATCTCCTCTGGTAAAGTAGGTAGTTTATGTCAGAAGAAAAAGAAAGGATACGCCCACCAGAAAAGTGGCGTTAATAAGTATTAGACGTTTCGACTTCCGTACGCAAGCCTGGTCCACGAACCCAAACTTGAAACGTCTAAAACTTATAAACACCTTTTTGGTCGGCGTCCTTATTTCTTCCGAATGGACCTTAAAGTATTTTTACGAGAATGTAAATTCAGTGTCAGCACTATTCAAGAACTCTTAGTCAGAAAGGCATTAGAACCTTATCAGACATATCTGGCCGTATATTTTTGGTCAATTTAGAATAACGAAGCATTTTACACCCTTACATCACTAACGTTCTCAACAGTTTTTCAGACTTAACCAACTTTGCAATCTTTAGCATTGTAACATTTACTAATTTCTGGGTCGCGATTTGTCACTGGATCACTTCTTACTCCTGGTAAAATACAGACAGGAACAGATGGCCTTTTTATTCATTCTTGTGTCTTTCGGCTAACTCTACAAACGAAAAAGTTGCTATAATCTGAAAATGTGCGCGCACGTGTGTGTGTGTGTGTGTGTGTGTGTGTGTGTGTGTGTGTGTGTGTGTGTGTGTGTGTGTGTTGTGTGTGTGTGTGTTGTGTGTGGTGTGTGTGTGTGTGTGTGTGGTGTGTGGTGTGTGTGTGTGGTGTGTGTGTTGTGTGTGTGTTGTGTGTGTGTGGTGTGTGTGTTGTGTGTGTGTTGTGTGTGTTGTATGTGTGTGTGTGTTGTGTGTGTGTTGTGTGTGTGTGTGTTGTGTGTTATCGTTTTAGCCAGCCCAACGAATTTTGTTTTTCTCCAATATTTTCTTTAATGCATCGTGCATAGCTCACGTTGAAGAACCGCTCGTGCACGCTGCCCTTCTCTGCAGCGATGCGTATTGAGGGAAAACGCAGCAGGTCGTCCACCGAGTCCACGTGATCCTCGATGTCCTTGACGAGCAGGCTTCCCTTGAGCTCGCCTCCGAGGCTGGACATCAGCACCAGCATGGCCAGGAACCAGAAGCCCAGCAGCACGCGCCCAAACTCGCTCGAGGTGCACTTGTTGCAGCCTGCAATCGCGACGTCATGCCAGCGTTCCAAGGGTGAAAGTTTTCGACCAAAAGTTGCCACCGGAATCCGAACGAGACGGGCGTGCACAGGAAGGAGGAGGCTCAGTGTCGAAGCAGCGTACCTTGCGGAAGCATGAACTGCAGGTAACCCCAGAGGCTGTTCCAGTAGCCACCGCGACGCACGCTTATGCCGCGACCTGGCGCCAGCGGGGAAAGCAGTGACTCTCCGAGTGTTGACACGAGAGCCACCAGGAACCAGCTCAGGAAAATGGCCAGCCAGACCTCAGGGACAACAAGAGTGGGGCTTTGGTATAATCTTGCAAGCACTGGAGAGCAAATGCTCGAAACTACTCCTACTGCTACTTTATTTAACATCCTTATGATGCTAAATAAACATGTATTGCAGGTACTAACCGGGAGATTCAGATAAGGCGAAAATTCGGAGCCCTCTGATTGATTCGTCATTCTCGTACTCGCACACATTTATTAACATCTTTCGATATTCACGGAATAGACGGCTACAGTTTTTTTTTTTTTGACCGCTCGGTTTTTGTGGGCGAGACGAGACAAGACGTAGCACTGACTTCCAACAAATTTTATTGCATTAGTACGTGAAATATATACTAACTGTCATACGACATCTTATGGTTAAATAAATTCGTGTAGTCCTTTGTGTCGAAATTGCATAAGCGTATTAGGGTAGAGGCTTGAGCGAGCAGGTCGTGGTACATAACGGCGGTGTTTGCGTAGCGCGCGAATAGGAAGGACCGAGACGAGTAAAGAACGCTCTCTTTACCCGTCTCTGTCCTTCCTTTCCTACTTTCGTGCGCTACGCAAACACCGCCATTGCATAAGCGGCCTGTGGAACTTAGCATCCGTAATTTACTGTTCGTGGTCTGTGGGTGGTCTTTCCCGTGTCTCGACACCTCTAATAGTGACCTTAGTCCCTGGGCACAGCCGCATGAGACGGCGAGCACCCGCCGCAGACGCGGGGGCAGAGCCCTTTTGGGCCCTTCACGGGGTCTTCGCGCACTGTGCCCCAGGAACAGATTACGCGAGGGGTAAGCGCCAACCCAGCCCGAAGTCACCAAAGAGAGACTTCCTCCACCTGAATTATATTATCAGGAATGGAGCAGACACTCGGGGCTATTAGAGCGCGTGTTTCCCGCCGGAGGAGGCATTTTCGGCCTGCGAAGTTGTAGCGGTAATCACAGGGGAAGGAAACTAGGTGGGCTGTCAGGTGAAGAAGGAGAGCGGGTGATATAAATAAATTTTGCGCTTTTATATACGCACCAAAACCACGCTGCGATTATGATGCACGCCGTAGTGGGGGACTCTGGAATAATTTTGACCACCTGGAATTCTCTAACATGCACCATCTAGATCACCCACTGTAGTGGATGTCACCATGACCATGCGCCCACTGGACGCATAAGTGCTTTTGCTGCAACGCAGAAGCCGAAAGGCTGGGTAACTACCTGGGACTGGAAGGCATTGACGAAACTAAATGGGTCCACGATCTTCCGTGGGGGCGGTGCCAGTATGGTGGAGTAGCCGAACACATAAGGGTAAAAGTTGGCTGCCTCCAGTCGCTCGGCGATCAGTCCTGCCGGGCCGATGAACAGGTCCACTTCCTGCGCGATGTACGTATACATATGGTGAGACTCTTCTCCTAGTACAGGGTAGCAAACCGGAGGCTTTAACTCTGATTACCCTCCTTTCCTTTCTCTTACTTGCATCTCTCTCTCTGTACAGAGAGCCCTTGCAGGCCACTAGCGCACCCAATTGTTTCATGTAGCAAGTTTCTCAAAGATAAGTAGTAATAGCGTGGACGTCACCAAAACCGACGTTTGACTTGTTACCGAGCATGCTTACTGCACTGTTGGTTCAGCACACAGCAACTGCTCGAAGCAAATCTCGATACCGAGAGATGATCTACGAGATATTTCTGCGAGAGATAATCCAGTTAAAATGCCTTTTCTTGCGCTAATCTGATAGTGTGCTATCCGTAGCAAACTGGAACAGCAGCACACAACTATTTGCACTTACCACGCAACGTGTGGTTTCGCTATGCCATGTAGACTTGGCAGGTAACCGTGCTTGTCTGCAACGTATTCGTCTGAACGTCGCCTACGCAAAATACTTACTGCATAAAATTAGGTGGATATGATCGCCACGGTGCCCCGCGTGCAATGTACGAGAGAGAATAGCGGATTTTATCTGCTATTGCAGCTTCTTTATATTCCAAAGGACAATCCTAATTTCTGTACACAGCTTTCTGATCGCACACATCTACTTGCACTATGGACCGGTTCTGTCTACCACCATGAAGGCGCTTTTAACTTTTACGCGAGACACTGCTGGTCTCGATAACATCATTTAATTGTATATTGTGCGTGTCCTGTGCATTAGGTGTCTTTGTTATATCCTCTACGTATCATGGAATTTATCATCGCATGGATCTAAACTAGCATGGCTTAAGCGAGCCGCCAGGCAGAATTCTCCAGTTTTCATTAAAGAACCTACCTCCCTAGTCCAACAAAGTTTTATGCTAAGCCACATTTCGTGTGACCTTTCATACATGTTCAGCTATATATACGATGAATTTGGATGCTTGAATAAGCTACATTTTCATCGCGTCATCCAGTGTGAAGACACACTGTTTTCTAATGGAAAAAGTACCTTGTTCATAACTGCGTATTCAGTATGCTTCCCGTGTTGTCTCGTTGTTGTCTCTATTGTTCGCGCTACATATCTTGTGTAAATATATGTATAGTGAAATACGAGAAATTCTTTAAGGTAATCTTAAATTAACAAGACACAAAGACAACACGGAAATATAGGAGATGTAAATTAACCAGAACAGCAAGAATAAACGACGAAAAAGAAGATATCACTAGCAGTGGTTACGCGGGTGTATGTGCACTTTGGTAATGCATTGTTGATTCCTGTCAGGTTATCAATCAATTAACCCCGTGTACGCGCTTACCTTTCTCTGTAACATGCCGATGGCTCCGGTGAAGCTACCGTTCACTTTGTACCCCCACTGGCCATCCGGAGGTAGTGACAGTACCGGCCTGTTTGGAGTAGAAAATGCATACGCAAACTTAAGCACGGAGAGTTCCGAATAGGTCCCGTCTTGTGCTATGACACGCTTGAAAGGAAACTTTCTCTCAGGGGATCCTAGCTAAATATACGAAAATCAAAGAGAAACAATATATATATATATATATATATATATATATATATATATATATATATATATATATATATATATATATATATATATATATATATATATATATATATATATATATATATCCGTACTCAGACATTGTTCTCGGCAACTACTGCACCGACCGATTGCGATAACTTGTTTTTTGTCAACGAAGACAAAAATTCATATCAAGTGCAGAAGTGGATCTTCAATATATTTTTATTTCTTCAAAATTGCAAAATCGCAAAAAAGAAACTCAAATATCAAGTTTACATCTCTGTAACTCAAGAATGACGATATGATATCACAATTTTCTAAACAGCAGATAGACAGGAGTTGGAGGAGTGGGGTGGCGGGGGGGTGGGCTGAAAGGCTGAGATATTGAGACTCTTAACTGCAGCTAGCTGAGCGTCGCTGAGATTCTCGCTAGCACGGCAACCAAACAGAGGCGTGCCAACGCAGTGACGCAGACGGACGCAGTTGCAAGCATTGGGTTAGTCACTTACAGTAAGAACAAGTGGGTTTCTCGGGTGATTTATTTGTTAGCGAGCAAGAAATGAGTTCTACATCTCATTCGTGTTGCGGACAGTTAAAATGAAGCAAAATATAGCTAGTCTTTTTTTTTTCTTCTGTTCCTGTCCCACGCCGACACTGACCTTTGATGTGCTTACCTGACGTTGAGGCCTCGTATGATGAGCGCCAGCATTTCGGCGACAGGTCCGGACATGTGATGACCGTTTGCATCTTGCGTAACTACGATGAATGGAAACATCTGGCGCAGGAAGAACACGAAAACGCGCGAAGCATATTATGCTGAGAAACATTTTTATATAATAAAGTAGTGACTGAGGTGCAACAACAGCTTGAACAGGGCGAGTGCAATGACGACAAAAAAAAATCCCGCAGCACAGTACGTGTCCTCGTTAAAAACGGCCTCGTTGTGTCCTGGTTCCAGTAATGCTGTTTAACCTTATAATGAAGGTGAACCAACTGTCGGATTCAACATGTTATTACTAGATACGTTCGGCTATTTATAAAATCAAGTCTGCCCGCTATTTATACATCTACGTTCCAGGCTAATCACTTGCGTATATCGGAGAATGTAGTGAAGCACAAAATTTTACGGAACGCGGGATCTTAGAAAAAAACTGAATATCTGCGCAGCCTAACACCGTAACCTAGTATTCGCATTTACGGCATCTACCAGTACGTGTGAACAACATTGTGACGTTCGGTTTTACTGACTACTGTTACAGGCTGCACAGAAATTGGACGTTTTCTGGGATCTCGTGGTCCGTAAACTTTGGTGGTTGACTGCACAACATTATTGGCGTGGCTTGCGCAATCTGATTAGACAAGACTCCTTCGCGACAGAATCGGCGACACATTCAAGAAATGTCAGATACAGTAGCAGGTGCACCTTAAGCCAAACAATAACTTGACAGCAGTAATTAATCAAATTGAAGACGTCACCGGCAAAAAGAAAAACTACGTACGCGTGAAAGTACAAAGGAACAATGTTGCACCAATCACCACCAACGTCAAATACCGCTGCAAGTGAAAATATTGGCCTAACATTCACACGCACAGGCGAATGTATAGCAGAGATATTAAGGAAACTTATTGTTGGTGGTATATTTCTGAAGGCTGTGCGTACCTTCAGACAAAGCGTGGGGATGAGAAACGTTATATTTTCTACTCAAACACTGCACTTCTTTTTTTTTTTACTTTTTCATATGTGTGCGCATTTCGTGTTTTCATACGTGCTGTCCACAGTTCTCGCAATCAGTCAAGTTCCTCACGCTCTGGTAGACGACACGAAGATATCCCTGCTCGATGCTTGCGTTGGCTGGTGCGTCCACCTTTGGGAAAAACATATTTCGGTGAGCAGTTGAGGTTCCGCAAGACCCGCTCGATGCGCCAACGCCGTTGATGTTGGCAAACAAACGCCTTGGTTGGCACTCTTTTATTCGAACTTCCTTAAGCCAGTCGCTAAAGCTCCGCCTGAATTTCTACGAAGCGCCCACCGAGATACCAAGCACTTTTAACAGAAAAACCTGCTCATCTTCTGAAGAGCTAAACGTTGTCCTCCAGCGCACTTTCAGCTCAGTGAAAAATGTGGCCGTGCTAAATCCCACCACGACGCCGAAATGAAACGGCGTCTTCAGCTCGACGCGGTTGCCCGCAGCAGGTTAATGAATTTGCGTGTTATAAGCTTACCTGGAATCTCTAAGAAATCGTAAAAGCCATTTCTGCTCACAGATATCTCCGCCTAGCATCTTGTGGCTACCGCTATGCGGAGCGGGCCGTGGCTCATTACGAGAATCGACGCTTTTCACCGTTTCGTTGAGCTTCGCCATTTTATGCGCGCGAGTTCATGTCATAAACAAAGTCATTATCGGGCACTTCGTTTCGAACAGAGCAGCGTATGAAGCATTAAGAGACGTTTGGAAGCCTGCCGTTCATAATCATTGCGTTTCTTTCCTTTTTTTCTTTCTCCTCCCTTAGAAATTGGATGCAGCTTCTGCGTGGTACCACCGTCTTTCTGATCAACAATCTTTGAACGTAAGTTCGTAGATGACAAATGACATTTCTACTTTCAAAAAAAAAAATAATAACGTGTCGTCAGTCGGACTCGTAGGAGCCATGGTTGTGTTAAGCATAGACCATAATGCGATCATTTTTAACTCAAGGCCCAACGCGCATGCCAGTCATTGGAGTACCTAAACAACCAGAATATAAAAACGGAAAACACTGCCTCTGCCAAATTTTTGTTCGGGCCTCTGCTGAAAGTCTTTTTAATATTTTATGTCATTTGCCAATACTTCTATTGGTCATTTGTTGTGCCGAAGTCGGTGATCGCCGAAAAGCGTGCTGTGCCGCGCGGAAGTTAGGCCCACTTGTTCGCGCGAGGAATAAAGCACTCAAGAAAAGTATATCTTTCTGAAAGAGCTGCCGCCCATTTTTCAACAGACTGCAGGTTTATGATGTAAGTCTGCATCGTTAAATAAGCAGAGCTCAATGTCCAATACGACGAATTGTAAGCGCCGATTGCAACCACCGCGCTCGCGGTAATTCTCCTGGGAGCCATAAGATATTCAACGTAGATATCGGCCGACGAAAGGGGCATTCGTGACACTAAATCGATGTCGAAGACTTCGTCGAGAGGATGTGATTCCATTGGAGCCACGACGAAAACTCCTTGCAAAGCTGATTTTATCTCTCATTTGTGACGAATTAAAGTGAGGGGTGGACTCATTAGGTATTCCACTGCACCATAAATATATAAGGCATGACAAAACTTGTATGAAATAAATTGTAAAACTGGGCTAGTTGGTTTATCTTCATAGTAAAAGTAGCGCAAAAATAACGGCAACAGAAGACAGAGAAGCACACAGAAACGCCGCTGTCATACTGCAGTCGAATTCAGAAAGCTTTTTGTCTGAAAGAGTGGCTTGCATTGTTGGCGTCTTTTTCACTCACATCAATCCGTCCTCTAGTTAGCATTGTATTGTTTTGTGCTATGCCACTAATGACTTATTTTCAATACAACTGTGACTATTTTCCACCAAAACCATCTGTATGTTTATTTTATTTTTCCTACATTTTCTGCAATCTAAATTTAAACAAAATACCAGCAAGTGCATTTCAGGTGATGTGCAAATGTGGTAATTAAGATGGTAGTCACTATTACCACGCTATGAACCGTAATGCCATCGAAAAGTACTTTTGTAAGCCCACTACTCGGGGAGTATCAAAAATGAGAACAACCGATTTATAAGTATTCTATAACGTTGTTTGCCTCTGTGGTTACAACACTATAAGCGGATCTTATTGTGTTTCGAACAAGAACAATCCTTGGGATCCTGAAGTCGGACAAGAGGTTGCAACTTTACCCACTTTTCCCACATGGGACAAGCTCCGTCCACAGGAACCCCAGCTCATTCATGATATGACACGGAGAACACGTATGGAGTTTGTAAGCTTAGTCTTGAGCGCAGCGACTTCTATTGTCTAAGAAAGTGTATGACCGTGTAAGACACCCAGACATCATGCTCATGCCGACAATGCCCCCACACGCGTGCACATGCTCGATCCCAACTTCCGTACACCCGCGGCAATGATTATGTGCAGCCAGGCGCCCTTGCTCTACACAAGGTGCGTCCAGGCGTTGCTTTCACCCGCCGCTACTCACATATTACCGGCCGGTCGAATAGCCCTGCCTGCGAACACTGCCATACGCCCGAAGCGCTTGAACACTTCATGTGATTGCTTAGTATGTGTGCCAGAGTAGTGTAGTTTCCTAGCCAGCGTTGGGAGGCAACCATTTCCAGAGGGTGCTATTCTTGGCCCATGGCCTGACGGTAGGATAGCGAGGCCGACAACAATATACTTATAGGAGTGCCACGAAACTAGACAAGCGGCTTTAGTACTGAGCCGCTGTGTGCTGTATACAAAAGCATCGAATCCATTCTTTCCCGTCTCCTCACCATTATTCGTCACTATAATTTCGCTTCCTTTCCCTCTTCTCCAGTAGCAGAGTAGAGCGCAACAGCTCAGGCCTACCTCTCTGCCTTTCCTGTAAACAAAATCTATCGTTCTTGGTAAAGCACGAATTAGTTTTTAAAAAATAATGCGAAGACAATGCAACGAAATATCCTAATGGCGCCTAATGACATTTGACATCGTCTTTGACGATGCCACGTTTTATCAACGCATTAGTCTTCACGCAGAGCGAACCAGAACGGAAATTCAAATGAAGCCTGTAGCTAAGAATTTTCTATTCTCGAGAGCTTTTATTTTCAGTCGTTATATATAAAAAAAAGAACAATGGCAGTCGCAGTCGTTAAAAAAAAGATATTGCGTTCTTCTAATCAATATCCTCTATGAGTGCATTCGCTCATCGTCGATTTTGATGACTGCGTCGGCAACGATAATGACCTGTTTGTTGCATGAATGTTTTATGATGAAAATATACTCGGCAAAATATCTCCTGGCGATTTAAATTTGAATACGAGCACAGAAAAATAAGGCCGAAAGCCTGCGCGTCTTTCTGTAATTTTTTCTTCTTGGTCCGTCACGTTCACGTCGGGGCCGACATCGACGCGCCACCTATCCGGATCACGTGACAAACCAAAAGAGAGTAAGGAGGCAATCCCATGCCCGCTCGTCCAATCTGAAGTGGCCACTGCGTTGGAAGATTACGGGCGTCGACCGATGGCTGCGCCTGCTACCTCGGGAAGTTGAACGTTGGAAAGAAAAACAAAGCAAAGAAAGCGTTATAATACAATGGGATTGCCTTCCTGACTGTACTCGAGTCACCGCTCTGAGATCAAAGGTAATCCACCTGAAAATCTCGCTTCAAACAAAAACTTCATAAAGTCGAGAAAGGCGTGATGAGATTAAGGTTTGTGGAGCCAGCTGTTGTAAGACTTCAGATTGTTAGGAGAGGCCTTTGTCCTGTAGAGGGCATGATTGCGATGACGACGATGATGATAATGTAGGCCAGCAGCTCGTTCAGCAACGATTTCACATTTTCTCCTGACGTTTGAAGAAACGAGGGTGGCAATATGGGCTTGTTTGTCGGTCATCATGGAAAGTATTTAGATAGCGCAACAAAAGAAGGACACAAGAAGAAACGAAGACGAAAACGAGCTCTATTTATCAACAAAAAAATTTACTTCCGTGATCGGTCGTACTTATACACCCAAACAACCACGTGTAGAGCGATATCAACGAAGGAAGCCCGCTATGAAAGTGCACACCCACGGAAAAAATGTACACAGTAGTCGGGAGGTCAGGACCCAGTTTTCACAAGACTTACCTTAGGTAAACACGTCCACAGTTGGCCCAGCAAAGCAGCTTAATTAGTAAATCATAGCGTGCTTAGTCCAAGAGATGAGGGTGCAGCTCCCACCGGAGGCATCTTTCCGTCCATATTCGTGTCCCTTTATCTTATTATTTCTACATTTCAATTAAATCCATCTCGTGCGTTCGTGCGAGAGCTTTGGAACGCCTGAAGGTTTACGTGACTTTGCGAAGTTCTCGGGAAGGACAGTTTTCCTTTCCTACCGCCGCCTTTCCTACCGCCACCCTCTCTCTTGTGACATCTGCGGGAGAGGGGACCACGCTGGTAGAGGAGTACTGCGGTCACCGACTCCTCCCCCCCCCCCCCCCTTTACCACTTCTGATGTATTGGTTAAGGGCTCCGTTACATAGAGAACTGCGCAGTGAAAACAACAAACAGTACCTAAATGGTCTCACTGCAACAATTCCACGCCTTCAAGTGCATCATGAGTGTCATAAGGAGGAAGCAAATGAACTAGGAGACAGCATCACGTCACAGGGCCAGCCTTCACAAGCCAACTCTCCGGGAAGCAATCCTGTTATCCGACTCTCTCATAAAAAGGTCGGCCCAACACATGACCCTGCTCGTCAGACTCGGTCCAGTGTGCCTGGTTCGCGGTAGGCTTCAATCGACGCGCAATTGTTCGGTGGTGCCCGGGCCAACCGCTCCGCGCGCACCTTCTTCCGTCGTGTTCGCGCAACTTGGTTCAGTCGTTCACACTGCCACGCGTGCATCTGTCGTAGTCGCCTTCGTCGCAGCGCGCGAGTGCGGCAGCCGCGGTGCGTTGCTTTCGCGCACCCGTTGTCCTTCCGGAAGAGCTGGGCGCAGTTCGCGCGGCGGTGGAAAACACTAAGCCTTACCGAGACATTATCACGTGTTGGGCCGACTCGCATGGCTTCAATTTTGTTGTGCTGTGCTCCCCGCCTAGTTCCTTCCTTCCTGCGTGCACAAGAGTGCCACTTTAACAGAAAAGTAACTTTTCCACAGCCCATTGTAAAGAGCTTTCATGATCATCCAATAGCACATAAAGCGATGTACGTAACATAGACGAGACATACACAAAGCTTTTGTGTTACGTCTCTCGTTTTACGCTGAGCTTACTCTACAGTGAATAACTTCCAGTGAGGCTGTTTACGTGCTAAATTAAAACGGTTAGTAACGACAGTAGTCAGTGATGCTACCTAAGTAATCATTTCTCCGTAAGTTCGCTTTGAGTGGCGTTTGTCTGGATGCTTGAGATTCACGCAAAACCGTCAGCATTCTTGAAACCGAGTTTCATAAAGACAGACTGCATATATTTAACGTTTAACGTTTATTATAGATGGAACAAGTTTGTTTATTACGACACATAAACAGTCCACGAGGAGTACAGTAATATCGCCACTTCCCACAGCGCACAGTTTGGCTCAGAGGGTGTAAGACAACACGCCGCCAAGTAGGCACGTCACATGGATATGTCGTGCTGTTGGAGCACGGTGAGCAAAAAAAAAAACAGCACGCACTTTCACGTAAACATTACTGTGCAGCCCGTTATGAAAATGCCACTGTTGGTTCACCCTGGCAATGACGTGTACTACATCGATCCTACTTTACTCGGCCGTTAATTTTGCTGACAGCGTACTTGTGAATTATTGTGAATTATTGTGAATTGTGTACTGTTTAAGGCAAATTATGTTATCTTTTCGAAAAGAAAATGTCGTTCTTTTGTACGAAATAAGTACGTAACCTGCAGTAATAGCGAAATTTGTCAGTACTTTCAATGTAATCAGTAAACAATGCATAGTGCAATTGTGCAGCTAGGTTGGTTACTGTTTTCATATAACAAACACTACGATATTTTTGCCAGACATTTTTTGCTATTAGCTCTTTTCCTTTGCTGATAGAAACAAGCAAACCGATATGTTGAATTGAGCTGTAACTGTATGCACATTTTTGGATGGCATATAACCCTGAAGTGAGTTACCACTCCACAACGTTCGAAGCCATATCTATTGAGATCCACGTATTATTAATCATTCTCACGGTGATTGAACAACCACACGAGCGTATTTGCCAGACGCCCGCGCAATGTTTCCGTCCTGTCTTACTTTTGAGCAACACCCTTCGGCAACCGCAACAGAGCGCACATGTCTCGCACTCTTGAACTGTCGCTCTAAAAGCTTTCGTATACATGCGAACAGTCTTGGCGATTGGACTCGCGAGTGTCTGACGCCAGCTGTGGCTGAGCGGTCTTAGCGCCGCGTGCAAATAAATGGGCTTGAATGCTTCCTTTTCGGTAGAACGTGAGGTCCTTAGAGCGTCAGTCAACACGTAGTGTCGGATTATATGCTGTTGAATTCTTGTTTACACCTGCTTTTCGAAACCACGAATCCCTATCAAGTTGCTCAACTTTCTCTCGTACTAAAGCGAAAGAGCAAACGGCATCCCGGGTGTCGAAGTAGACTAAAATCCGGAGAAGTTGAATACTTCGGCAGTTGGCGAAAAGAATTGCGTAACCAAAAGTAAAACGAAGGGCAGAGGAGAAGCAGTGCTCCAGAAGGCAGAATACATCCCCGAAGCAGGGTTGACACCACCACTGCGATCGGCCCTAGAAGTGGTGCGTACCCAGGATCTAGAGTGAGACACCGCAGGCGGAGCTGACACAGGAATCTATTGCAGGGCCGGCTTGCTGCGCGTCGCTGACTACTTCATCTTTCCGAGGGCGCTGGTGAGGGCCTGTATCTCGGCGCGCAGCGTGTCGACCACGCTGAGCAGCTTCTTGGGCGTGTCGAGCACCAGCACGCACTGCCGGTGCGGATCGTAGCTCACCTCGAAGGGCCGGAAGTTGGCGTTGGCCACGTACTGCCTGCAGGGCACACGCGGTACAATAGTGTCACCGTTGCAGTGACGGGGTGAAGAACGAAAAACACTGCCGAAAGTGCGGGGCAGGAACTTGTGCCTAGAAAAGACAAGCAACACTGAAATGACAACAATAGTGGCGAGCACAGTGGTCTCTCATCGAACCTGATCCAATGGGTCAATAAGTGTGTCCGCTACTTATACACGGCTCACCGTACAGTCAACAGCAAAAAGTGTAGGGACCACGGGATGAGAAAACGTTGAATTGCCGACCGGTTCGTGCCCGCGTAGCCAGTAAGACTGCGCAACGCTATGCTGTTCACACGTACTATAGTACAGGGTGGATCTCCGAATACCAGGCTTTGTGGCTGCAGAAGTATGCTGCTTTTCTTTTTCAGATAACGCAGTCCGTAAACTTCTGTGGTTGACTGTATACATTGTAGATTCATCGTTGGTGCTCACGCATATTCTAGAATTTACAAAATTATGCGCGACGCGTGGAAATCTGATAAGGCGCGCCTGTTTCGATGATGAATCAGCGAAGACTTTCAAGAAATTGTCTGCACTGGTGTTCGCATCTTGCTCGGGGAGACAACTACATAGTGGATAGGTTTACGGTAGCGCGATTAAGAGACAGGACAAAAAAGACACACAGGGACATACACGGCCTCTAATCACGCTACCGTAAAACCATTCAGGATGCGTTACCAACAAGCCCACATTGCTACCCTCGAGAACTTCATAACAGTGATAATTCGGTGAGAACGAACACCGACAAAAGGTAAAACAACGACACGTGGCAATAGTTATGTCATGTAGTGTGAGGTCATAAAAGAAAAAGCACTAGTTTTATTTTGCAAAAAGCACAGCCCCTCTACGCAATTTCACAATTACGTAGCGCTGGAGCGGATGCTACAGCTGGCGTACTCAGCCAATCGGGAGCACGATCGTGCGACTACACATGTGCCTACGTCGAACTTCCTTCCTCGTCACAGCGTCGTACGCCTTGTCGACCGTAGTCACCGGAATCTCGAAAGCCTAACCATGTTTCTTAGTTTACACTCCAGGAGCAGATTAACTGTGAAACTGGGGCGCGCGAATGGGAATATCCGCACGGTCAGGTCTCTCACTTACGCCATCTGCCCTTTGGCTCTGGCTGGCTGCCGGAGCACGCTCTTACCGCTTTTGTTTCCCACATAACAGTGCATCCGATTCAAAGAATTCTGGAATCAGTGGCCGTATTATGTTACTAAAGCGTTACAGACGATAGTCTTCGATTTTCTCGCCTTTTCTCTTTCACAATTGCTGCGGAAGTGGCGAAGCCAAGATTCTTTTTCTCTTTTTTTTTTGGGGGGGGGGGGGGGGTTAAGGCGGGGTTTGCTTGCACTTGACCAGGAAAGCCGAGTTGTGCCCCCTTCCCCTCTCCCTGGCCACGCCCTTGGATGCCTCAGGCCGGATGTCTATGATGCGCCCTCTTCTGGACGCTGCGATAATCAACATGCGGCGTCGCGGTGGCCCTAGTATTGTGTAGTACTCGACGTGCTTGCCTGTCTTGCCATCACGTAACCACGGCGCGTTTCACGTTCTATCCATATTTATGCGCCGTAGTTTGTTGAATATTTGTTTGCTTACGCTTACCATTACCATGGCTCTCCGTTACGCACCGACACGCATTAGCAGTCACAAACCCACTCACCCAGTAAAGCGGGCTTTTTCTTTCAAACACTCTTACTGAGGGGAAGCCATCTTTCAAAACGCCCTTTCTTTTTTTTCTTTTTTTTTTTGAAGTGCAGGCACACGTATGCAACGACATTGTACAACTAGCGATAGCTCTGAGAGCTATTCTGCGACCATGCGGACCACCGCGCAGAATCGGAGACCGCCTCTTCGAGTTTTCAACTCCTGGTTCAAAACACGCGAGAACGCTTGGTCAGGTACAATGACATCACCAATCACTACCAGCTAGGCAGGCGGTTGCTGCCCCCACCTCACCCCATACTGAAACGTCGCCAGGCAGTCGTCTGGCGACAATTGCAAACACAAATCTTCCCCAGTCCGGTGCGATTGCAGCACATTTTCCCCGCGCTATACCCGACTGCTCTTTGCAAATTATGTCAGGAAACTAGAGTGACGCTGTCACACATGTTGTGGGAGTGTCGTGTTACATAAGCTACAATGGCAGTAGCTCCGGAGGCTCTTGCGTCGAAGTGGGCCGCCGCTCTGCGCAGCTCCAACCTCAAGACACAAGAGTGGGCTGTCCAGCAAGCCCGAAAGGCGGCGACGAGGCAAGGCCTCGAAGTCCCCTCATGGGAGACCTGAGCCCGGGTCGTCAAATTTGCCGGATTCAAAATAAAGTTGTTTCCATCCATCCATAGCTCTGCGAGGAACTCTGCTGTGTATGCGTGGATGCGATGTTTGGCGGGCGCTGGGCGCAGACATATCTTCAAGTGCAGCAAGACTGTTCCAATTTTGTTTTATTTCTCGCCAGCATCCTAATTTTCTGTGCTGACTCACTGAGTAAAACTTGCAAATGATGGCTTCCGTCTTCATTCACAGACTTGTGCACATGTGCATTTAAATATGCTACAAAGCCGGACAGTACGAAAAGAGTATAAAGCTACCACGTCCTAAACATTAATTTAGTACGTACACTGATCAGGTGAAGCGTTATGTGAAGTTGTTGTACAGTACCATTTGTCAAGTTAATGTTTTGATACGTATAACGTCCTGCTGTATATGCTTGATTTCGTTCTATTTTCAAGAAATCTTTTCATAAGGTATTGCGTATGCACGTCTGTTTTTGAGTACAAGTGCACTTTCAGATTTGCTTGTCCCTAAATTATGTTCACTACATCTGTATTATCTGTATTATCTGTATTATCTGTATTATCTGTATTATCTGTATTATCTGTATTATCTGTAGCGCAGCAGCGCCAGATTTCCCTCTAGGCAATATAGTGAGAAACTCTATGGTGTTAGCCGCGTTAAGTTATGGAGTAGATTTTTTGGTGCAAAGAGAAAGAAATGCTTAAGTAAGGAAACCCGAAAAATTAAACAAGTGGCTGGGTTCGCGTGCATCTCCAACAGGAACTGGTTAAAGCAAAAAAGAAAGAAAGAGAACGAGCATGGCCAGAGAGACGGTCGCCCTTCGAAGTATGGCGACCAGTACAAACCGCAGTTTCTCTCTGGCGTCGAGGAAGCTCTCTGCCAGGAAGTAAGTGTCCTGGTACTCGAGGTCCTGGTACTTCTGCACCGCCGTCGTTTCCGGTACGAAAGGAAGGACAGCCGGCTTGCCCGACAACGCGTGCTGCGAGACGATGCGAGATTGGTCACTGGACGCGTTCACTCTGGTGGTCGCTATTTGTGCCGGAAGAACAATTTTCACCTTTGAGACTTAAAGCCGCAGTAGCCGCATTTCGATTGGGGCGGAATGGAAAAACATCTATGTACCAGACGTGCCTCACAGTAACGTCGTGGTTTTGCCATGTAAAACCTGTGAATTTAGTTTAATTACTGAAGATTTTTACAGGAACATTGTCAGAAAAGATCAAAAATTAACAGTGCTGCGTATAATGCTCACGATGTTTGAATGCATTCAGCGCGTATCTGCGTTTTAGTTTGTCAGCTGTTTCAGTCACGCTGGTGTGACCTAAAATCGCCGGGGTGCTAGAAGATACGTGCATTGCCCATCCAACCCTGTTCTGGTGACACAAAAACTCCAGAATGTTTAATATGAGCGTCGTGAAAGCACCAAATGAAAATAGTACAACCAAAGGACAGAACTTTGGGTGTAAGTTTTACTGTTTGTTCGCTCTTGCTCACTCTATTCCATTCAATGTTACCGGCTCTGTTTTCATCTGAAAAGATTAGATTAGGGTGCATTTTTTATGCTATTCTAAATTCAGTGTACAAGTTTTAAGCAGTTTTTCCCACGCGAACGGCGATTAGAAGCGTCACGCCTTAACAGAGCAGATATTCAGATTTGCCTTACTCGACACACCTGGACGTTTGGGACCGAATGCACCACACGTACGGTATGCAGTTTGGTTCTTCGCCCGATGCACGTACTGCGCTTGCAGTTTACTATTCTTTATTTGATCAGCACATCCACCTCAATCACCAGTCCGTAACATCCGCATCGCCTTTCAAGATAAACAAAACGAAGCAAAAGTAACGGCACGAAGGCGCCTTCAGCGCGTGCCTACTCAATAGGAGTGCACGCTGACTGTTTGCCCTTTCAATTCTCGAGACGCGCATCACCAGATTGTCCGGAGGCCTTTCGATCGGTCCGACGGGAGAATGCATTTCGCAGGCGCACGTCTTCGTGGCCAAGCAGTGCGATCACAGCGCGCAGCAACGCTTTCTTCCGGCCTCGAGCTTAGAATGTCTGAACGATAGAGAAGCTACCGTAATAAGCACAGTCGCAAGATTGCGCAATCGGCCAGCAAAGACAGCTCACTCGTCCAAAGTCATCGCGAGTCACTGAAAGTGTTGTTTCTTTCCGTGATATAACCACCAATAATAAGTATTCGGAGGGGTTCGCTCCTTCACTGTCGGCGTGTTGTGATTTAATGCGATGCACGAAAGACAGGTCGCAAGGCTAATGTAAGACACAGACGAAACAATGTTCTCTAACTAAGGTTTGTTGGAAGAAAGGGACACTTGCGTATTCACGCGAAGAATGCCAGTAAGCGTAGACGCAAGAGAACAAACAATGAATAAACGAAACCGCTCGTTTCGTACTGTCGTTTGCTCGCGTCAGTTCTCGCTCGTGCTTGTTTGGTTTGCTTGGTTTGGTATCGTTCGCGCTTGTTTCGAGTGTGATGGTTTGTGATTTTTGTATTCTTATAGTATGCGGGACGCAAATTGTGTAGTACTTTCCGGTAGCCACACGGGCACCAGTGATCACACGGCAACCTTCGACGAGTCATGCATTAAAGCCGACGCCCTTCACCCGCACATCAGACTTCCTATGATCGCCGACTCTCCTATACATGGCGTTGTCGCTGTCCTTGAGCTTTGCTGGGTGCAATTTTCGCCCAATAAAAATTTTAATTTGTAACTCACATTTTCGACACTGAGCCGTTCTTCGCTGTCACTACCACGTGAATATATAATCATAATACAAAATAGTGTCGGGCCAGTTCTTTCTGAACAATGAGCGACGCAACCGGTGGAAGTGCTTCCTCCGCCGCCGAGAGGACCCTGTCGTTCAGAATCATATTCTTTGCCATAATATATCGCGAATTCAAAACACCTATACCGCCGCGCTCAAAGTTCGCATTAGTTGGTATGGTAATCGTTGGTGAATTTCTTATATGAACTATTTCCATTAATTTTCGCCCAAGCGTACTTTTAGCTTATGGGCGGTGCGGTTTGCGCACCGTCATTGCAACTTTGCTTTTTCCCGTTAAAATGTGTTTTCGCGCCCGTTTCCCCTTCCTTCCAGAACCTGCAGATATAAACCAACTAGCCCAGCAACACGTTCTTTTCAGTCTCCTTTAGCTCTCGCGGTCTTCATCTGAAGTCAGCTTTTTTAAAATAATCGCATTCACAGTGGCCTCTGAATGACGCGCAAAGAATTCATGGGGTAAGTGACGGCCACCAGTTGTTTGAGATCCACAGGCGTGCGGTTAGCGCCGGGCGACGTCTTCCACCCACCTGCAGTTCCCCGACAGAGGAGAGCAAGCCGGCGCCGTAGGCCCGTATCTCGCCCGCCTGCTTGCAGAGCCCGAACTCCACCGTGAACCAGTAGAGCTGCGCGCCACAACAGAACAGGGCTCAGTGATGCATCGATGGCGGCCTCCCTTGGAAACCAGTCTGATAGGTAATGGAGTTCCACCCCTCGCAGCTGCAGAGTCGATTATGAGACACACCATAGTGGAGGGCTTTGGATAACATTACTGCTTATATTTTATTTAAGGAAGACTACAGCGAAAGGTGCTTAGCTGTATTATTAAACTGCTTGTGTGCAGTCCCAAAAACGTCACCCTATTATCGCGGGAGAAGGCTCGGTGAGCCAGAAAAGACGCAAACAACGAAAGACGGGGCCGCTTCGAGCTGTCCCGCACCAGCTTGCCATGACGTCATGAATTCTAGCGGCGTATGTTCTGGTCTATATATTTCTTTAGATGTAATGTTTGAATATACCCTGTATTCAAAAAAAAAGAAGCCAGCCACTGAACTTAGCGAGTTTCGAGAACACTTACAGCGACCCCCCGTGGAAGAATAATCGCGTTGTGCTGCCGAGTTCCAGGTCATGGGTTCGATGCCGGTTGCGACGGCCGCATCGCAATGGGCGGGAACAGCGAAAACGCTCGTACGCTTAGATTTAGGTGCGCGTTAGGGAAGCCCAGGTGGTAAGAATTCATCCGATGTCCTCCACTACGGCGTGCAGCTGTATCAGTTCGCGGTTTGGGCACCTAAAGCTCCACAACAAAACGCAACATTTACTGCGTCAAAGCGGCCTAAATGCATTTAAAAAAATAGTTTGAAATCCACGGCGTCATGTTCAACCTACCAGCGCTGGGATGTAAATGCAAAATTTCCAAAATAAACTTTTGCTTTCATTTTCTATCCTATTAATCAGTCCTTTAATAAAAAATAACGAATATAAGGAATAACGAGTTCTTAAAGAACATATTATCAGTCCAAACTGAATGATTGTTTTTATTTAGTGCTCATTTAACATAGGACACTAAAGAAGAAGCATGTGAAACGAGGTTTCACATACTTAGGCATTGTTCCTGTTACAGATGCGTAGACAACTGTTCCAGGTAATAGGTACCAGGCGTTTGGAACACTGCTCCAGATAACAGCGGATATTTCACTATGACATACCTCCACGTACTTATTTTATGTGCAGATGAAAAGTAAGAAGTTCAAAGGTATGGAAGGCAGTTACATTTATGTAAATGAAAAATATTTGCCAAAATGTTCCACTTGTAGCCGGACGCGAGGAGGATTTCGAGTGTAGCCAAAGGATAAGTGCGCATACCGTGGCCAGTTTCTCGATGTCCTCGTCGGCGATGCCGAGCGAGGCGAGGCCGATGTCCTGCGAGAACTGGGCGAACCCTGGGTCGGCGAACATGGGCACGTGACCAATCAGCTCGTGGACGCAGTCCCTGCGCATGCGCGATAAGACGGGTCAAGGAGGAAGAAGAACTCGAATAGGAAAGGTTTGGAATCGTCCCTCATTGTGTCGCATATATAATACGGGGAGGAGAGGAAAGAACGGAAAGAACATATGGTATGAAAGGTAGGCGTGAAAACACGGGCAGAATTAAGCCTAGCAAAAATGCCCTCAATACTCAACAATGCTTTAAAATTAGCAGACTGTATAGTTCTGTGCTGACATTAAAAAAAAAGAAACGGCAGTACCCATCTCACGACCACTGTCGACGTTAACGTCGACAGTGATTAGTGATTAGCGTCCAAGCAATGCAGCGACACATTGTATTGCTGAAAACACCTTCATTTACAATCTGTAGGGGGGAAAGTATGCTAAGAATGCTAATGGTATTATTGCACCCACGGACTACCACAGCGCCACCAAAGCTAGACAACAGCGTGTGCGCCTTCGGACGCCACAAAGGAAGTTGCACTCAACGCATCCTCCCAGCATCGGTCAGTTTTGTCCCGCTGACACCGTAGAATTGAAGTTCGGCATATCTGGCTTCCAGTGAACTACAGCTCCATTGCATTAACGACTTTTCTAGGAGTAAAAATTATATATTCACTGTCAGCTATGGGGAAGCGCGCGTTCACTCGCTAATCGCATTAAAACGAAGAAGTGCGCCTTATATGGTCGGGGTGTGGTATATCATCAATGTCGGTAGCAATGCGCTTAATCTTGCAATGGAGTTGTCATTCCTAAACAGATATCTTTCACGAGCTCCCGCAAGAGTTGGCGAGTTGGCGTCGCCTTCCCTCGAGCATGCGCAGATGAGTTTCGCGTCGTCCTTCTTTTCCGCCGCGGTGAGACCTCTCAGTCGGCGCTTGTGTTGTCCTTTTGGTTCTAGTACTTGTGACCGCGCTGGAACGCCTGTCTTTCGTACCACGCAACCCTCTCATTATTCCTATTAATCTTGTAAACCTAAACAAACACCACAAAAAGAAATAAAGGTTGGCTGGCACTTTCCTCATAAGATTCTCATAAGAACAGCACCAGTTCTCATAAGAGCGGCACCAGAGAAAAAATGCGCATATCCCACGCGCTGTGGGCATCCAAGTTACGTGAAGCATTTGGCAGGTACCTCGGCAAGCATTCTTAGGGAGAGAGAGAAATAGAAAACAGGAAAGGCAGGGAGCATTGTTAGGGGTTCCGCAAAACGATTCCAGGTGGACCAACGTGTCGCGAGCGTGCTTGCGTGTGACGACAGCAGTGTAGCGACCATGTTGTAGACGATCGTATGATGGCGATGGCATAACTTCTGCGCCGTTCGACACCAGCCCACCAAATGGCTATTGCTGGTTTCTACACAGGTAGTGGGCGAGCTTAAGCGAGACAAACACGGATCATGACGTCATCAGCGACTACGTATTATACAATCGTGCGTTTCGTGTGGTGCATGTCAAAACGTTGATGGCATTTGTACTTGGGCGAAGAAATGTTAAAAACTTGGTTAACTTTGCTATCATGAAGGCTGCACAACGTCGCACAGTTTCTACCTAACGTAAGCTACTACGAGGAAAGTACTGGGCAAAGGGACTGGTCTCAGACGGCTCCTCAAAGCGCGAGCTGTCGCAAAAAAAAAGCAGACGAGAAAGTGGCACGGGATGCGCGCACCACCAAGTATTTCAACGAGCTTTGGAACGCGAAAAGCATGCATGCGAAAAGAAGCGATCGCGGCGCAACGGTTAAATACCCGGCTGCTGTGCTCAACGGCAGAGGTTCGATTCCCGCATCGATTATGCATTGTTTTAACTTTCTTAAAGTGAGGCGAGACAGGAACCTACCTGCCTACCTACCGCAATGTGCCAATAGTGCGGCAAAGAATGCTACACATGAGAAAGAGAAGAACAAACGTGCTCATCCTCCAGTCATTCGAATAGCATCTAGTAGTATACTGAGGGGTAACACAGCCACGGAGAGCCGTTGGACGCGACACGAAATAAGCCTATATTTACCTGCAGATATAGCACCAACCCCCCTCCTCCTTCTTTTATGGAAGAAAAACGTTGCATGCATTTATTTAAGGGCGATGAACCACTTGCCGCGTTTGCGGCTGTCACTTACGGCTCGGGCGAGTGGTGGGGTGCGGACCCGTGGCGCATGTATTGCGTGCACTGGAACACGCGGAATGCCAGCGATGCCAGGAAGTCGCGCGCCGTCAGCAGACCCGAGGCCGGTCGCAAGGTGAAGCCACTGCGGCCTGCGCGTTCAGAGAGAGCGAAGGCGATCACACGCGAAGTTGATGATGATGCGGTGCGGTATGGCGAAAGGGCCAGATATGAGCAACTTTAACAGGGCTAAGCACACAGTAATGAGCTGTCGATGGAATGATGTATTATGTATGGCACGGCTCTCAAGAGGTCTGAAAACTACCCCTGAATAAGTGCGTAACTTGCATATGTAATAAAACTATGAAATTGACTGTAGTAATATGGAGTTGGGAACGTAAAATACCATAAACCCTCGTTATAACGAGGTTATCCGGACAGGAAGCTAACTTCGTTTTAATCGATATTTTGTTAGAAGCGGAGCAACTACAAATGCTTGCTAGCGCAAGATGAGTCCTGGTAACGCTCTAGCAGCGCAGGAGATCGTAAAACGTATATTGAAACAACGCTGCGCTCGACACTGGTGACATATGACAGAGTCGAAATGTTCCTGGCACCTGTGAACAGCTGCCTCGTCTGTCGGTTTACCAGAGTCCTTCAAGGACTCTGGTAGTACCACTACATGGCGGAGTGACTTTCGCAGCGCTTATTGCCTAGGCAGGTTGATACGACGACAGGTTTGTCATCGGGAATGCTTCACCGAGCGATGCTGTGCAGCAACGTTCCGCCTACTGCACTTCGAATATTCCAGTTAACACATACATATACACTAAAACCTCACGGAACTTCGAATAAAGCGATATTGCTATAATGAGGGCTTACTGTATGTGCTACGAAGTAATGACAAATTAAGAATGTTGCATTTACTACAGCGCTCAAGGAGCACTACTGCCTCGCCACTGGCCTTGAACGCAAGTACGTACCTGGAGGCACGTGCTGTACTATACACTACTGTCGCAGCAGCAGTCTCTGTTCAGACGGTTCTACGGATTGTTTGGGCTGATAACCTGCAATATATCAACGCCATTTTAAAAAAATCGAATTTATTTCCCGTCAAGAAACGCTTCAACAAGGCTGATTCTTGGGCTAGTAGGTACGGTTTACTCATAATGGCAGAGCCTTTAGATGTCCTGTGTCTCTGTCGTGTCCCTGTCTTTTTTTAATTGCGCTAAAGGCTTTGCGATTATGAGAGGAAACTCTTCTCCGCTAAGAAAAAAATGTCGGGTGACGAAATAAGCCTCTGAAGATGTTGTTCGAGGGCTTCGTCCCAGCGAGCTCGAGTCAAAGTCATTTTCCCACGCCGAACTTTGGTTTTCTTGGAGACCAGTTGACTCCCGCTGGTAACATTCCGCTGCAGCCATGACGACACCTGCTCACTTTCGTCTGAAACTTGCTCCACCTATCGGTGTTCCGCTGAACCGCTTGGTTAACCTAAACCTAGTCTGTGCAGCACAGCGCACGAGACTCGATGGTTGTGGGCTCGATATGTCCACAGCGGCGGTAGGTTTTTTGTCATTTTCTGCCACGACATCCTGAATCTGAACAAGTACGTAACATGGTGGTGTTTCTAAAATCAAACTAAGTACAGTATAATTTATTTGCTCACGTGTTTGTTTACTATGTAGAAAAGGGAGAATGTAAGCTTGTTTAGAGCCAGCTATCTCAATATCTCCCATGAATTAATTTCTCGAACGAGAATAAAAAAGGAAACGGAAGCAAGAAGCAACTATCAACGGGCACTATGCAAGCGCACAAATGCCGTGTCTAGGGGCACCAGTACCGGATGCATGGTCCACTTCCTGGGACCGTGACCCATTACACAGAAAGGCGAAGGGGGTGTCCACAAACGTCATTTCATTTATAAGTGCGTATATGCAACATCCTTATCCGCGCATCCCGTGGATCCTGCGGTAGCTTAATTCACCTCCTGAGACCAGTGCTTCACCTGTACGCGCCATCGCCTTGCCACAGTCTTAAACGAATTATCACCGTCGCATGCGTACATAGCGCGAACGTTGGCGTTCTACTTGCGTTTGAGGAAGTTCGACACGTCGTCCAGCTGCGGGATGGCGTCCGGGCCGTACTGGAGCTCCCTCTCCAGCCTCGCCAGGGCGTCGGCGAACTCCTGGCAGGCGTGCGTCGGCACCAGCTCGCGCATGGCCCGGTACACGACGCCCCTGCGACGCGCACGACACCGAGCAATGCGCGCCTCCAGCCGGACTTTCTCGAAAGCGCGCACGGTGCACTTCGGTGGACGTCTTATGACGCGCACTCTGGTTGCTGGGCGGTCATCATTGCTTCCTACAGAAATCACCAGGGGGAAAATTGGTGCCAGTGTCTACGGAAGCTGCGGGCGTGGCGGATAGACCAGAGTGGTTGTAGCGTGGGAACGATGGGCATGCTGGATTTGCCTAAACTTGCTCCTTATGACTTCAAACGACTTTGTTACTGTGCAATCTAATCATTTGCTCAACAAAACATTGCGTTATAAGAAAGCGAGAATTCGCAAAAATCATGCACGTACATAAGCAGACACCGTTTTCAAGGGTTTCGTGAAATATAATTGGTTCGAAATTACGAAGAGAGCGTACTAAAAAAAACATTCGCGAGAATATCTGAAGCCAAATGCACGAAGTTTGGAGAAGTCTGTGTATTATGGTAGCTTAATGACCTCAGCGCTAGAGTTTACTCCAGTAATTTTTCTGGGAAAGTTTGCGGCGGTTACGGAGTTTTAGGCAAGACGTGGCGAGTTCAATTCCGAATTATACGCAACTACACTTTAAGTCGCGTCTCACGCGGTTTCGAAGAAGTACTGACGCGTGCTCACGTTCAACGTGCTGCAGTGTGTTCTACGTTTTCCAGCTCAGCTCGTATTTTCGTGTGCTTGCCTCTTTAGTTTTTGCAATCTTTACAATGACCTTGTTCTTCATTTTTAATAATTTTTAGCGCGGAGAGCTCACCGTTTCTTACCCTTGGAATGTGCGAGGCAAGCAAACGGTGGTCCGCTAAGTTAGCAGTGCATGAGTGACTACAGGCAAGAGAAACGCAGACGGTGATGGCGGAAAACCAGGTGGAAATTCCCAAAATTAAATGAGATCAGGAAGTCGTACGTTTGGCGCGGTCGACGCCCTCATACGCGTGCGTGCGTGGGTTGGCTGAACACATAGCGTTGTCAAGGCGACACACTGGCAGAAACGCTGCCACGCACTGTCGTGTGGCCTCTTCAGAAGTAATCATCCGTAATCAGTTTCACCGATGGACTTTTTTCATAGCTATTAAGCTAGCTTCCCCGCGACGCGGTTTGCCAAGCTATTGGTGGCGCCGTCATTTTTGCTGTCATAGCGGATGCGAGCACAGTCAGCTTGTCTGATAGCATAGAAGACGTAGCAGCAGCTCTCGAGGTGAAGCTACGCGCAAGAAACGAGCCGCAGCGTGTGCGGCCAACACTTGGTCTTCATTTGAACCATCACCACCGCTGCCATGAGTTGGCCCATTGTGCAATGCAGAGAAGCGCTCTCTAGATTACCGTCTCGTTGAAATCCCCAGCTCTCTTTTCGCCTCTGCATCGAAACTTGTGTTGATTGATTGATTAATTGATTGATTGATGAATTGACAACGCACCTTTCTTACAATGAAGGGCGCCGTAGAGGAGCACTCTGAATTATTGCTTGCAGCCTTAATAGTGTTTTTAACATTGACCAAAACCTCAATAGTCACCGTGTCTCATCCCGCCCCTCAGCAATGCGGCCGCCGTTGTCAGCGCAGAAATTCACAACCTTTTCCTCGGCAAAATATATATATATATATATATATATATATATATATATATATATATATATATATATATATATATATATATATATATATATATATATATATATATATATATTGCTTTTAACTTCAATGTTTAACATTGTTCAACAGCCAGCAAATTTCTTTAAGTGCGCGCAAGGAGCTTGAAAAATTTCGGTTAGACCCACGCCTCAGTAGCCTGGCACACGGCGGTAAATGCTTATATACATACACGCAGGCCCCAATTCCACAAGAGTTGTAAAAACATTGTGGCGCTCGCAATGCGCGAGAAAAGGCGTATAAAAAATAAAAATCGCAGCGATCATTCAAATATAATTTTGTGTCAAAATTCGCACTGTTAATTCAGTAAAAAGAGAGGGGGGGGAGAGGACAGCAGACTTGCGCAACCTTGCAGAATCACAATTCAATTTTCAATGAAGCTGTTTTTTTTTTCGACCAGTTGCACTGAGAATTTCAGTTTCCTGTACTTAAACCGCGCGCTTAAAATGTTTCCTGCTTGTGACTCACCCGTTGACCCGCCCGTTTAAAGAGTTGCCCGCTCAAAATGCATTTAAAGCACTTCCTTAAACACTTTCCGTAAAGGCTTTATTTCGTCCAAACAGAATTAACTTTGCGCGCACATTGGCCATAATGTTCCCCTCATTTTCACAAACTTTGATGCCGGTGGCGGCTATAGTTCTTCCAAAGCAGCAGGCTAAATTATTTTCGTGCCAAATTAATCCACGCGCTTCTAAAGGTGGCTGCACATCATCACCCGTATTATTCGCTTCACGTTCTCTAAATAACTCGGTCAGTGACCTAGTTCTCCCTGGACACCATGATAACCCGAATACAACTTCTTCGAACGCTTACAGTTGCACTAAGAGCGTCGCTGTAAAACGCTGACATGCTCAGCCAGTGCGGCGCGGTCTCTTCGTCGATGTGTGCTCGTTCACTCACCAGGTGCGCACTTCCTCCGGCGTGTACTCGACCCTCGGTATGGGCTGTCCCCTGCAGTGGGCAACGGAAGCCGGTGCGCACTGTACACGGTGAAACAGTCCCCGGTACACGACAGTGGGCCATGCACATCACAGTCGTGATACTGCGCCCTGAAATCCTGCCACTTCTTGCGACTAAGCATGGATGATTGATCGGTAAAGCTTGCTGTTAAACAATAATGCGTTATTACCGTCTATTGATCTTGTGATGTTTATCATCGGGTTCCTCTGCTCAAAATTTTCGGTTTGAATGCACGTCCAAGTTAGCGCGCGGCGCCAGAATCTGGTAGGAAACCCAGGGCCAGTGTGCCCATAGTACTGATCCATGTGCATCCACGTTAGAAAGATTTACTGAGCAACAAAAAGGCACTCCCTTGCAGAACAGGAACTGCAGCCACAGTGGAATCGTAATTGCTTGCTTCCGTCTTCATGAATCTGACGAGGAGTAATGGGAAACCGCGCTGGGGGAATCGTTTGTCCTTCAATCAACACAGGATAGGCTGATGAAATTTTCTAACCGACTAATTTTGTTAAAATAACCTTCAGCTAAACATGCTCTATAAAGAATTGGCGCGCACTTGGATGGGGGAGCTTTCACCGGCGTTAACCTAGTTTTCAGTAGCACTAGTATATACACTTCACTGCAGTTACAATTCTAATTTGGCCTATGAAGCCTTGCCAACTTCATATAGTCAAGCTGCTAATTCTGGCCAATAGGCTAAGCCACGCTAGAGTGCCTCATACAGCCTGGCCAACCTCTCGACAAGGGGAGCAATCTCTTTTAAGGCGTCCTTGTCATGGCTTTGTCATGCTTGAAATATTAATGTAAAGCGATGTGGCGGTGGTCACGAGCAGCAGCGCGTTGCCACATTACCGCCACGTCATTCCACCTTGTTATGACACTAGCATAATACTAACGCGCCAAGAATATGACAAGCTATAGGATTACCAAGAATAGGCCCTCACATTAAAATTATCAATATCTTATGTCGATCACTTTACCGATGTGCAGTCTTTTCTCCACAATGTGTTTTCCATTTCTCAGCCTTAACAACTCAATCTTTGGGTTTTCACGATGTACATTGTGCAGCACTTACTGCTTGTAGTCGAAGGCGATCTGGGCGATCTCCTTGCGGCGCTTCCGGTACGCCGGGTCCGAGAAACCCTGCGAAAGAGCGCGCCTTGCAGGTTCGACCACTTCTGGGTCTGAGAAATGCTCCGCGAACGGTGACGGTTCGTTTGCAGGCGAGTTAGTCCGTTGCCAATTTTTCCGAGAGGATGTAACACAAACCTGCCCAACATGATTCGAGCGCATAAGTGAATGCTACGGTATGCTTAGTTTTGCATACATCATGAGGCCCTAAGTTCACATGAACAGAAACGTGAACGTCGTGTCACGCGGCATCTGAGTTATTGGGTGTACGCTGCTGCGCTATGCTGAACGATTGAAATGCGAGCGGCGGAGCGCGTCGCTCGTGGAACATATCACACCTAGTCGTACATATTCGCGTCCTTAGCTTTTCGTTAGGACGCGCAAAATGCACAGGCTCGAATTTTAGACGTTGAGCACAGTACACTCCTCGCAAAACCCGATGATAAATTACTTACAGGAACGTCAGCTGACAAGTTAATCAGGTGTTAATAGTATAGTTATGGTAGCACAGGTGTAACACTCTACCAACGCGTCAGTGACGCTCAAAAACGGTGCCTTCTGTTTGTTTGTTTTTGCCCTTTTTAATGGGCATGAACATACGTTGTTGCAAGGGTCAGTAATACGACTGTGCTGAGGAGTTTAAGGGTACTTTTTTTAACTGTGTGCGTGGGAAATCATCTCGCACAACAAGCTGTGATACCATAAGCATCTGTTTGTTGACTTTAATGCTGTTATAGCGAGCAACGACTAGGTGACCGGAGCTCACCGGGTGATCACTGTCCAGGTCCGGCTCAAACTTGGTTAGCACGTGTGTGCAGAAGTCCAGGTCGGTGATATGCAACGGGAACCAGATGTCTGCGTCACATACGAAGTCACTATTAGTCAGGCGCCTTTGACTGAGGGTTCAGTGGAATAGGGCGAGCGACTGAGTGAGCCAGACAGCGAACTTTGGGCAGGTGGACAAGTGAGTGAACTGGCGGATAACTAAACCAGAGACTGAACTGATTAGTGAGTGATTGAACTAGAACATAGAGCATTGCGCGGCCTCGCGCGCAAATTGCGTGGCTTTTAGGGTAAACAAGTTGTCGACAGCAGCACACGCTACGTAGCAAGAGAGTGAGCCAAACATCCTCTTCTTCGGGAGAATACAAATGCTGGACTAACCTGCAACTACTCTGAATTTGTCGTTGGTTAGTGTGTCAGGCCGCAAAACGATGAGCAATTACCTCTTACTATCGCACATACTTATACGCAAAATTTTCGCGCACCGAGATGAGTTAATTGAAGCGACACTAATAAGTATTCCTACATGAAGACTAGCCTAAAGAAATTATGACAGCCTCTCCCGCACCTGGAAGCAACTGTAAGCATACGGTTGTTCGCCAATGAATATGGCGAGCCTCGCCGGTGTCTTTCTGGCACCTGATGCGAGTGTATTGTGGCAATAATTTATGTAAATACTGCGCATTTAAATCGTGAATACACCGTCTTGCCACTAGGTGTAGCAGCTGCAAGAAACACAGTAGGAACAAAAATCGCCAACGCATAAAATAAACGGTAGGCAGGAAGAATCAAGAGACGTCCCATTTGTTTCGCGCTGTTATGCTACCGAACCAACTATAGGCTTGATTTTCACTTCGAAACAACTGGTACCGCACAATGGCGTGAACCGAGCGACCTACCTCCAGCGAGCGCGGACCCCACGTCCTTGACGACGCGCATGTCTCCGAGGCCACCCAGGGCCAGGTTCTTCCCCAGCCGCAGCAGGCCGTCCCGCACCATGCCGCGGAGCGACGCGAACGCCTCGAGCGGTGCGTCGGCCGTGCGGCCCGTGCGGGTCTCGAGGTGCGACACGCGTCCGCCGCAGGCCTGTGCGAGCGCCAGCTCAGTGATCGGCGGCACTCCGCGTTCCCACGTGTGTGACGAGAGAGCAAAAGACAAAACGGTGGTAGGGATTTATATCCCCTTTTAAACAGGGGGGCAACAGTCACCTAGGCTATTCGAGCTAATCGGGTTTTGTTACATATCTTATGCAGTCTAGCATATTGCCTGTATCTGCTTGATCTTCTCTCTCCTCATTAAAAGCTCTCTGTATTCGACAGTTACATATGTCTGTAATGACCCCGGCTCTATTGATCTCTTCCCTGCTTTTTTTTTTACCAGTACTCTAAACGTCTCCTAGCTTACCTGGACCGCTGACCACTTAACGCCCTCATCACTTTTGAACCCCAGCGCTTCAGCAAGGAGGACGTTCCTTACAGTCATAGCTACCTGAACATCTTGGCATTACGACTTGCTGAGTATGCACGTTGTAATGGGTAAGTGTTAAAAAAAAAGAAGGCGACCACAACAGCGCTCCCTAGCAACACATATTACCGAGAACACTTTTTTGTTAGAGGCCGTGTGGCTTGCATGACTCCAGTCAATTCATGAGTAAGGATGGCTATGCGATGAGAAACGATGTTTATCTTCATCTCGTATCGGAGCCACGATCTTTCAATCCTTCTCTGGTATAAGGCGCTAACGAACAAAAGACAGCTGGACGTTATCCAGGGGTATTTTGAGAGGCACGATTTTGAAAGGGAGATTTTCGAATGAGTGGGGAATAAATGTGTAAATAAATGATAAATGTTCAAAATTTTATCAATGACAGCAGTTGCAAGATACTATTTAATGCCAATCTTTACAGGTTAAACTCACTTTGAAGTTTGTGGTTCACCTAGGGTTGAACTAGCACATCACGTAAGCATAGAGAAAGAGTTTCCATGGTGATAACACTCTAACAGGACATTTCGCCTTATGTGCGAAAAATAGGAAGTTAGGAAAAATATTGCTAGATGCGGTACAATAAAGTATCTCCTCAAAACCAACTGTAGACATTTTGCGACATCTGACTGATGCCTTGGTGAAACTATGTTACGTAACAATGGCAGTGAACTGAATTGTCCCTGAAGAGGAGCACGTGGTGGCGGGTCATGACGTACCTCGACCTCCTTGAGGATGGTTGCCAAGTCCTGGACGCCCTTCTTGAGGCCGAACACCACGCTTATGGTCGCATCCTCGGCCACTCCTCCCACGGAAAGGATCTGCGCATGCGCACTCCGCCCAGCGTGGGACGGGGCTCGTGAGCCACTGCGGCGCACATCGTCGCGGTACACTTCGAGTCGCGGTACTTGCGCGAAAGGCTTAATTAGGGCCTCTCCAAGAAACAAGGTTCACAATGAGCGCGCTTCCTGTCATTTACAGACTGAGGCACCGTATGTCGAATGAAATGTCTGCACGCCCACGTTTGACTTAACGCCTGTACGCCGTGCGGATAGAACTTCTGACACCGTAACTTAGGTTCCCTGGAGCGATAAATTGCGTCACTGGTGCCATGGGTACAGACTTGGGTCAACAGATGACATGAATACGGCAGGGGTTGCTGAAAGTCTAACATAATTTGGGCCGGCCGGTATGTAAAACTAGTATATTGCGTTATAAATGACTACGTAAAATAGTTCAGGGATATAATGTGTAATGTCATCGCTATATTTCTTTGCATTTACGTGAGCACAGAAACTGTGTTTCTGGTCGTGAAATAGTTCTCGCGATACAAGAGTGAACAAAAAGCGAAACACAGCTCCAGTTTTGCCTTAAAGTTGTGTTTGACTTCCACTGATGGCTACGACGTCCGTAGGCTACGCGTTCAAGACCAGCACTGAGGCGAATGAGCTTCTGGAACTCTTTGGGCGAGTGTTAAATTGATTCATGCCAGAGAAATTTCATGCCTGGCACCGAGCGAATGTGGTCAAAACTTAAAGCCTTTTAAGGCACTTAAGTTCATTGGCTCCTCCACTGTGGAACGGGATTACTCTTTTTTAACAGCCTGATGAGGCCGCGCGCCGTTACAATAAGGTCAATAGAGAGTTTTATCTTGCCCGTAAATGTGTTAAGTATAGCGTTTACAGAATGCCGGGCGACCCTAGGCATGGACAGCAGTAGCAATGCTGTCAGCGACATGTTGTGATGTTTTGCCCAACCACTACGCGTCAGAAATGTTCTTGTGCTGCATGATTGTTCTCGTCACAGACAAAAAAAACGCGCAAGTAAATGTTAATGATCACATCACTGCCGACACTTTACCTCATCTAGCCTCTTGTCTCGATTTCGCCGAGTACCGAATCTGAGCTCATAAATTCAAACAGGGAGATTAAGCGAGAGAAATTGTACTTTTGATGTTATGTGGGGTTATCCAGCAAACACACATCAGTGTGTACCCATCTCTAAGAGAACAACGCTTTCCCCATGGTGCTTCCAATGTGGGCGAACATGCCACGAAATTCGTGCAGCTGCATCCATTCAGGTGCACAAAGTGAAGTCGCTATCTCTGCAATACCAACTATGTTATAGACTGACATACGATGCCAGACGGTTCACCTGTCATGTGCATGTTTGTTCAGTGCGAAAACATGCGAACACTATAAAGGCGTTGTTTTGTGTTAGATGCCCGTTTCACTTGGAATATTTTCCTTCAGGCAAGATAATTCAGGCTATAAAAGGTTAAACCAGCAGCTCGTAGAATATGGCTTGTGAATGAATGAATGAATGAATAAAGCCTTTATTTTAAGGAAGGGGACGGCTCTAGGCCGCTGATGGGGAGTAGGAGGGAAGGGAATATGGGTACCCAGACTGTTGGCTGAAACACTTCTTCATCTCAGTCTGGGATCTTCCGCTTTATGCAGGCTCAGGTGCATGTTCAGTTCCGCCGCTCTCACATGGGCTGATCGACCCCTTCTACACTACTCGAAACAGGCCACTTTGTCTGCCATATGTCGCAATGGCTTTCTGTGTTTCACGGTTAGTTTGTATTGCAATTCCTAGTGTTCTAATGTCTCCGTGTAGTAGATGCTGAATGTTGGATCTCCATGTGAAAAAGCTGCACAGCTCCAAATGAGGTGTTGCAAGTCTGCTCTGCATGACTCCTGGCAATGTGTACATCGGGTGTAAGTCTTCGCAATCGTGGCTTGTCTGGGTTGGTGCCATTTCTCAAGTATGTGTGGTGTGTATGCAGCGTTGGCCATAACCTTATTCAAGAAAACCTCTTCCGTGCGGGTAAGCCCGCCCTTGTCGTCAAACACATGTACTGGTGTAGCTTCTAATAGTCTCCGTTTACTGTCTGCTTTTATTTTAGTACGAATGTAATGCATGAGTGCTCTGCTAGGATAGCCTGCAGCCAATATCTTTAGGTATGGATTTTGGTCCGCGGGGTTTGGCGAGGAAATGGAGTGTGGGGAGCTGTACGAGTAATCAAGCCCACCCGCTTGCGCGGCAGCTGCGTGAGCGGCTGCGTTTCCCCCATCCGCGCCGGTGTGCCCCGGTGTCCATAGGATTTCAACATTCGTCCCAATGTCCTGTATTCTCTTTAGCTTTTTTCTGGTGTCGTTGGCCACCGCATCATCTGTCGTAGGCCCCGTTAATTCGGCCACTGCTTCGTACGAATCAGTAAGGATCCGATAATTTTTTCGCACACTCTGCTCTGCAATGTCTCCCATGTCAATGGGAATGGTGTTGACCGCTCCCCATATAGCTAAGAGCTCAGCGTGCAAGGTTGCACCCCCAGGAAGCTGACATGTGTGATAGCCATTGTGTTGGGGTGCAGATGTGCTAACCCAGGCCATGCTTGCTATGTCGTTTGTGATTGCAGCGTCCGTGTAGATGTCAGTGGTGTGCTGCGGCGTGCTTAATCCCAATCTCTTTTCAAATATTTTTCTAGCTTCCACGTTTCGTCTGGCGATAGGGCGTTGTTGCCTCCGTATGCCCAGTGGTGTTTCCCATGGTGGCGTTATGGTCGCTTCCGCGGGCTCTGGCTTCGCATGGACTTGTTTATCCCATGCCATGATCTGTTTTCCTTGGGTCGTGTTTTCCAACCGGGATCGCATTCGAATTCGTGCTTCACTGATTATGTCCCGTATGGGTGGAATCGCTACGAGCTTGAGCAGGTCCTCGTTCCTCGTGTGCTTTGGTAGCCCAGTAATCGTACGGAGGGTGGCCCTGTGTAACTTTTCGATGTCGCCGAGGTCTCGTTCAGAGAATTCGTACAAGGGTGCCCCGTAAAGAATCCTTCCAACCGCGACCGCTTTTGCAAGCGTTTGGCACGCTTTCTGACGCGCTCCGCCATACTTGCTCGATATTCGTCTAACCATGTGCAACAGCGGTCTCCATTTTTGCTTTAGTGTGCGAATCCATAGCTGGGGGCTGTTGCAGCTAGCAATCTGTGCTCCAAGAATCCTAATTTGTCCATTGGCCGACGTAATATCGCTTTGGCCGATGTGTAAAGTGATCTGCTTGTTTACATTGGTTGCTTTCTTTCCGTCTACGCTGATCAATTCTGTCTTCTCTGGCGAGAGTTGCAGTCCGAGGTTATCTAAAGTGTTGCTAAGGCTCAGGATCGCAGCTTGCAGCTCAGTTTGCATGCTTTGTTTGTCGGAATAATCCGCCGCTTCCGTCCATATTGTTATATCGTCGGCGTAAATAGTAAAACGGGCTGAAGTGTCTCGCTCAAGACTTTCAGCCACACGTGCCATGGCCAGATTGAATAGCATAGGTCCGAGGATGGAGCCCTGGGGCACTCCCCTATCCAAGTAATAGGTCTTCGGACTCCATCCCGGTGCCTTGCCATGGAGCTGAATTGGTCTGCTTTGGAGGAAGCTACGTATCCAATTGTATGTTCTTTGGCTAGGGTACCTGGTTGCCAGTTCCTGTAAGATAGCCTCTTGTTTCACGTTATCGAATGCTTTACGCATATCGACGGCAAGAATATAGTCGGGCATCTGTTTGCGAGACTTACGGTTGATCACTCTGCGGAGCAACCAGAGGCAGTCATGCGTGCCCATGTTCGGCCGAAAACCTGCCTGGGCAGGATGCAAACCCGGTTGTACATATTCGATGTAGTGCTGCATTCTTGTGTGTAGCATTCTTTCTATCAATTTGCAGACAGTTGACGTTAGAGCTATGGGGCGTAGGTTAGCTGGGTTCGTGTGGTCTTTGCCCGGCTTCGGTATGGGGTAGATGAGAGAAAGCTTTAGTGAATCTGGCACTAGTCCGGATTCCCAGGATTCATTGATAATTGTTAAGAGCTGTTCTTGAGCTTCATTGCTGAGGTTTCGAAGTTCTTGCCAAGTCACTCCATCGTGCCCGGGAGCTGATTTCGTTTTGCCTCGTGCAAGGGCTGCTACGAGTTCACCCAGCGTAAAGGGCGTGTCTAGCTCCTCTTTCGCGTTGTCTATCGTTGCAGAAGGCAGCGGTGCAGGAGGCGCCTCGGCAGCATGTGGAAAGAAAGTGTGGATGACGCGGTCCTCCAGCACGGCAGGCTCTTCTCGCAAAAAGAGCTCCTCGAGAGGAGGCGCGCCTTTCTTGCTCCCAAGCAGGCTCCTTAAAATCTGCCATAGCTTTTTTAGGCCGGGTTCCCGGCCAAGCTTCGCGCACGTATTGTGCCACGTGTCTGCTTCGAGTTGTTGTTGGTATTCCTTGATGAGTCGGTATTGATGTTTAAGGCGCATTAGATCTTTGTGACGCTTTCCTTTATACCGGTATTGCTGTGTGAGGCGGTTGACCTTCCGCCATAGATTTGCAAGGTGCATATCCATGTGAGTTGCAGTGTCATCGCATGGGATAGTTTCCCTGGCCTCCGGCCGTGCCTCCGCTATCATAGCGCTGAATTGTTCAAAGTCCACAAAAGAGTCCCCGGTAGCCATTCTAAATTTTTTCCAGTCAAAAAGCACCGTTTCTCTCCTCTCTCGGATCTTTTTGCGATTGAGCGTGATAATTATTGGTAAATGGTCGCTTCCCCATGTCGTCGATTCTACGTTCCATTGCCTTATGAGCCCTGGAGTGGCTAGTGTCAGATCGGGCGTTGTGTCCTGTTGTCGCGCGTGTAGCCCTATGCGGGTTGGTGTTTCTGGTGTGTTGCATATGTCCAGAGTTGACATTTCTATTGCATCGTGCAGTATGCGTCCTCTCGGGTCAGCTTTGGTGTAGCCCCATGTTTGGTGCTTGGCGTTAAAATCTCCCCCCACTAGAATGGGAAGGCCTCCGGCTTGTGCCTGCACCTTACTGAGCCATTGGTAGGAGTCATTCCGGTGCTTGCCCGTTAGGGGTCTGTAGTACGTGGAGACTGCAACCATTGGCCGGTGGCCGCGTGGACATAGTTTTACTGCCACAATTTCTCTAAAATCATTACACAAATCTGGTATCTGCAGTTGGGTTGCGGTGCAGTCATGTCTTACTAAAAGAGCAGCTTGGCCTTGCGCTTGTTGGTTTCCTTTGCCCTGGTGTCGTATCGTAGCCTGCTGGAAGGTTCGGTAACCTCGAATAGTGCATTGTCCCCTTGTCTCCTGTAGAAGCACGACAAGGGGTTTGAATTTTTTTATTTGCTGTCTTAGTGTGGATCCATTCTGCGTAAAACTTCGACAGTTCCATTGGATGCATATAGGCCGTGCCGTCATCTTTCATCTGCTGGCTTGCGCCGTTTAGGTTCGTCATTTTGCTTCTGAATATTTCTCTGAATTTCCGTGAATATTGCCTGCATCTGAGTTTGTATTGCATTCGTTACTGTCTGAAATTCCTCCCGTAGGTTCTTTTCGAGGCGCTGGGTCTCAGTGTGTCTTTCCTGCCTTAGGATGCTCAGCATCTGTGCATACGCCGAGTCTTGGGCTGTTAGTGGTTTTGGCACTGACGGTGCCTGGTTCTGCTGGGTCTGTGCAGGTCCTGCGAGTTGCAGCTTTCTAGAGTTTGCCGTGGTTTTCCGACTAATTGATCGCCCGACGCGACTGTTAGAACGCGTGCGTTTTTCTCGGTCTGCCGGCGTCTCTGATTCACGTTGCCGTGGCGTT
Source organism: Dermacentor albipictus (assembly GCF_038994185.2). Classification (NCBI taxonomy): domain Eukaryota; kingdom Metazoa; phylum Arthropoda; class Arachnida; order Ixodida; family Ixodidae; genus Dermacentor; species Dermacentor albipictus. The sequence continues at coordinate 5,598,822 of NC_091830.1, forward strand.
GGCGGTGGTTGCGTATCTCGTTGCTCTGGTGGTAGTCGTGCGAGTATTTGCTGCAGCATTGCTCTCAACTGCTGATTTTCTTTTCTTAGTTCTTTTATTTGTTGCTCATAGTGAGCGGATAGCGTGGGTTGTGTGGATGCTCCCGCCAGTACTTTTTCAGACCAGGTCACTGTCCTCTGACCTTCTTCTATGTTCTGCACGACTTTCTTAATGTCTTTCGGTGCACGGCTAGGACATGCTGAGTTTAGCGATATGTGGCCCTGTTTCTGGCATGCGACACAGAATAGCTCTTCGTCGCATTCGTTGTCTTCAGGGTGTTTTCTACCACACTGTTTACACACTTCGTCTGAAGGGCAATACTTGGCAATGTGTCCCAAGCCGTGACAATTGTAGCAAGCTATAACCTTCGGTCTGTACTCATGCACCCTTGTGATCTCATAATCGAACACGAGCCTGTTTGGGGGAGATTCCGTATTAAATGTTAGCAGCAGCATGTTTGTCTTCCCGAGCAGACGTGCCTCTAGGATAGTTGCCGTCTCGCATCTCAAGTGATCCTTGATATATTCAATGGTCTGGCCGGGACGCACCTTGATGACCCCCCGACTGTTCCCCACCTTCTGTGTTGGCGTTCTTTCAATTATCACTTCATACGTACGAACGCGACCGCTCATTTTCTCAGCTAATCGTGTCAGCGCCGCAAGCCTCTTCGCGTGTTCTTCATCCCTGACAGTAACCTTAATGCAGTTCGCTGCAGGGTCGTAGCGGAAAATTGATAATTCTGCAAGTTCCCAACTTCTTGCCGTCATCTCTAGTGCTGCTGTTATAGCCTGCTTAGGTATGTCATGGACGTGTACCTTGTTAAGTGGCCTGATCGAGAGTGCAAAATGAGGTCGACTTACCCGCTCGAGGCGAAGCTGTTCGGGCTTGACTTTTCTGTTTGGTTTCCGCTTGCTGAAAAAGGACCATCCATTGTCCTCCTCGTTGTCTTCGTCATTGCTATCATCGTTGTCGTCCACGCTGTCATCCTGAATATCCATGTGGTCGTTCACTTGCGACTCCTTCCTTCTGGCCTCTTCCATCGAGGGACGCGCCACGGCGTCTTCGGCTGCAGCTCGGCGTTCACCCGGCGTTTCGACGCTCTCGGTGCGCTTCGCTCGTCGCGTTGTCTGCATTTTGGAGGGGCTATTCTTCAACTTTTCGGCGTCTCTAAGCTGAGGTGAGCATGGAGTTCCCGCGCTGGGTCCACTCGAGTGCGAATGTTGCTGTGGTGGCGACATGATGCCGTGCTCACCTGGCCGGCCTCGCCGAGGCCGCACTCGGGCTAGGCCCAGACGTGGTTAGGCTTAGGTCAGCGGGTCGCCGTCGAAAATGTCCTCTTAGCCAGAAAAAAACGTCAACTGGAGCCGTGAAAAAGCACACCACACTCACAGAAAGCGCTCACAGTGTCGTTGCTCAATGTTTTACCACGTAGAATGGTAGTTCCACACAAGCTAAAAGGAAAACATCGAAGAGCCAAAGTGGGACACGTCTTCACACTCTGGCGATCGCAGCGCCCCCCGGCTTGTGAATGCAATTACAGCTCTGTGTCCGCTCATAGAGAAAGAAATTTCTTTTCTCTATGGTCCGCTTGTTAAACCCCTGGGCCACAAGATGACGCCACCAACGTCGCTGTTGCCGTCCACATCTCTCGTAGATCGGCATATTGCAAAGGGTCTACGTGCAAGCTGCAAGTCACCACAATCTCTTGGTGACAGCTTTGTGTCCGCAACAACAAACGAAGCGGTCCGCGGCAAAGCAGTACGTCACAGCGCGACACTTGTTACAAAAGCGCGGGTATGAAACAATGCAGCAACCAAATTATTATTTACGATTCTACCACGCACGTCACCACACAGTAGCACGACATCGCAGTCACATATTCGCACAGCAACGTGAAAGCACTCTAGCGAATCGTCATTAGCCCTGCACTCACAATCTGTCCGTCGTCTAAAAGAACGACCGCAAACAACGTAACACGATATTTGGCAGACGTGGCAATGAAACGTGGATTCACGCAGGATAAATTCGTATATTGGCCCAGCAAATTATTAAACAATGTATAATAGACTAGATTATATTATCAGAAAAATTATTATAGCCAGTCGTAGTGATAATTGTAATTGTTGCACTTGTAGCTGCAGTGGTTGTTTCTGCACTACTTATGACAGTACTAAGCAGCACTAATGAAAATTACTATTTTGCAAAGTGTTTCCTTCGTGTAGTCTCCCGCACCAAGGTAAAACAGGACGCCCTCTTTAAAAAGGCTCGTTTTCGAGAGGTCTGCCACCATATAAAGCTTGTATTTACCTGACTAAAGCATCGCCTTAGGTACTAAGCGCCGCTTTCTCATAAAGTGCTACGTTGCCCGCACATTGAAATAAATTTAAATTTGGGTGGTCATCAAACTTTCATATATTTGCCGGTATTCCAACAACTTTAAAAGTTCATAATTTCGAAGGAAATTTTATCCGTTATTTTACGGTATCATATTGACATAATAAATTTTCTCTGACGGCTTCTGTTCACTGATCTTCTAAAGTTCGAGTTCACGATTTATTTATTGTATACCTTATAAGATGATTATTGAGAGTAGTTGCTATAATATTTCCTTTCTTCGGTATTTTCTTTGTCTTCCTTTATTTGTACGATCTTCGAGATGGGTGCTGTGCAGAGATCTCTGCTGTCTCAGAGGCCATACCACATTGTAAATAAGTCCATGGTGCCCTGGACGGTGTAAATAAGTCGCCAGTTTATTTTCTTTAACATCCGTCTTGATTGAACTTGGCTCAAAGTACCTGCACTTGCCGTCCCCATCTCGAACCCCATCGAAACGTTCGTAAACCAGCAACGAGACGACACGGGTTTCGCGATGTTGGCTGCTGTCCACGGCCCGTGACGAGTAGATGATGAAATGTTTGTCTCGTGTGTATGTATTTCCGTTTTGCAAAAGAAGTAGAAAAAAACGCAAATTATATGGTAGCGGAATAAGTTCAAAACCGAACAAATCGGAAACAACTCGAATGCGTTTGGCGTTTCTACATTCGATTTCATCTGTAAGCGTTACCCAATTCAGATTACTAAACGTACGCTTGGAACTGTTCCACGCTTAGGAACCGGCGACAGAGAGTTCTCACGTCATATTTCCGGCGGTACAGGCGTTCTGAAATGCTATTTCATGTGCAGTTAGAACAGTAGACTTTATTGCTAAGCGGAGTGCTAAACATGGTGTGTAATGAATAACTACAGTTCAGTTTTGACACGAAGGCATCGCGGAAATAACATTTTATCAATAAAAGTTGTGGAAACTGTTGTCACTCGTTAGCGAGCGACCTCTTTCTAAGGAAAGTGGCAGCGCCGTCGGGACTTCTTAGTAAGGTCTACTTACCGGATCACATCAAGTACTTTTTTCTTCAATGATGTTGATAGTACGTTTAAATTATGTTGATCTGAATACTACTGCAACGTTCTGTTTAAGAATGAGCCACACGGCATGACTAAGCCACCAGCAAGGCTTTTTGTTTGTGTAGCCTGCTCCGTCTGATCCGCCCCTTCTTCCGGCTCGCCATCTTCCTGTCCTGCTGGGCAGCGCATGCAGCATAGGGAAGGCAATGGGCGAGCATGCTCGCGGAGTGCGTACTCACGTCCTCCAGCAGGGCATCTTCGTCCTGGGACCGCAGCTTCTGGGCCTCTCGGCGCTTCTGCGTCTCGAACTTGGCGTCGTCCAGCAGCGAACGACGCCGCGATGGGTAGCCATGCTGCGACCACACCGCAAGGACTCAACGCACACGAAGCACACGCACAGCGGCATCACAATCTCACCACCAAGGAGTTTGCTACGAAAATTCCTAGGGGAAATTCTGTCCCTGCGATCGTATAGACAGCGTGGGTGCGTTGACATTGAAGTCATCTGAGCAGTCAGTAGACTGCCACCTTCGAACCCAAGTAATTTGGAAGACGTCTCTGTCAGTTGACGCCACCTCTCATATACAAGAAAAACAACTACAACAAGCACCTATTATTGCTTTACTTCAACACTTCGCGTGTGCAATACTATGAAAAAAACAACGAAGCTTACATTAAGCACATAATAAAGCGATACTACGTTTCCCTGTGCGCAGACAGTCTTTCCGTCGAGTTTCCAAGCATTCTCCTCAGTTGCCATCTTATTTGAGCAGAAAAGTTGCCCGCATGGTTTTCGCTAAGCTGCCTGTTTTTCCCGGAGGTGCTATTGTGGACATTGTCAAATTCCGCCATGTTGCCGAATCAGCCATCTTGTCAGCTCTGATTGGTCCAGCGCGCTCATACGCTTAGAAAGTCATGCCACCACCTCGCCAATCTGAGCTTTTCGCAACAACTCAATCGTCTAGAAAAGGCCGGTTTTCCAACATCTATTATCGTGTCAAAATGTGAAGGGCTAGTGAAGAAAATAAAAAAAAGGAAGCACCCCAGATACAGATCGAAAAAGTTAAAAAGTACGCAGTCATCTCTTATGTACATCAGATGGGGCATGGGTTAAAAGACAGCCATGAAATATGGTGTTCGAGTAGTCTTTTCAGCAAAGAACTCGTTAAACAAGATTTGCAATCTTGTCAAGAGACCTGAACAGGCGTCCAAAGGCTATGTGCCGCGTCAAACACTCGGGGCAGCTTGTGGCATGCTCGGTGGGAGTGGTCTACGTCATTCCACTTTCGTGTGGCAAAAAGTACTTTGTGCAGACGGGACGCTGCCTTAACATCCGCCTTAGGGAGAACCAATGTGCGATCACGAATGAAACAGGTTCTAATCTGGCCGCGCATTGTAGAGTTTGATCATACAAACCTATGTTTGAATAAACGGAAATATTGTATAAAAATATGATCAAATCAACCGCGAGATTGTGGAAGCCTACTTCATGAATGTAAGCTTTAGCTCATGCGTCAGCCAGACTTCTATCACTCTTCAGGATAAAGAAACTGATTTTTTGTGTGGCAAGACAGGCTAATACCCTTGTAAACGTCACTTTACAACGTTTTTACATTTTCTGCATATTATAGTCCTTCGTTTGAAAAAATAAACCAGTTGCTAGTTTGCGCTCGTGTTGTGTTCTTCCTCTCGTCTTTCGTCCGGGTTGCGCTGCCCACCGATAGGAACATGTGTATAGCGAAGCGCCTCTGTACGCAGGTGAAGGAGGTATACACAGTACAAAAGAAGCAAAAATATGTTCAGAAATGTCGGTGGAAGTGGCAATACCCCGAAGCCAGTGCCAACAAGTGGCGACCTTGGGCAGAGGCAAAGCCGTTGAGCTGCTGCCGCTCTTTTCGGGAAAGGCAGCGGGTTCATCGGAGCAGCGCCTAATTCGAGTCTCCGGAAGCGAGCACAAAGGGGGCTCGTCACTGCGGGTGGGCGGGACGCCTTTGTTCCCAGTCTCGGAAGGGGGGCTCAATTGTGAGGCCCGCGCTGCTGAGAAAAGCGCGCTTTTCCATTTCCTTCATCGTCCTCCTGGACCAGATTTCACGCCTTCCTGCCGCCGTGGGTCAGCACACTGCGCTCGTCGCAGCCTACTTGCAAAAATTGACCCTCGGCGTGGATAGGAAAGAAGCCGGAGGCACCCGCCGTCCATGTTAGGATAAGCCTCTAACGCGTATCACCGTCGGGTACAACAAATAAAAAAAGAAATTGCACGTGGGTATAAGCGAAAACACAAATTTTACATTAGAAATGTGCACTAAAAGAGTGCGGACGCAATATTTTCGACTTGTCGTTTCTTCAGTCAGAAGGTCACTCAAGAGAAACACTAAATCACTTTATGCTGGCACTGGTTAAAAATACTACTTGTGTTCATTTTGTTGTAAGAGATTGATTACTGGAACAGAAACCGAAGGCCAAAACTTCAATTCATTGAATGTCGCGACGAAGCCCTAGCGCCGTTACGCCATTGTGACGTCATGGATTTCCAAGTATATTCTCGTATTCGGGCCGTTGTGGCCCAATGACACTCCTAAAAACTCTTAAAGATTGAGGAAATATTTACTCTGGGCTCGTTGGTACCCTGCCCTGGCACACGTGTGCATGTGCGTGTTTCATATGAGCCTTCACTCCGTCCTTGTCCTTATTCCACTCTGTTTATGTATCTATTAGAGCTCCAACGTCATTCATTGGTTTATTCAGAATGCTATGTAGTCAGTTTTCAGCGAAGTGAGGACCCACTGTGGTCATTAAAAAGAACTGTAGACTATGCAAGTTTGGTCCTGCCATACATCAATTTCTTTAGCATTTGATCATGCAGCCGTTATAATTATGAAATGTTTTGTTTAATATATGCGGTAATAACAAATATCTGATAGTAAACACACCGGATTAAGTTGCTATTGTGCTTCTTAGCTTCTTAGCTCGGGTGGCGGAATAATTATACCGGGAAAATGTTTTCCCACAGCATATTCATTAAGTTTTCTTCTCCGCGCGTGACGTTCAGTTGAGGCAAAGCACGCTTTACAGGGACTTGAACACGCTCGAAGTGTTTAAAATGGCACATTAGCAACAATATTCGCAGCCGCACTCAAGTATCCGGCTAGACACGGCGTTTCGAATTTGCAAAATTTCTATTCCGTGAGGTTTGCATTAAAGCTTTCACTCTAGAGAATGTAATCAAGTTTACCTGACGGTCAACCTATTCTTATTCTCCGGCTTTTTTTTATAGGCATTGCATTAGCTTTTGAAACGCGTACAAGCCCTCGTAAATGACATTGTTTCAGCTGCTACGCGAGGCGACCTTAGTTCCCCGCCCTGCCAGGATATCAGCTGCCTCTTGGCGTCGAATATGGCACCACGCCAGTGTTACTGCTAACGAAATTTATATAGACGTTGCATCAACATAATTGCACATTTTTGTCAGCAACATTGTTATTTATTTATTTATTTATTTATTTATTTATTTATTTATTTATTTATTTATTTATTTATTTATTTATTTATTCCGACAGCCGATTCAGTCATTACATTGGGGAAAGGGTGAACGATTAATCACGCAATAATATTAGAGGAAGCGTTTGTGAAACTGGACAGTGGAACACAGGTACATTTTGAAGCACTCCTTACGCAAGTATTAAATACTCCGTCGCGCTTCAACCGTCCAGCGAAAGAGTGATAGTCCAACAGATACAATGCTGTTCTGCGGCTTGTCTTAGCTGCCTAACACCAAGCAAAGCGGCGAGCGCGGTTGTAAGCGGATAGAAAGTAGCATGCAACATTTAAGGGTTGTCTGCGCACCAAGGCACGGTTGTCTGGCTCGGCATGCAATGCAGTGAGCCTCCCATCTTCCGGGGCTTACTATATTTGAACCTACACGTTCCCTAAATAACAATAACAGCTCCTTCATGCGGAGATGTCTGGTCGCTCCATGTCTGACCCAATTTTCCAGGGTTGTAGTACCACTAGCGTCTCCACTGCTTTGTCTCTCCCTCTGCCTTCCCTCCTGCGAAATAGGTCCACTTTAATTGAGCGCAGACAGGAGAAACTTACTCTCGATCGGGGAGCACTGAAGCGTCTCCACAGTGAAATATGGCGCAAGCAAAATACTTCCGCGCGAAGGAGTTGCCAACACGTCGACGGGAAGGACGCAGTCGCGGCCACGTTCCACGAACTGGCCGGCGACCACGGCCAGCCTGGCCTCGGCCAAGATCGACCGAGTGCGTCGGCGGAGTCAGGGGGGTGGAAATGGCCGCTGCTTGCGACAGCAGCTGACCTCCGGTGCCGTCCATCTTACTCGGAAGCGAGCCGCTCCTTCCGGCTACGCTCGGTTGCACACCCTCCGATCCTGGTCCCCGCTGTTTCTTTCTTTCTTGTCTGAAGCTTCTTTTGCTTCCTACCTCGCCCACGGCAACTCCAACTAGTGCGTATGTTTGTATCTATGTGCGCGTAGCTTTTAGGGCCGGACGTCATCGCCGCGGCGAATACGGCAGGAAAGTGTCATTTTCTGCTGCTGCTCCATCATCGCCAGCAGCGCTCGGGAATGACCCGCGCAACAGGCGGCTGCGGAACGGTGGCGCGACCGTGGCCTGCTTGCCTAATCCTTCCCCTCGAAGCCGGCGCCTGCGTGGTGGCGGGCAGGATTGCCAATGTGGCTCTGCGCGCAAGGACAGCGATGAAAGCGGTTCGTGAAGTTTTGAGAGCCCGAAAAAATAAAGCGCGAAGCCTGGAAAAGATGCGAAGAGATAATGGACTAGAGAAATCCGTCATTCCATAGCATCGATAACTACATATCTTTCATTTGCTTTTAAGCGAAACTTTATTTGGCCTTTATTTGGTCTTCCTTGTACCCGCTGCTTCTTTCCAAGCTTGATTATCTCCTCGCTGCATTGTCCTGGTACTACTGGCCCTCTGAGCCGGAACGTGGAGCCAGGGATAGAAACAATCGTGCGAACAAATCGCTGTTGCTTCACCCTAACTTCCCATATTTAACATTCAAGAAATAAGAAAGCAAGGAGTGTCGCGTTGCCGGCGTAAAGAACGACCGGCTACGATCGCTTATCCTAAACAAGCACTTGCGAATTTCTCGCTGCAACACCTACTTCACCAGCGGCTATGTCAAAACAGTAACCGCGAGGAAAGAATACATGTATGCGAATGCAACCAGAGTACATGCATTATGTCAAAAAGGACCTGCTGTGGTTGCTTAGTGGCTATCGTGTTGGACCGTAAGCACGAGGTCGCGGTATCAAATCCCGGCCACGGAGGCCGTTCTTAAATGGGGGCGAAAATACCAAAACGCCCGTGTACTCGGATTTAGGTGCACGTTAAAGGAACCCAGGTGGTCGAAATTGTTCCGGAGTACCCCGCTGCGGCGTGCCTCAATCGAATCGTGGTTCTGGCACGTAAAACCCCGTAATTTATTTTTAATGTCAACAATGTAATAAATGGCGCTGGTTGGTTCGTGTTATTTCTTAACACTCTCTGATCACATAATTCCTAAGGGAATCTTAATTTTCTGGAGAAAACATCCAACATCGATAACAAAAAAAGCAAAAAATTCTTCTCGGAAATGTTACTGGCAGCAATGCCAATCACACGACTTGTCGACTTTGTACCGAAGGTAAATTCGGTTCTCACTCTGATATCTTACAGATGTCCGTGCGTCGCATCACGCTGAGGTTAAGCATCTGTGCTGTATTTTGGAACCAGCCGCCTAATGCTTATAACCTGTCTATGGAGCTCAAAAATGGTCTTTAAATAAGATGTAACCATATTTTACACCATTATGTTTGCGGATTAATGAGTCAGAAGAACCAAATACTGCCTGCAGCATTTTGAAATGTTGGCACTTCGTGACAACCTTCGATTCGTTGCCAAAAGCTTCAGTGGAAACACGAAGAACACACCGAAAAATTTGTTTTGCCCTTGTGTACCCGTGTTCATGCCACCACTGTTCGTGTTGTGGTTGTGCTCTTCGATGTAGCACGATTTCAAATGAAAAATACACGCATTGGTCGAAACATCGGAAGCGTAATTGACAAAATAGCCGCTATAATGATGGGAGCTGACATGACCGAGCTGATGAACACGTTTCTTTTTTTCTCTCTCTCTCTCTCTTTTTTAGTGTTTGCCTTTACCTCTAACATTATGCGCGTCAGTGTTGAATAGAATCGAACTGAACTGTATCCTTCGGTTATGCATGCATTGGATTCTACCTTCCCAACTCGATTTCTTCCTCTGGCCCTCAACTATATTATCAGCCAAGCTTTTCTATGAGAGTGTAACAGAATGTGCGCCGCGTAAAGAAAACTCAATGAAGGACGGCATAATATGAGGCATTCTGATTTCAGTAAATTTGCAGACCTGGGCAAACGAGCTGGCTACTTCAAAATACACAGCTTGGAGGTCGCTGGAAGAGGCCTTTGTCTCCTACAGCAGGCACAACATAGGACGACGACTACTTGTAGTGCTTGCAATTGCTGCGGTAATTGTGCCATGCAACAACAACGATTGCGCTCTATAGGCTTCCTGCACGCGCGCCATTCAATCAGGCATATGTCCTGCCTTCCTTTTTCTACGGTAGTAAAAAAAAGTTCTGTCAAATTAATTCAAACTGAGTTTTTGAAGTCACGAGTACAAACTCACATAATGTTAGTTTTTAGAGTCCACTGACGTTTTCTCACTGTTGTGCGCGACCACATTTTATTAAAAAAAAAGGTGCTTGACTCCGCGCACGTTTTCGATCATCCCTCAATCCTTAGAGTGCACGGGGGCCGCACGACCGAACGCTTCTGACGACAAAGGAGCGACTCAGGGTGATTAATGTTCGTACTGCCGAGCGCGAACTGCCGTCACTACACCGGAATGTCTCGCGACTGGAGCTGGTCACGCCTTCTCGCACAACAATCCTGCAGCATCACCGTCAGTGTATCCCTACTCCTGCACCACTGATTTAGTATAGGTTTGCGGTAAAGGTTGCGGTAACCCTACTGAACCAAGCAGCAAGCGATTGACCCAAAGCGGTAGAGCATTTGCGAGCGACTCGGGCGCACGACCTTTGCGAATCGCCAGTGTGAATGAGCTCTTCATAGAAAGACTTAGATTTAACGCATTTAGCTTGAACAAACCTATGTTAATTTCTCACCGCATCACCTACCTCACCAATGACTATAACTACGAGAAAAGTCATACGGTGAAAATAGTTCTGTTGCGTCGCAAGCCATAGCAATTAAATAATGCAACGCTTCCGAGCAGATATACCGAACTAAAAGGGGCATTTTGCTTGACGCGTTTCAGCAAATTAGCAGCCCAGCTACTTAAAAACGTTTCGAGCAGTAGCTTATCGGGCGACCTCGATGATGATACAACGTCCTCGTTACAATCAAGTTCAGATATATTTTGAGTAGTATTGACAAGGTATTGATTTTTGTGCTAATGTCGCAGTAACTACACATCATCCGAATACCTATAAGGTAATATCGCTGAGATTCCCAAAATTATTTGCATAGTGAGAAGTAAGACGTAGGATATCGCAGAAGCGGCAGCTGTTTATCATTTTATTATCGTTGCTATCACTCTCGCAGACACCCATTTCTCAGCGTTTGTTTTGCAAAAGGCTTCTACTGTTTCAAGGTTTCATAGCGTGGTCAAGCAACCATTCAAATATTAGAGCGCAGCTCTTAGGCGCCCGTTCCTGCGGCGAGTTTCGGCGTCCCTCTCGTAGCCGAGCGAACGAGCACAGCGAAGGATGAAAGAGCAAACGCGGAGCGCAGTGGGGGGTGAAAGACGACGATAGCGAAGAGAGCGCAAGGAGGAAATCGGAGGAGGAGGGTATGACGAAAGCGTGAGAAGAGCGTAGTTCCGCGTAAGACGGGCGCTGCGGGGACGATGTCTACGAGATGGCGCCAGAGTAGCGCGTCGTCTGTTCACCGATCTCGCCACCGATACCATATACGGAAACAAAGCGCTGCATGAGCGGAGGTCTGTCTGCGGCGGCTGCTGTGAATCGCGCCCACGTGTCACCCACACGCTGCCTCTCGCGATCTTCCGATTAGAGAGGCAGTCGCGCCACACTTTACTCCGTTTGCAACCTTCCGCACGAGACAGATTGTCCGCGCCAGACAATATATCGTGAAATGAAAACACTTATATAGCTGCGCTCAAATTTCGCATTATGGAGTATCGTAATCGTCAGTGAATTTTGTTATTTTAAACCAGTTCAATCTCTCAACATGCATGCGTACTAAATAAAAAGAAAATATACCAAGCCCATAGAAGCTGAAAATATATAGAGAGAATTGAAGACGCAAACACCCCAGCGCAAAAGCTGCCTTTCCATACCACATCACAAAGCTCGCAACAGACAAGAGCCATGTCGACAAATGAAACAAAGTGATATAATGGTCCTACTAGCTCTATTTTTTCCCGAGTTTGTTTCACTTTCACTACATGCACGATTATTTTGCACTACTATAACTACATCTTAAGCCCGGGTTTACAAAGTTCTCAGTTCGACGAGCCCGTTTTGGAAAAGGAGGAGACATAATGCTTGAAAAACTGGTGGCCCTTCCTACGAACTGTCTATCGACTCGAAAGGCCCCAGAGAACTGAAAGAATGCCAACATTACACCTTTTTTTTTTTAGATAGTATTACGAGAAAAAACGACACCATATTTTGCATCTGCTGCCCCTTCACCTTCTAAGAATTCATATTTTTCGCAAGTATCCCACTCTAAATCTTGTTACACCCCCTTCAGTCACGGCATACACATTTGTGTACGTGACTTCAGCAATTTCTGTGCAATACCGGCGGCAAGGGACGCACCACGAGCATTAAGCTTATCGTCACCTGAACATTCTGCTTACCTAAAGTACCTCCATTTTATTTAAGAGTGGTGCAGCTCGGTAGAAATTGTGAAATACTTTGTTTCCCTTTCTAGTAATGCTTGCAGCCAATAATCAAAGTGTGCATGTAATTCGAGCGGTTTAATAAATGTATTTTATGGAAAAACATAGCATGACTGATTGTTCAATAAAGAGATATTCAATTACTCTGCAATTATAATTAGTCATTATAAAATGCACAAAGAGTCATTCTACCACCTTGACTTACTTTCAGTGAAGTGTGTAGCAGCTTGGCACAAAATTATGTAAATGTTTTACATTTATCGACAGTCGATCATTACGCGTGATAGAAGGGAATACGAAACCACATTTTGATCCACATTTTAATCACCTGATCTAACAGGCCGCCATCTTCCATTCGCTAGTGCGCCGGCAGCTTATATCCCCCCATCCTCCATTCAACGTTTAGATACCCCCGCGCTAGCAGAAGTAACCTTAGATGCAGATTTTAAGCTGTGACCGCTTTCTTGCCTACGTGTTTACAGTTCTGAGTGCCACTGAATGTTACGCGCATTCTTTAATACAATATTCCCTTACGTGCTCTCGCAGCCCACCTTCATTAAATGAAATACTGGGGCATTGGGGCAAAGGCTACTTCAAACAGCGCACCTAAGGAAAGCCTACTGAAAACGTTTAAGAATGACCACGTAGATTGTACTCCCGAGGCGCAACGAGTCTGTATAACCCTGCAAAAAAAAAAAAAAACGGTACGGCCTCATTCGTAATTGACCATACGCCGAATTTATTTTTGAACAGCTTAGTTAATAATTGTGAACAATAGTGCACGTTACATATGTGCTTCTTCGTCTAAGAATATTACGTCTAACAAATCACGTGTTTTTTTTTTAAGACACACACCATTCTTCTGCGGGCATCTGGCGATGTTCTGCTACCTTTTTCCTGCTAATATGAATTTCACATGCACATAATAATGGGGACAAAATAGCTATCTGCGAGTCCAAAATATTATATCCTCTAGTTCATTATTAAATATTGAAGTCGTTGAAACGTGAACGATTATTTTCGCATGGACTAGAACCTGCGATATCGGAAGTCTTTGGCTATCCTGGCTACCAGTTTGTGCGCTAATACGAACAGGAGGCTGCGGAACATTGCTCGTTTAAGTTTTTGCCTGCCGATGTATGCATTACAGTTTACAGAATGTCAGATAGAGGCGACACCTTCTGAAGCTCATGTCAACCAGTGTACGTACTTATTACGAATACGTTCTACTTAGCCGGTGCCGTAAAGGCCTCGGCAGCAGTACGATGTGAACGTTCATATTACCTGCGTCTTTCCTTTTTCCTTTCAACGAGAACATAGCAGCACGTAAAATACAGCAGCACGTGTTGTCGCCAGCGCTGATACTGCACCGTCCATGTAACTGGTTTGCCGAAAACAATAATAGATTGATTAATGCTTGTGCGGACAGGCTGATTGATTTTGCATGCAAGAAATGTATCTACAAGAAGCAATAAGCTACATTTCGGCTGTCAAACTAAAATTCCTTTGCCTTCTCCTCCAGTGGAGCGAAAACTGGAGCAATGTCCAAGTGCGTAAATAGATCAGTGAAGTAGCTTAAATTTATCTTTGACCACCATGCACTTACGTTGACAACTACAAAAGGTCAGTTATTGCGGTTTAGAAGCCAAATAATGTCTTTCTACCACCCTGGTTACGAAACGTTGTTTTATCTACCAATATAAAGTTATATTGAATTTATGTACGTATTTATATCTTTTGAGTCACGTATTATGATGGACTGTGAATGAAAGCACCAAAGTTGCGTAATTTTGTTCGAAGGCGCTGCAGACTCTGACACTTCCCTGAAAAAAATTCGAGGTGGCAGGATGGTCCTTCGTGCAGTTTCTATTCAGCCTTCACATTTACGAAGTCATAAGTCTCTATTTAATCTACAGTCAGACCCACTTTTATCTCTCGCAAACAGAATTGAATCACCGGCTGAAAGCACAAGCACAAGTTAATTATTAGGCGCAGGCGTTACGAGGAAGGAAAAACATTTTTTTTTTCATAATTGCTGACGGAAGCAGGCACTTCAAGCATTGTATCAAACATGGTAGTAGTAGCAGTACTTTGCGAAACACTTAAATGGAATGAAGCAACACTGTCTAAAGAGAATGCTCAATTTACCAGCAGCGTATAACGTGCATGATATTTCGCTTGCCACCATCGGATAGAAATGGCAAAAACAATTCGCGTACACATATATCTACATCGCGACCGAAGGGGATCTGATTAAGAACGAAACGTCTTACTGAATTAGGATCAAGTGTCGCACAACACCGGGACAACATTTACGCAAGCAAAAAAAAAAAGACGGAGCTTTTCGCGGGTGGCTATATGGTCTTGTTACTCAGTCATGTTGAATTTGGGTAAACGCAAGTGGTCTATTCCTTCATGCGTCCGTGGCGTCCCGGTGTTAAGCTAGACTATATCCCAAACCAGTACGGCTAACCAACAAGCCCAACCTCGTCGCACGTGTTGTCTTGTTTGTTTGTTGAAGTTTACGGATGCTAAAGAACACCGCGCTTGGTACGATGTCGGGTGGAACGGTACCTCTACGCTGTAGCTCTTGATGGCGAACCGGGCCCGGCCAGCGGAGGCGAACGTCGCCACAGCCATCGCGCGCAACAGGTGGTGGTGGTCAGCGTCGTCGGGGGGGGGGGGCCTCTCTTATGGGGCCGAGGGCGGGTCACGCCGGACGACGATCGTTACGTCGCGCGCGCCGCGCAGCCAATCGCGGGGGCCCGCGCATCACCGCGTTTCCCGACTGTCCGACGCAGGGGACAGTTTCTCTGCCGAGGCGACACGCCCGAAGCGACCTCATCACGTGTCGGTGCGGTACGCTCTTCTGTGCACGCTGTGCAACGTTGGCCGTGCAAAAATTTCCAATACGCACGTGTCACGGTTTTGTAGTATGTCAGAGCAGTGTTGTCAAGTCGCCAAAACTAGAGAGAACTGAAGGATTCAAGTTTCCTATACGTACATAAAGTGTTCGCTAAGACAATGCGACCTAAACGACCCTTTTTTTTTTTTCTTGTCTAGTGCTCCAAAACCCGCCGTGGTTGCTCAGTGGCTATGGTGTTAGGCTGCTGAGCACGAGGTCGCGGGATCGAATCCCGGCCACGGCGGCCGCATTTCGATGGGGGCGAAATGCGAAAACACCCGTGTACTTAGATTTAGGTGCACGTTAAAGAACCCCAGGTAGTCGAAATTTCCGGAGTCCCCCACTACGGCGTGCCTCATAATCAGAAAGTGGTTTTGGCACGTAAAATCCCATAACTTAATAAAGTACTCCAAAGGAAAAGTTATGCTTTCCATTTATTAAGTTTATGCGCAAGTTTTGATGTCGCTGACTTCGAATTCTGTGGTATTACGTGCCCAAACCACGGTGTGATTATGAAGCACGCCGTAGAGGGGGACTCAGGGTTAAATTTGACCACCTGGTGATCTTAAACGTGCCGCCAATACAAAGTACACGGACGGTTTTGCATTTCGCCCCCATCGAAATGCAGCCGCCGTGGCCGGGATTCGATCACGCGACCTCGTACTTAACAAAGCAACACCACAGCCGCTATGCCACCACGGCGGGTGATGTCGTTCACTTCTGTTTCGTAAGAGTTGTGTGGGACTCTCCCCCTGTGGTATACTGTGGTGACTGGAATATATATATATATATATATATATATATATATATATATATATATATATATATATATATATATATATATATGATGTGATGTATATATGGGATGTGATACACGCTGTGATGTAGACCTGACGACGTCACGCTGAAGGTGCGCCCGCAAAGTACGTGCCCAGGCAGTGGTTGAAGTAGTATATTTAACTCGCGTGGAAATGCATTACGTAAGCCTATGCTGAGAAAACCACTGTGCTTTCGGCGTGGATAGAAGGAATCGGAGATGGGAAGAAAGGGAAGACAGAGATGGGATGAAAGGGAACGGTACTGAGTGGGAGGCTATCAATCCGAAAACGGTGAAATTGTTTTAACGCAGAAACGATTTTTCTTTCTCTATAGGTTTCCCGCAGACTTCTCCGTAGCAAGGATACAAAGAAAACTACTTCGTCGCATGATCTGGCGTAAGCTGGCCTGCTCGATCCAGTCCAATCGAGTAGCCGTTTCTAACCCGTTTAATTTAAATTCTGAGTTTTTACATCCCAGAACCACGATCTGCTTGTGAAGCACGACGCAATGGGTGACCGCAATGCACGACTCACGGGCGTCTTTGCATTTCGCCCCCATCGAACGGCGGCCGCCACGGCCGGGATTCGATCTCGCGACCTTGCGCTTGGCAACACCAGCGCCATAGCCGCTATACGGCGGGTCAATCTTCACGGGAAATTAATGGTGTGCAGACTTTCGCTGTACGCTTTATCTTGCCTCGGCAGCGAAGTGCGAGCGTTATCTCGGCGGTGTTTGATTGGTTAATTAAATTGTGGGGTTCTATACGTGCCAAAACCACGATCTGATCATGAGGCACGCCGTAGATGGGAACTCCGAAAAATTTTGGTTCTTTACTCCGGAAACCAGGGTTTCTTTAACGTGCACCTAAATCAAAGCATAAGGCTTTTTTCGCATTTCGCCCCCATCGAAATGCGGCCGCAGCGGCCGGTATTCGATCCCGCGACCTCGTGCTTGGCAGCGCAACGCCACAGCCACATAGGTGAAGGCACCTATGAGCCTACACTCTTAAAAATGTTTGCACTCTTTGGGGCGTACCCTAATTGTCCCACAACAATAATCGTTATCTGCCTTGCTTGCGTTTCCTTTCTTTAAAACTCCGCGCTCGCTACTTTCCTTAGACGTATATACAATACAATTTGTCATATGTGTGTTGTTTCCAGCGGCGCTGGCGTGGAAAGCGACTGCTGGCCTCCCCTCCCGAAGCCAGTGCCCTCTCCCTCAGCCGCCGCGAGGTGGAGGGTGGCGAAAAGGCAGAAAGGAGGAGGGGTGTCATTCCCGAGCGCTCCGCTCGCTACACAGCGTGTGGACCTTCAGACGGCCCGAAGCTTTCGCGTGACATTACGCGCCCTACAACTATTTTGCACGACCGAGAGCACTTGCCCTTTGCGTCGGCGCTGTTGTATCTTTGGTGAAAGTCCGATAACCACCGACCACCGCGAAAACGGGGAAAAGAGCCAATGAAATCTATTCGCTGTGGGAACACATCTTACGGTATAATTGGCCATCCAGTGTGTATTGCTTCTGCGAAACGTTACCAAATGGACAAACGTGTCTGTGTGTGTGACTACGGCGTTAGTATGGCGGTAAAGGCGATGACATGGCAACAAATTTTATTTCTATAGGGACCTTCCAGGCGACTTTTCGCTTTCGGCATTGTCATGATTTTCTGTAAAGTGAAAGTGCGATAACATCATATCGCACGCCGTATGCTGTGGGTGCGAAGTGAGCCGAGAAGATGGTGGCTTGACGCTCGCCCAAATGTTGGAGGTTACGTGATCAAGCGCGCGATAATCGATAATCGTCATACGTCACAACGATAATCGTCATCTGCCTTGCTCGCGTTTCCTTTCTTGAAAACGCCGCGCCCGCTACTTTCTTGTTGGGAATGCTATGTCATGCTGATAACGCGCATGCCATTCGTTACTGGGCAGTAACGGGCTCGCCACAGAAAGGAAATGCGGACAAGACAGATGACGATTATCGTTGTGTGGCAATTATACACCCCAAAGGATGCAACTGTTTTTAGAGTGTATTGTTGTGGCAAAAGGGTGTAATTTTGCTTAAGAGTGTACACTCTAAGAAAAGTTTACACCCTTTGAATCGTATCTTGCCATACAACAATAAACGACATCTGCTTGTCCGCATTTCCTCTTTATCGCTGCCCGCCCGGTACTTTCCAGTAACGAAAGGCATGCGCGTTATGAGCATGACGTAGCATTCCTGACAGGAAAGTAGTAGGCGCGGCGTTTCCAAGAAACAAAACGCAAGCAAGGCAGATGACGATTATCGTTGTGGCAGATATACACCCCAAAGGGTGTAACTTTGCCTACGTAAAAGTGTGGAAATGTGACTACAAAATGGTGCACGTGACGTCATTGGAATACAATTTCCAATCCTGCGTTTGTGGCCTAAAGAAAGCTGGCGCACGCGCTCTCCTGTGTACGTACGTGCTCTCGCTCGAGCTATGCAACTTTGCGCACGTGCCGATCCTCTCAACACTAAACATATGCTCGCGAGTGTGGTACAATTGTTAGGTCATCGGGCTGTTGCGCTGGGAGTCCGGTACTCGATCCAAGCACCGGGCAGTTTCTTCTTTTTTTTTTTCCAGTGAGGCCATGCTTTTGGAATTGTGTAACTACTTTATTTTATAGAAGAGGTCCATCACCATGCGGGAAAGCGAATCAACGGGTATCTTCGATTTGGCTGCACTTCCGGCACTAATTCTGTTGCAGCACAGTGCGGGTGCAGTTGGGTGTAGTGCCAGTTCAGAAAGTTCCATTATATTGCTTGCACTAACGCTGCACGTTTATTTTTAAAAAATTAAACACGCAAACGTTGTCTGCTCGGTGAATTTTGTGCGTGTGGCTCATTTTGTCTTTCTAGTGTCCTACATTCATGCTCTTGTGGCGCGAAACGGCGTGCTGCGGGGCGTGTCGTAGCATCTGCTGTTGTCGCCACAACATTGTTCTACGGGTGCTTTTTTGAGTTGGTGCGGCTCCTCGTGGTTCGAGATGCTTTGCTTTCAACTACGCAGTGCTCAAAGTTTGGCTCCTGTGCGGACACGCTTCTGCAATCTGGCGGCACTTCCCATCAACTTAGTGCAGGTCTGTCGTGAACCATTTGGACAAATTTCAATGTAGCAAAAGGGAAAGCATTTTCGTTATCACTAAAGCCGTTATCGAGGTAGTACTGCTACGTCGTGATAACGAAGTGGTGGACGTGGATGCTGTTTCTTTTCTTTTTCTTTTTTTGTCACAGAACGCGTTGCAAGCAATTCAATGATCGAAAGCATTAACACCTCGCATAACTTTACTAAGCTGGCCTCACAACACATTCACTCATCGAATTTGTCCCTCACATTCTTATGTCAGCCATAGGAACTGTTGTAACCAAAGTGGGAGATGTTTACGCCGGCGCACCATTATTAAACTAGCGCTACACCGTATCGTCTGCTACCAAGGGCTTGCACAATGCCCACACTTCCAAAGTGGTGTGCGCAAGCGAACTGTGACTTGTGCAGAACTTGCCTTGCACGAAGTAAAATTGAAGATGGTGCTGCACTGTAAAATCGAAGACAATAAACTAGTGCAGAATGTGCAGCCAAATCAAAGAGGCCATATATTTACCTACGTACAATAAGTGCCAGGAATGAGGCAAATAATTTGCATTAAGATGTTGACAAAGAAGTGTGAGAAGAGTTGTGGCACATGGCTCAAGTAGATTGCGGTCACTTCGTGGTGACTGCACAAGAGTTACAGCTTCAGGAAAGCTCCATTTGTACTTTGTCGGCGCATGCAAAACGACGGAAGGATCCAGGAGGCCGCAATGTCGCTAAGTAAGGTTGGTCAGTCGCTAATTGGCGACATGAGTGCAACGAGCTTCGATCAACCAAGCGAATAAGGTCATTGGTGTGCTGCTCATGATACTTCGCAGTCTTGCGGCCAAGCTGGCACTTGACGAAAGTGTATGCAGCTCGATCAGCTCAACAGATTATAGAGTTACCTAGTAGGAGACTTTATGCTATGCAACATTGATGCAAGATTTGTTTTTGTTAAGCCTAAATGAAAGGGGGGATCATATGCACTTTATTATTGTTTGTGTCATTACTCACAGTTTGTGCCCACGTCACTGCTTAAGGCACAAGAAAGACATACACAGCACTGTATGTGCCTTACTTTGACTTTGTCACATATTCCTGTGCTGCTCCTACAGCGCTTGTGCTTACACATTATGATCTGCATAAATTATTTCCCTGCCTAATGCAATTTCCCTTTTTTTGCATTCATCACACCACACGATCATGAGCTTGAGAGGCACGGATGAAGCAGAGGGAGCCTGATGCCACTCAACATTATAAATATGTGTTAGTATTGCAGAAAATGACCATTATAGCAATACGCCACATTCTCAAACCCTATTTTTTGTCGTTTGTGTTTGACATCACATACTAGCTGGCATTACGACACTTGTATTGAGAAGTGTTATCCCAGTTCTTAGTTATAATATTTCGAGCATCTTTGTATTCAGCTGTGCTTCCTAGAGATTAGCTCACTGCCCGTGTTATCCCAGTATTAAAAAAGGATTGGATACTAATATCAAACTATCATCCCATATCACTTACCCTCTCTTGTTGTAAACTTTTTTTTGGAGACAGAAACATTTTGTCACCCCTGCAGCACAGTTTCTGAAAGGGCTTTTCTACTGTAACCCAACGAACTACTGTTATTCATGATTTTGCTAGCATACTGGACAAATTGACATCATATTTTTGGATTTCAAAAAAGCATTTGACCTTGTTACACACTCAAAGCTAATAAAAAACTTGCAAGCTGCTCAGTTTACCCACGTATATAATAAATTGGATTGCTGCTTACCTTACTTATCAAGGCAATTCGTCGTTGCTGATACTTACTTTTCTAGTGGACTTCCCACTACTTCTGGTGTTCCTCAGGGTAGTGTTTTAGGGCCATTGTTACTTGTCATATATACTAATCACATCGTTGACACCGTTACTCTGCGTATAAAAATTAAATTATTTGCCAATGACTGTTAGCTGTTTACCAAAATTATCCGCCTCAAGACCAAATCACATTAAATTCGTGCCTTCAAGGTATTCAGTCTTGGTGCGCTCGTTGGAATATGGAACTTAATACAAGCAAAACAGTCTTCATGAAAACTACAACAAAAATTAATAAGCTATAATTTGCCTACAACTTGCACCTCAGCCATTTATCAAGGTTAGCCAGTACAAATACCTAGGCGTTACATTAACCAATAACCTTAGCTGGAACTCCCACATTTCTTAATTATGCGACTCTGCTTTTCGGAAACTTTGCCTGCTCAAACACAAATTAAAACATGCTCCCACTGAAACTCGTCTAATTGCTTACACATCCCTTGTCCGTCCTAAACTGGAATATGCAGCTACAATATGGGATCCTTATACGAAAGCTAACATTTATGCCCTAGAAATGATTCGGTGGAAAGCAGTAAGGTTTATCTTTTTGAAATATCGCTTAACTGACTGCCCAAGCTAACTAATGATTGAATGAAATATTCAGACGTTGAAATTAAGAAGTGATTCCACACTTAAATTTCTTTTTTTACTTAATAAAGGCAAATTGTCTCTCTCCTCAGACTTACATCCATCCACTTGAGACTTGCAGAACAAGACATTGTCACTCTGTGTCACTAACACCTTACAGTGCCAGAACTAACGTTTTCAGATATTCTCTCTTTCCTCGCACAATAACGGAGTGGAACAATCTGCCCATTGAACGAATGGCCAGCATTGACTCAACTGAACATATATCTAATCAAATTGGCTGAATTTTTCATGATTAATTAATCTGTTGATCCTGCTGCCTAATGAACCTGTTATTGTTTCTGTTGTTTTTCTAGTTGATTATTGATTTGTACTTTTGCACTACTGAAGCTGTGTTGCATAAAATGATTTTGTTGTATTGTTTGTATAATGTAACATTTTACTTTCCTCTTCTAATGTGCTTGTCGCAATATATTTGTGTTTTACTTTGATTCAACATGTTCTGCTTTATTGTACATGTACTTTCCCTCCTGCTCAGGCATTCCAAGGCCTGCAGCATTTCATAAACAAAAAGAAACACAAAAATAATACACTCGCAAACAACTTTCTAAGATAATGAAAGGAAAGCTACAGAGCTGAAGTGCACATCTCACAGCACTCCTGAAGATAGTTGCACAACTCAATTCACACTCACTAAGGTGGGGAACAGAAAACATTACCATCTTACTCGCTACAGCGCTTACATGAAATAAAGTAAGATATAAACTACAACTACTTAATCTTACATTTGATTTTTTTGCTTTACTTTTACACATTTTGGCAAATGCAGAACAGTTGCACGTAGCCAGCTACACTGATTCTGTATATGCTTTGGGAGAAGTACATTGTTTCTTAATTGCATGCTATTTTAGAAACCATGTCACACACAACCTCACTCCATATTCTGATACATGAATCTAGCTTGCCTTTAATCTAGCCATGAGGGAGAGCAGAGAGTACTGGAAATGCCACTCTATTGTCAAACGCAATGAAAACAGGGGTACTGTTCTGGAATTCCACAATGTTGGCATTGTGAGCCAATCTGAGAGACTGTAACAGCCCTGTGAGCCAATAAGATCTGACAGAATAGCGAGTTCGACAGTATGCAAGTGTGGAAGCTTGGGCAGTTTGGCAGTGGTTCATTTCGATGCTGCTCAGTGCTCTTTCACTTCATACCTGTCCCTTACTCAGTTTCTTAAATCTGCATGTGCTGTGAATACCATCAAAATTAATCAACCCTATGGCGGAATATGACAAGTGTGCGAAATAGCACTTCACGTCATGTGCAGCTCTTGCACAACTGAGGGAAATTTAGAAAGATTGGTGCACAAAGTGGTCCTGCATTTTGATGAAAAAAGTCTAAGCATACGGCCTTACTTTTGCCATTTATCCTTGTTTAATTTAATATGTAGCTCTCATCTTGCATCACTGTCAGCCTTGTGCCTAATCTCATGATTTCAAAACTATGCAAGCTCTTTGACGAATGAAAGCGCATGTTCTGATTAGTTCTTATGGCACCAGTCCATATGGTGACAGATGGTTTCAAAAATTTTCAGTTTAAAAGAGATGGTGTATAAGTAAAACACTAGAAAGGAAATACAAGTGCTCTTCAGTAATGGCCACTTTTATTAAAATATAAGATTTACTTGCAGCAACACAGCGAACCTTTTACATTTGAATTGTGATACACACAGCTGCTGTGTGCAGAACATTTTCAATTTCAGATTTAAAAAATTAAATTAGTAATAATGGCTAGATTAAATGGCAGTGAACATAAAGAATATCAGGAGGAAGCACTAACTTGGGGCCAGCTCTGATTTCCCTATACAAATATAGATGCCAAATGCAGAATTGCTCTTGCACAATCACTTAACTGATATAAATTAAAATTGCTGCATTTAAGAAAGTATATTTGAGTCATTGTATAAGAAATTTTATACAGTTCCTTTAGGTTTATTACAATGTGCAAAAATTTGTAAATTTAATGAACTTGAAGCACAAAGTTTACAGCTCTGTAATTCTATCTCAGAAACATATTTTATAGTTATGCAACCAGCATACTGTAGTTTATATAATGCAGATATAAATGTGGTATAGCTTACTTAACATTGTCGCATTGCCTATCAAGCCTTGGAAAAGTCCCATTCACAACTAGGTAATATAATTCAGATTGATGTATGAAACAGCCAAAGTTTGATATAACAAAGACAGATATAACTGATTACCAGATATTAGTGAAGGAAGTCTAAAAGGTTTCTTCCCAATGCTAGCATGTAACAAATCTGTGCTTGCAACAAACATGGGATATAATGTAGGTATTTCTGAATCAAGAGTATCAATATCAATTTCGTCTGGTTTAGACATATCATTTGATGCAGCTTACAGAGATTAGGTATGGTACTACTATATCATTCTTTATTTCTGAAAGATGAGATGCTGAAACAAATATGAAAACACAGTCGCTTTTTCGCACTTGTTTCTTGATGTGCATTCAGGATTTTCTCAGTGTCAGCAAATATTCACAACACCTCAACTGCAGTATTTGTGGTCCCACTTAAAGACATTGTCTTTTCTTTAACTTTTTACCAGTCACTGGACACAAAAATCTGTACATAAGCACTTGTTCATGTATATTCACCCATGCTTCTGTCTGAAGCACTGAATCAGTGTGTTGCAATGAAAGGAAATCATGGATACCATTTTAATGCCGGAATAAAAGGGAGACATACACACCACAATGAGCTATTGTGGTGTCCATGTGTTCCTTTTGTCCTTGTCTGCTGGGGCTAAAATGTTATCCAAGTTTGCATACCAGCAGGCCCAACACACAGCAATGCCAAAGAAATCAATACGTGTGCATTACTGGCCAGTTCCAGGGACAACGCTTACAAACAGAGGAAGACACCAGGACACTTGAGCCATACGGTAGTATTCAACCCAGGGCTTTGAACCTGTACTCTATCTCACAAGTAACTTGCAGCACTGCCAAAGGTATGAGACAATATCCTTGTTTAACAGAATATAGTTCTGGGTGTAACTGTCTTAACTATTGGTGAGGTTAGAGCTTTTGGGGGAAGTGTTACAGCAATACGTGATATGTCAGACCCTCTGTACATGCACGTCGTATACCGTGAATTATTCTGACTGTTACCACCAGTAACCAGGACCACATAGTAACATGGCAATGCCCCCACAATCCACTTCGCTCGCTTCAACCCAAATTCCAGTTTGTTACTTGCTCTCCACTGACAGCAAGAAATAAATGGTATAATTAGCCATCGCTTAGTCTCACTTCACACTGAGCGCGAAGCATGAGGTATGTTGTGTTGTTATATTACTTTGATCAGCTGTTTGTCTGACGCTGCTATGCCTACAGAGGAGACACCAAGCTGTAAAAGAGGTGCGATCTCCACTTTGCAGGTGGTTTTCACTTAACAGCATTAGCACTGGTGTTGCACTGACAATGCGAAATGATCTGAAAGCCGAAGTGTCCACTGCATTAATTTACTGCTACACTCCAGTACGGTACATTGTGACAGCAGTGAGCAAACACCAACTAGAGGCAGGGCAGACGATACAGCACGAGTGAACACATTAAGAGGGGTGTTCAGCCTTAGTGTTGGCTAAGAAGGCTGCAAGAAACAGCTGAGAAAGAGTATGCATATATGAAGCAAAGCCCCACAGTCACATTCATGTAAACATGGCTAATGGTCATAGCACCAAAACATTTGTTGCATCAACAGCCATGCCTGGAAGCATGTATCAACAGGACAAACAGAAGATGACGCAGCACAGAACAACACATCTTGAGGGGCATTTGCCCTTTTTAACGGCTAGGAAATCCTGCAGCTTCCACAGTGCTGCAAGGAACTACCGATAAAGTATAGCAACTGACATGTTATGGATCTCTTTTTCTTTGCAACAGAATGCCCAAACACTCTGTTTACGGATCTGTACAAATCGCATGTTCAATGTGAACAACAACACGTGCTCAAATGTTCGCAACAAAGAGGAACACTTGTGTTCATCTGGCAGCTATGGCTATGTTTGCCATGTTCCAACACAGCACAAACCATCATACTGCCATGAACATGGCACCTTTTCAAGAAAGCATCAACTGTAGTTGCAGCAACTCTTCAGTGCAGCATGTACTGCCGTTGTGTTGACCCTAGTGTTATCGTGACCAGGAGCTCTCTGCGGTCTTGCCGTCGACACGCCAATCGCCCTCGTACCGTTTTCTCACCTGCGTGCATAAGCTTGCGTTAGCTAACACTTATGAACTCCACACATTTGGCCTACTATTTATGAGACGGCACGAAACAGCATGTGAACTTACGCATATCTCCACCAATAGTGTCCTACAGCCGCTAACTGCTTCAGCACAGTTAAGGTGCCAACTGCAGTGAAATTTCACTTCTGCTAAATTTGTTTTAAATGTGTAGCACATACTACCGAAGCACTCTTGGGAAAGCCAAAGGTCTGGTAATTATCTATTTTTCTAAATAGCAGCCTTTAAACAGCACCTAAGAAGACAATGTGTACACCTGGTGGTTAGCGGATATGACATCAGTCCCACCATATCGCCTCAGAGATTTCTCAACATGCTACAGGCAGCCGTGGGCACCACCTGATCTCGGAGGTTATGCTGAGGAGCTGTGCGTCCTCAGTGATGCATCACTTTTGGTGAGCAATAATGGCGACATTTTTTAAACTCAATTTCAGCATCAAAAACACCTATTCTTGCGAGCTTTTCGTGACAGATCAACATATATTTCAAATGTTAAGTTTTGCACAAAGGCTGCCCTATAGTATCTATAGTACCTGAAACTAGGCTTTTTGTGAAGTCCAAGATTTCGTTGAATTTGGCCTATAAACATATGCCCTCAACAAAAGTTTCAAGCACTCACAATATTGAGCATGAACTGTTTTGTCCATTATCTGTGGCCATATATTTAAGGAGTACTGACGTGACAGTTTCTACTTGTCATATTTTTTGCATTAATTGAAGGTCTGAACTTTCTAGACCCTATAATATATACTGGAAAGTGTCAGAACACCCTAAATAATTTAATGTAATATAGTACTTGCTCCTATGAAACAGCTTCGGTACATAGGTGGATGAAGCATGATGTTATGAAACACTGAATTTCTCCATTCCTGTGATCGTGGTGTGTGCCACATGCGGACATAACCAGGAAAGCACAATTGTTTACTCCTTTATAAGCGTTACCATCATACCTAACCTCTTGCTGCATAACAGCAAATTTTGCTGTCATGATTTTATGATAATGTTTGACAGATCTGGCATTTCAACTTTAGCATCAAACAAAAATATCTTACATTTCCAAACATTAATACTTATTTTTTTATGCACAAGAAGTGAAGTGGCAGAGTTTTCAAAACTTTGGAAATATGTGGCAGTACTCGTTTAAAGCAATGCAGAATACAGCACATTGCCGCCTTACAGGGATAATCATGCTCACCGAGAAAAGGAAACATTCAACACTATTGAACACAGCTAAGCAACACATCAGACCCTTTGTATAAGAAACACAAATATAATGAATTATGACATATAATGAAGTAAATATAAGCAGTGTCTCACCAATGTTAGCGTGCAACAAATGTATATACAGTTGGGATTTATGTTGGAATAACAAACATAATTTTATGTCAGATACTGCTTTGTAATATCAAAGTTCAACTGTACACCATTACAACTGCATAGAACTATAATTCTGTTAGCAACAGAAAATTACGCCTCCATGCAACATGCCATAACAGCTGCAGCAGTAATTGATTGGATTTTTTAATCCAGTGGCTACACCTAGCCTACGAGAAGCATAGCAGCAATGACCTCTGGTTTAATCTTGGCTGCATGGAGGTTTTTTAACGTATTCCAAATCTCAGCGAACAGATGCCTTTGCATTACATTCCCATAGAAATTTTGCTGCCGATACCAGCAGTCAGACTGTTGAGGGTGCCAAGAGGACCCATGTGCTGCAGCAGTTGTGAATAATGGATGATTGGCAACCATGTGAAAGGAATGAGGTATGTATGCAGCTTCACACATGATGTGAAAGGTCATGAGAGGAGTGAGCAGTACACAAGATGAAAAGTGCAAACATTACTCTTAGAAAAGTGGCCTCTTTGAAGCCAATTTTGTGTACCACAGTGAAATTGGACAACTGTGCACTTGCTCCTAACTATACTTGCAATAAATAGTGGCAGCACATTTCATGTATACTGCAGAACAAGAGCCACTCCATATGTTCTCCAATACCCATCTTGCATCAGCCAACTACATCCTATGCCTGTAAATCTCTTGATATTATTGCATAACCTACCTGTAAGTGATGCTCTTAGACAGGATATCGGCAGCTGGATTCTTGATTCATGTTACCAGTGCAAAATTAAATTGGACACACAAAGAAGATGCAGACACCGTCATTGTTTGTGGTGTCTGTTCTTCTTGTGGCAATTTCTTTATCATTCATAACAACTGTGTTACCCTAATAGAGCACCGATCATCTGCAAAAATGTGATCTAACAAAAAATCCAAGGACACCTAAGCACTTATGAGTAATGAATGTGAAAGCATAAATGTCTGATTGAACACCGCTGAGCGGTCCTTTGAGTTTTGCGCTGCGAGTAATGTGCCAACGCAGTAGGTGCTGCAGCAGCAGCCTGCGCTGCCTGCACCGCATGCCATCGACATCCTGGGCGACGAGAATCTAAGGAAGCAGCAATGGCCCCTCAAAGCCAGCAGGCACCACGTTGCTGTATCCGTGCCGTTGAGGCATGCTGGTGACGTAGCATCACGGTGATGCCCTGTCACCTCGGCAACACGTGGCACGCTAATGCAGCAGCAGGTGTTCCGTTTTGCCCGCCCTGCTCCATCGAGGTGTGCTCGTGACATGGAATCTCAGTCAATGAGAATTTAGGTGGCATTTCACTGCTACGGACACTGCCAGCTTTTTTGCTCAATGGGCCATTTGATACTTTTGCATCAAAACATGCGACTCACTGGCTGTAGCTGCTAAGCCACTTCAGTGGGTCTTGTATTCATTCAAGCTGATGCTGTAACAAGCCATGTTGCACATTGCTCATTGGCAAACCATTAATTGTCCTGTTACTAAGTCGAACTTTAACATAACAAACTAAGTAAATATTAAATTTTTCTCACCAACATTTGGCGAATATATCCTTGTAGCAAATATAAAATTATAAGAAAGGTATTCTCATGCCAGATGCCAATTAGTTATAGCAAGGATAGACTACCACCTTCATCCTCACATTGAGAGAATGTAACCACCTCAAAAAACACAAAAGCACTTACCTTCAGCTAATAAGAGTGGCTCTTCCAGCAAGAATACTGTCTGTTTCCAGTGTGTGGACTCTGCCTCCATTGCTGTGCTAAGGACAACCTGCCATACAAAAGCATGTGTTTGCACATCATTCTTATGTCTGGGCTACCAACTTATTATTACAAAAGTGATAGCTTGCTTTAGCTACTTCCCCTAATTTTGTGGTAGGCAGACAGCTACCTAACAAAATAGAGGGTAACAAGAGTGAGGAGAGTAAAGACTGGAGAGAAAAATGCATGCAGAGGAGAGAGGTGATGAGGGCAAGCACCAGGCTGTACCCTCTCCGCATGAGAAACACAGCGGGGTAACTGGAAAGCTATAGCTGAATGTGACAATCCTATTTTTTTTAATTTCAACCAGAATTTTATTACTATTACCTGAATTGAGAAGACAAAGTGAGCACCTTTAAAGGGCCCCTGGAACGGTTCAGACAAATCTTGTAGATGCGCAGAGTACAGCTAAGGTTAATAATTTGCACCATAATCTGTGTGAAGCATCTCATATTGAGAGAGCTACGGATGATTTCAAGTTACCCTCCTCCATAGTCATGCATTTTCTCCTCAATTTGTTCCCCGAGTGATCGGGGCTAAGCTCCGCTTTCACTGGCATGTCGTGTCATCGACTTCCGGTTCTCTAGGAGCGAGCGCGTGAAGCCTCTCCAAACTCTCCACCAGCTGCTTGGCAGCCGACCCCAAGCGAGAGCTATCGAAGCAGTGTGTGTTGCGAGCATTCTGTCACAGCACCGATCGTGTCTGGTATTTCGGTAACCACACGCGAGCTGGGCATTTCGACGGATGGCTGGAGGCATAAACTTAAGCTGATGAAGGAACTTTAGTGTATACAAACGTGAGCAGCCTGATCAGTCTGCATGGTCCAGCCACATGTTGGCGCAGAGCTTAACCAGCCAAATAAAGCGCTAATATTGCGCTAACCAAAACATTTTAAACATTTACAAAAACAATGTGCTGATGATTACACTCCTGCGAAAAATTTACACCAGCAGCAAAGAAGAATACAACTCATTACTACTACTGTGTGTTGGTGAGCTCTGTGCCACCAGGTTGCTGCACCAGGCAGACCAATCAAGTTTGCGCTTCTGCTCATCCCGTAAAATAGCGTGGTCAAATGGCCAGGCCCTGTTCCCAGGCACTTGCGTTTACCCGAATACCGGACTCACGAAACGCTTTTACAGTAGTAATCCTCCGGCGTAAAGTGACGGCCGAAAACGCACAAATTCTAGCGCCGATCAGAGAGCAGTAGTCCGATGCGCTGCAGCCAGTCCGCTCGTCTGCTGCCTTGCAGAGGGACACGGTGTCGCAGCTTGACATATTGCCAGTCGCTACGTTTGCACCCCACAACGCAACAAAGTCGAATCATAGTGCTCGCGAAAAGACCGAGACCAACTCTGACTACGGAGCTCTCGTCAAAACGGAGCACGTTTTAACACAAGCAAACGACCCTTGCTGTGTGCCGGAAGTGCTTAAGTGTAGTGAGAAACTGTTCTTGTGCATTCACTTCCTGTTACTTTCTTTTTATAGACACAAATTACCTACCATTCCAACTATTCCGAACAACATTTATTCCCCATAAAGTTTAAAAAATTATTGATGACACGCCCTGGGCAGCCAATCAGATAGTTCACCTTACTAACGTCATTGAGGCAAATGATGTCAAATGGGTAGGGGCGTCTTAAAATTCAGGTGAGTGATATGCTGCAATCAGCAGCGATGTACATTTCTTAAAACCTTATAATAAATTACACGCTTTACGCGGAACACTTAGATGCATCAATTAACCCTTTGAGGGTCAATGACGTAAATATATGGCGCCGCGAAAAGTCCAAAATGGTCGATGCAGTATACTTACAGCACCGTCTGTACGTCTAAAATGCGCACCAATTTTCTAACTTTTTCTTTTCCGGCATGTGCTGCCACTATGTGGGAATACAGGACGTTTTTTTCTCGCGCCTCCATTTCTTGGTTTTCGTTGCATGGTTCCTTTTAGGGCTAGTATGCTCCGGCGCGTCTATATACTACCTCTCAGGCATTGGCGTGCGGGCGGGCGGGCAGCGGTTTGGGTTTTGTTCCGCGGGTGGTTTCGGCTTCTTGGGCTCACAAAACTGATGGCTATCTAGTTACTAATTGCTCAAAGAGCGACCGCCTGTTTCTCGCTTGTTTAGTGCTCACAGGGGTGTGCAGAGGAAGGATGCTGCCGTGCATGCATTTCCTTTTGTTTTCCTTTTTTTGGAGACTCGCGAAAACTAATTGCCTCTGGTTGGTGAGAAGATGAAGATGAGCGGTAGTTTGTCACACATCTTGCTTTTTTGACAGGCACGCAACCACAGTTTTCTTGAGTGTGCTCACCTACGCAGTTCGATTACGCTATGGACGTAAATATTAGACAGGTTTAGTTTAGCGTACGCTATACGCTATAGTGTAGCGTACACTAAGCAGCGCATGTTTTCTACAATTTGGGTTGGCCGGCAATAATCTTCGGATCTCAGAGGCCATATGCCATCGTTGCGGCTATTTCCCGCCTGTAGCGATAGGTGGTATTGACATCTCGAATGTTTCGTTCGTTAGGCTTCGACTCGTTCGAAACGAGAAGCGATCTCAAAAACACCACAAGGTTATCTATAATACTCCGTCGTCGAAGCGGCCTGAGACTAAGCGAACGTGCATTTTACAAAAGCAACGCCAAATTCAATGCAAAGCGGGCAGCCAGGACTGCCGCCCTGTTTCACGCAAACTCCGCAAACCACGCAAAAACGCTAACGCTAACTCGTTTGCATTGCGTACGCCCGCTATACCCGCTGTTTCGTTTAGCGTTCAGCGCATGCACAGTGACGACCCACTATTTTTTAGCATACGCAATGGTATAGCGTACACTATACTAAGACTGTCTATTAGTGTAAGAACAGGAACATTTGACACTTGCGAAATATTCTCGTGTGTACATTTTCTAAACCTTAGGTGCAAACAATGCATCAAATTTTTAATTCTTGTAAGTTTATTTTCTTTTTATTGTTATTCATGAATAAATAGTAAATATATAGCAATGCAAAATATTTTTTTTCTCACTTTACGGTCACCCTAAAAAAATTACATTAATTTTCTTTTTTTTTTTTTGAAGTAGGTCCCTCAGAAGAATTGGAATCTGCAATAAAAAAATCGACCCTGGGTGGTCGCATATGGCGAAAAAAATTGACCCTCAAAGGGTTAATGATCACAAGGACCTACTTTATCGACTCGGTAAGTTTGTACAATATTGTTTCAGGGTCCCTTTAAGTAATTTATTGCACAAAGCAGCACAATGACAATGATAGCACAGCAACAATGGCAACTGTGGTATGACAAAAAAGTTGGCTGAATGACAAAAACAGAATGAGACGACTTTATCAACTGACATCAAAGACTACAAGTAACCGTCCTCAGATGAGGAACATTGACAATGAGTTCTGTGCTGGAAGTCTTGCTGTATACGACCATGATTCACTAAGCTTTGAATTAACCCCTCTTTAGTAATAGTCATGACCATGCCAATTACGCCATAAACATGTTGCAGGCATCTATCAGTTCTTTGACTCTTTCTACACCCGATATTATGCTCATGTCACTCTTGACCTGCCTACAAGAGAAATGTAAAGTGTGCACTCCAAGTGTTACACTATGCTGTGACATTGCACGTGCTCAAACTTGGTTCCTTAAGACATTACTGCTTTGCACAGTAAAACATAAGGAGCTGGGGACAGGCTTGCTACCGTTTCTGAAAAGAGTGCAATGACTGCCCACCACAAAGGGGAAAGAATAAGAAAAGCACAGGAAAGCCAGACTGAGAAATTGCAAAATATAACACCAAAGCGAGACAACAAGCCTACAGGGAGTGCTGGAAAGTCATTGTATGTACTAATGCTCCATAGAAGCCAAGGATGATCTGCAGGAAACACAGTGCTGCAAAGAAGGTAGACATGCAAAACTGCAACAACAGCTCAGAAAAATTGAATCTGTAGCACTGAGAAAAGAAAAACAGCAAAAAAGAAAGGGCAGGGGGGCACAAAGTACAGAGACACAGAACCGGATATTTTTCAACTTGAAACAAGAAATGTTTTTGCTGCTTACAGGCACTGGTAGCTCAAAGGTGCAGTCAAAGTAACCGGCCAATGCAGTGACCTGTTGTGTGCCTGGCTGGAGATCCAGTTCAAAGTCGCTCGCAAAGTCACTGTCCTCCATGCGGCACGTGTTCAAGTCAAGGTTCTGCGTGAATGACCCACGCAAACCAGATACACATGATCAGCATGGAAAACCAGGCAAGAGATTGTCAGAATAAATGCGCAGCATAGAAGAGAGATGGAGAACTTTAATGAGACAAAGGCAAAGCACTTGAAAGACTAGTAGGCAAGAATGGCGAGCTCTAATACAATGACTGTAGCAAGGCCAACTGCAATCAAATTTACCTTAGGCTAATTAGGTTATAAATTAGTAGTATATGCTATTAACGCAGCTTTGGCAATGTGGTTGGGCTGGTAATTCTCCAATTGTTTTAAAGGCTTTTAAATAGCATCTTAGCAAACAATGAGTGCCTCTAGTGCATTGCAGATATGGTACTGATCTTGGAACATGGCCCCAAGATTTTTACAGTGTACTGCAGGCGCTTCCCAATCTCGGGCGTCGTGGCTATGCACAGGGCTGATTCTCAATGTTCCAAGGGCTGCATTATTACCAGCAATAGTGATGGCAGTGTTCTTTAGAGTTTCAGCAAAAAATCATTTATTTTTGCTAGTTTCTTAAGACACATCCACTTGTACTAGTAGGGGCAGAAAATTTTGCATGGTGGCTGCTCAACGTCTGCACCATGTGATGCTAGGTTTGTCAGGTGGTCCAAAATGTCATCGCAGTTTGACCTTTAAGCTGTGAAGTTTTAGCTCTTATTCTCCCTATTTGAATGCTGCACATGTGAAATAGAGAAATACTCTTAGACATTACATGAACCAATCTCAATGAGAGTGGTTGCATTTAAGAGAAACAGACAAAGTCTATAACAAACTGAGCTTTCCATTGGCTCTAAAACTTGCCAGAAAAATTGGAAAAAATAAGAAAATGTCAGAAACGTCAAAGTATCTATATCAGAACTCGGCAACAGAGCATCTAAAGCAGAATAAATTTCTATGTTGCAGTAACTCTAGACAGTGCCACAACTTTGTGAATGAAGACTATTGTGAAACTCAGAAAATTGTTGCATTGTACATGAACTGTAAGTCAATATGGTAAACATTGGGATCCCTTTATGGAATTGTGGTATCTCTCTTTCTTGCACAGTGCTAGGTTTGTGTAAACATCACGCAGCAAATTTTTTTTTTCAATTTCTATAAAAGATTGAAGGGCCTAAATAAACCATCTTCTTCCAGCAGTCTTTAGAATTGGTATTCTCTTATTAAATACAACATTATTCAGTTAAAAAGGTTTGGTGGTTCCATAAACAGAGAATTCGTCTTCCGCATATATTAAAATAGAGATGATAAGAGTTAGTCTACCTTTGGAGACAAATTTTTGTTCAACCAGTTAAGAAACATAAGTCTTTCGTTACCGCGAGACAATGGTTGTTTTTTATAGGTCTCGGAAAAAATTATTTACAACTACAAATAATGTTCCAGCACACAGTACAGCATAGCATATCATGCATAATGAAATGCTCTTTCCAGAAACATAAGTTGCCAAACAAAAAAAATGTATTAGGTAAAACATAAAAATTCTAGAAAGCACCATTTTCGCTGCCAGTTCATAAAAACAACAATAAGAAAACATGATACCAATATCAAAGAAAATTCAGAATATACATTTCAAAGATGAATAACCTAGGAATGTATGAAAAAAATGCACAGAACACCGCCGTTCTTCGTATACAAAAAAGAAACTAAGACCAGTTCATTGCTTATGCCATGCGGCAAAGCAGTTCCTGGATCTTGTGAAGCATATGTGCACTCCACATTTTTCCCACAAAACATACGATTTTTGTTCAACTTTGTGGTCGTCGTAACACATTTTGCAGTTGCCCCTTTTCGGCACCTTCTGTTGGTGGTCCGATGAGAAGTCCAACGAACATACTTCACCAGTTCGTCTAGAGTGATGCACCTCTTCCAGGACCAATCACTTTCAGCGTAGCTGGGCAACTACAAGATTATGCATCCAAGCATATCTGTTTGCATTTTTGCACATTGACTTTATCACCTCTGCAGAGATGAGTAGAAAGAAACCCCATGCCATTGTAAACTGTCTTGTGCTGATCCATAGTGCTGGGCCAAGATGTACTACGGGCGGCCTTCTTGGTATGAGCGGAAGTTTCTTTGCTGCCGATGGCAGCACACGATAACCAAGCGAAGTATGCACCCTGAAGATAATCAGTAGAGCTCTCAGGTCGTGAACAAAGATCAGCAGATAAGCGCGCACAAGGAAGGAGACCACTCAAGGCCATAAAGGAAACTCGCTGGTGAACAGTTGCCGATGTCCCCATGTTGACTCAAAACGTTGTCACTGTGAGAGCTTTAATCTGCTTTACTATCATCTTCGGAATCATAACTCAAGTCCTAATCACTAAATTCAAGTGTGGGTGCAGCATAGTTTCGAGCAGGACACTTTTCTCGCCATGCCGCAGTGCGGGATGATGCCGGCAGCGTCCCTTGCTAAGATTTTACGAGAGAAACGTAACTGAAACTCTTAGAAATTGGTTGCAAAAGCCACATCCACATGTTGGACATGCGGCAGACCTTCAGAAATACACTTTAGTGGAATAAAACGACTCGGACGCCAAACCAAATCTCACTAGTGAACAGGTGGCATCATTTTCTGTTAATTATCACCGCTCAACACTGTCGGACGGCAAAGCCGGTGATATTGTTAAGGAAAGATGAAAGAAGAGAGAGAGGAAGAAGAAGATCGTGAGACGCTGGCTGCTGCGTGTTGTTGGTGGTCAGCCATCTTATCTACTCTGACTCCTCCTGTATACATATTGTAAATCCAGTCTTTATATACTCCTAACATCCCCGTAACATAGTGGTGGGAGGTGCGGGGTACCATGGCTGGAAACGGAGCTCCGCAGTGGACGTCACATCACAGTCCGCACCATGAATGACGGTGAACATGTGGGATCAACGTTGTTGCCGCCTCCCACAACACCGTCGCTACCTACGTCACTGTCGCCTTCGGTTGTGGTTGTGCAACCCAAGGATTCTGGAAATTTCTGTGGGACCGATGGCGCTGACATTGAAAAGTGGTTGGCTATGTACGAACGCGTGAGTGGAATCAACAGATGGGACCCTACGTTTATGCTAGGTAACCTGTTGTTCTACCTACGAAACACGGCAAAGGTGTGGCACGAAAACCATGAAGAGGAGCTAACCAGCTGGGACCAATGCAAAGAGAAGTTGGCGGAGTTGTTTGGCAAACCAGCCGGCCATAAGATTGCCACAAAGCAGGAACTGGCCTCCCGTGCCCATACCCCCCACGGAGTCCTATGTCTCATGCATCCAGGACATGCTGGCACTTTGTCATAAAGCCTATCGTGACATGACAGAAGCTGAAGAGGTCAGGCAAGTGTTTTAAGGGCATTGCTGACAACGCCTTTAATCTGCTCATATGTAAAAGCTGTTCTACAGTTGATGCCATCGTTAAAGAGTGCCAACAATTCGAGTAAGCAAAAAGCCGACGCATCTTGCAACCATTCGCCAGACTGCCCAATACTGCCGCAATGTCGACGTGTGAAGATCAACCTGCACAGCAGCATATGTCGCCATCAGAGGACGTGGAACGAGTCGTTCGATGTGAACTGGATGCGATGGTGCCCACAGCTTTCTGTTTGCGTAGCCCTAATGCTACTACATTTTCAGTTCCCCTTGTACAAGCCATCGTTCGCCAGCAACTTGAAAACATTGGATTACAATCTGTCTGTGCTGTCGCCAATCCCAGAGCTAATGAACGCCCTTCTACGTTTTTCGCTCCACCCCGACACTTTTCTCCGCGTTATCGCAAACCGACTGAGTGGAGAATGGCGGACGACCAGCCATTATGTTTCACCTGTTGCCGCATTGGTCATGTTGCCCAATATCGTCGCATATATATATATATATATATATATATATATATATATATATATATATATATATATATATATATGAGATTAGGAACCATAATCATCAAGTAACGCTAAATCACGAGCTTGCGCAAGTACCTAATTGGTGTCACGCATGGCAAATGAAGATTAATTTAGACAAGACTGTTTTTATGAGAGTAAGCCAGAAAAAAACCCACTAGAATTCACCTACACGATCGAACAGCAAAAATTAAACATAGTCGATGATTATAAATATTTGGGCATTGTCCTATCATCCGATATGAAATGAGACAAACATGTGTCACACATATCTTCTAAGGCATTTACAACACTTTGTTCACTTAGACGCTCTTTAAAATCTGCCTCACCAGACACTAAGATGCTAGCCTACAGCTCATTCGTTCATCCTATACTAGAATATGGTATTACCTGCTGGTTCCCCCATACCAAACACTGCATAAAACGCCTAGAAGCAATACAGAGAAAAGCCATCAGATTTATTTATAATAGGTACAACCACAATGATTCTCCGACAGAACTCCTTGATAAAGCTACTTGACATTTCGATGGGGGCGAAATGCGAAAACACCCGTGTGCTTAGATTTAGGTGCACGTTAAAGAACCCCAGGTGGTCGAAATTTCTGGTGTCCCTCGCTACGGCGTTCCTCATAATCAGAAAGGGGTTGCGGCATGTAAAACCCCACAATTTAATTTTTAAATTTAACACCGATTCTTATGGCCGGGTCTCTACCGCTCTGTGCGTCGTTATGTCGCAACTTGTGAATTGTGTCAGCACCGGCAGAAACCTCCCCTGCCACCTGTCGGCCGACTCCATCCAATTGAAGTTCCCTCTGAACCATTCTTTCACGTAGGTCTTGACCTGCTTGGCCCTTTTCCGATGACGACTAGAGGGAATAAGTGGATCGCTGTCGCTACTGATTACGCGACACACTGCGCGATAGCAAAGGCGTTGCCGACTAGTTGTGCAACTGACGTTGCTGATTTTCTTCTCCACGACGTCATTCTCCAGCACGGTGCACCTCGACAGTTACTTACAGACCGTGGCCGCTCGTTCTTGTCTGGAGTTGTGGACGACCTCCTCCGCTCTTGTACCACTGAGCACAAGCTGTCCACCGCCTACCAGCCACAAACGAGCAGTCTTACGGAACGCCTCAACCGAACACTCACAGAGATGCTGTCGATGTACGTTTCCAACAAGCACTGCGACTGCGACGCCACGCTGGCCTGCGTGATAACTCGTCCCGACCTGACACCGCAGTATAGTCACCCTTTTATCTTTTGTGTGGTCGCGACCCCCACTTTGCCCTTTGACACCATCCTACCTTCTGTGCCCCGCGTTGCCACTGAGAACGCTCGTGAAGTCATCCATCGTGCTCACATGGCGCATCAAGTCACCCAATCTCACTTGTTAGCCTCTTAGCATCTGCAAAAAGAGCGTTACAACCGGTGCCATCACGATGTTCAGTTTGCCCCAGGTGCTTGGGTGCTGCTTTGGTCACCATGTCATCGGGTCGGCCTCTCCCAGAAGCTTCTCTTTCACTACACAGGGCCTTATGAAGTCCTATGTCAAGTTAACAATGTCAATTACAAGATCGCGCCGTTACAGTTCCATCCACCCTAGAGTCCGCCGCCTGTTGACGTCGTGCACGTTTCGTAGCTGAAGCCATACTTCGCTCACAGTTCCTCGCCTACCATGCGCCGAGATGGCGCGTCACCACCCAGGGGTCCTGTTACAGAAGGATGAAAGAAGAGAGAGAGGAAGAAAAGATCGCAAGATGCTGGCTGCTGCGTGTTGTTGGTGGTCAGCCATCTTATCTGCTCTGACTTATCCTGTATATATATTGTAAATACAGTCTTTATATACTCCTAACATCTTCGTGACAATATGATTTAATTCTTTAGGTGCTGGGAGTCATTTGATTAGAAAATTTCTATGCTTCTGCAGCTTAATCGTGAGAGGCATGCTTTCTTCTCGAGCGTGGCAGAAGGTGACAGCCACGCCTCTTTTCGCTACAACATGCGCACATTAGTTCACAAAAAGATCCGTCCAAAATCACGACATTGCGCGAGTGCAAAAATTTCAGCTGATTCTGAAAGTGCAGTGCCTGTATTTGCTACTGGATGGCCTTATATGGATAAGAAACGACTCCAATAAGTCGAAATTGGCGATCTAAAGCATCGTTCACCGATGATCGATCTGAACAAGCGTGGTAACGGAAAAGTTAAGGGGAAGCTATAACTAGGGGCGAATCCGATGTCGCCTATTCACACGCATACAGTCGAACCTCGATATATCTAACAGCGCGGTGATCGCAAAATAGTTCGATATAGCCAGAATTCGATATATAAAATCACATAGAAAACGCGTCAAAAACTAGCACAAATCAATCAATGAACCAATCGTGGCGCAATAGATACTCACATGAAGCTTCAAACAAAGTATTTATTTCGTTCGCTGAAAGTACTGAAGCAGCGTAGCCTGCTTCATATTGGCAACCGCGTGCATGACCACGGCGTCCTCAACATAGTCCAAACGGTCCACAAGAGACGGTCCAGTGCCTTCTATTGCGCCGCAGTAGCGGCGTACAATGGCCAAAGCAGCTACAGCCTCAGTTGCAGTCGGGAGCGGGGCAACATCAGCGCTTGCTGGATCAGCCTCGGCAGCGTCTTCGTTTGGCCGCTCAGCAGTCACTTCTGCCGCGATCTCCACGTCTGTTAACTCCGCCACTGTTCCGGTGCTGTCGTCACCGCCAATGAAGTCCTCAATGCACATGCTGTGTGGCTCAGCACCGACAAAGCGCTCCAATTGGCTCCACGGCCACCTCGATCACGCGTGATTGAGGCGGCCGGGCTGGCTCACGGCCGGGGAGCGCGCGCTTTAGAGAAGCGCACGCTCCCCTCGAGACCGGCCCAGACCGGCCGTGGCTGGCTCCAAGCCGCCGCGTGTGTACGCCGCTACGTTCAAATGGCGCCCTCGGCGCAACCGATGTGGGAGCTGTCGTACGCAGCAGTCTGGAACGCCCATCGCGCCGCCGCCATCTTCGAGAGTGTTGCGGGAAAGCTCGCCTCCTGTCAACAGAGCGCACTTGGTCTGGGGCGGCGGAGTTCGATATATCCATT
This sequence comes from Dermacentor albipictus, assembly GCF_038994185.2. NCBI lineage: Eukaryota > Metazoa > Arthropoda > Arachnida > Ixodida > Ixodidae > Dermacentor > Dermacentor albipictus. The sequence continues at coordinate 5,639,134 of NC_091830.1, forward strand.
TTACATCCGGCCCCGTTCGAAATAAAAAATTAAAAATGCATGCGATTTTCCACGTGATGTATAAAGTGTTCGATATACGCAATAATTCGATATATCCGTGTTCAATATATCGAGGTTTGACTGTATATGTAAAATACAGGAATGCTTTCAGTGAGACAACTCCGGGGCCAAATGAAATTTGTTGCACTTCAGAAAGAAAGTTAAATTCTGTTGACTGTGGAAGCAGAATTCTGATTTCCAGCCAGCAATTTTTTTAAAAGATTGCCAAAAATCAGTAAGTTATAAAATATAGAAGCATGAAGCCTACAAATTGGTAACTCTGCACAATAAACAGGGATTTCAATTCTACAAACAACATTCTTTAGAGCATCTAAAGCGGACACATTTGATATATCAATTTACGGCTTATGTGAATCTGTTACAATGTTTACAATGGTTTTGCAAAAGTTCTACTTACTTATCACTGGTATATTTCAGATCATAAGAAGCCAACAAACACTTCTTATGATATTGCTACGGAACAGTATTTGCGATCACAAAGAGGCAAGCAGTGTGAAGACGACAACAACCATTAGAGGCTAGTGTGGGCTGTTGCCTTTTGGCCAAATGCGGTGTAACAATATGACTAATAAAAATTGGGCCCCTCGGTTAACCCCCTTTCTTCTAGTATATTTCAGTGGTATATAATATATCAATTTTAGATGTGTTATGTATGTGCAGTTTATAGAATTGTGATATCATTTTTCATTGCTGAGTTACAGAGTTGTAAACTTGATAGGTTCGTTTTTGCAATTTTCAACAATCCTTATTAAAAGATTGACGGCCTGAATAGAAACTCTACTTCCTACAGTCACTAGATTTAAAATTTTTCTTTTAAATGCAACAAACCTCATCACAATCAGTGCTGCGGTTGCTGAGAAAGCTATTTCTTTTCCCATGTATTTAGATAGGAGCTCCCAAGCTAAAGCTTTCTCTTAAATGGACACTAAAGGTAAATGTTACGACAAGCTAAAGTGATACACTAATGCTCAAGAATGTCTAAGGTGCCAATGTTATCCAGAACAGAGCTTTAGTAATTGAGAACTTGAGGTAAATAAGGAATATGAATTGAGACTCCACCGAGACATCATAGTATTAACCCAATGACATAGCAACTATTCATTATGATTCTGTCACTTGTACTTAAGCAGTGATAGTAAAAATGTAATTATGTTGTATTATAACATGGAATAAAATGCTACTTGTCTACTTCTATTTGCTTCTTAGAAAGAACTCATTGATGTTACCCTTGACAATGATGCGGCAGGTGGTCAAAAGGTTGTTTTCACTTGAATCTGCGCCTCCCATGCTCTCAAGTTTTGGTAGTTTCTGTATTGTGTACAGTTGCAACTTGTTTCCCTGGCTTGCAAAGCTCATTTTAAAGAGGCAACCACATGCATGTGATATTTAAGCGACACAACAGATGGACCCTGTTTTACTGTCATGTCTCGCTGTGGGACTAGGTATATACATGGGCGCGGCATCGAGAAAGCAAATGCAGTGACAAACTACAATCATACACCCGTAAAAGAAATCACAAACTGGCCGCAAGGCCAATGTTTTAACCAATGATACTAGATCTAGTTTATACATGCCGTCATTGCCAGTAAAAATGCATTTCATGTTGACAGCAGTAAATGATCTGACAGCTCGAAATAAAAACACTTTTGGGACTCCATGGCTTCTGAGATTATGGCGCACATGAACTCAGATGCCTTGTACTCAGCATGAGACGAGACAAAGCGAAGGCTCATTTTACCATTTATTTCTTGCTCTCACAGTGGAGAGCAAGTAGAAAGCGCAAACTTGGATTGAGGCGGGCGCACTGGTTGCTGTTGGTACACAATCATACGACAATGAACGGGCTACCATGCGGACTTCCGGGTGACGAACAAAATTTCCTCAAACAGCAGAAAACTCCATGTCCACTAGATGCTTTGGGACGCTGTCAGCTGTGTCTTCGCTCAGTTTCTGGCTGTGCTTTTGCTTTTAAGCAAGAAAAAAAACATAGCGTCGGCCGTCTGGCATCATTTTACTCACCGCCGGCAGTAAAGGGCAGCAATGGTGTATGCAACGCCACAACTTGCTTCTGAAGGGCAAATTGAATTGTACTAGAGGAATGCAGACCCTTCAGATGCTGTTCTTGCTTTAACTGTTTTCTTGGCATGAAACATGCGCTGTGTGCTTTTTAGAATCGTATTTTGACAGTCCACATTGACATATTTGCCTTTAGTGTCCCTTTAACAATGTCTTGACATGCAACTAAATTATACATTGAGTGTTGCATAAGTAGGAGCACCAGGTTTGCATGACTCTTTCAGCTAAAGCACTGGCTGATTTGCACACAAACTTTGCACAGAGGTAGAAAATTGCAATGGGTTCAGTATAATACCACATTTGCTAATGTTATTTGTGCATTTTGTTCAGCAGTAAAGCCAAAGCACGCATAATCTGTGGTGACATCGCTAAAAAAATATTGATTTTGCTGCGGTGGAATGGTGGCGCCATCTGTTGCCTCTATGCTCGAATGCACTTTTCACTATAGTACCGTATTTGCACGATTCTACTGTGCCCCCGATTGTAACTCACAGTTATATTACCGCTCAAATATAAAGAAAAATAACTTGGTGCCAATTCTACTGTGCACATCAAGTAACGAAACGTGAGTCAATGTGTACCGTGTGTTGAAACAAGGTTATAGAACACACAAAAGCACACAGATGCACACACAGCTGAATCTTAGCCGCTAGTTGCCATCGTAGTCCGATGACACCTCCTTTTCGTTGTTTACCAACCAGAGAAAGTCATTTTCAGTTCCATCTCATGAATTAGAAAGGCCACACTTACAGCAAACTGGAAAATGGCGACCGCAAACCAAGGCATAAAAGAAATTATGCAGATCCCACGCACTGTGGGAATCGATGTAAACGAAGCTTCCTGAGCTGGTTGCTGTTATTGACGATAGCAGTGATGTTGACGGCGAAAGCTTAATTTCTTAAATTGTACAGCAGTTAGATATGTGTAGATGTGCAGTTAGCACACATTTAGAAGCTACGAACCACCCAACCACACGTACCAACAGAAGGGCTGGTCGCTCGGAGCAGACACTTGAAGCTGGGGCGTCCATCACATGGGCCTCGCCGAGCACTTCTTTCCGCATGCAGGTCATCTTGAAGCCTTCTACATCATCCCAGAAGCTCACCATTCGTCGATGAATGTCTGAAGAAAGAAAAAGAAAGAGAGAGAGAAAGAAAAGGGGCACTTGCTAGCAATTGCAGACCGCCAGACTAGCTGCAGCTTGTCAGCATAGGTAAGGGTCTCTATTTTGTACATCCTCTAGCTTGCCAGCATGATTACTAACATGTGGAACACAGATAACACATGCATAATAACATTAAAGTGCCAACCTTAAAATTTGAAAAGTACTAAGGTCAAAGCCAAAACATACTGAAATTTAGTGAAAAATACTAAAAATTGTTTTATTAATCAAGATGTTGGCTGCTCATTCTAAATATATTGCAGACTATTCCATAAAGACGTCGTGAACAGGCACCCTGCTCTTTAGTAGCCATAAGTGGAAATACTAATTACAAAGTTTATTTAAGAACTATTCACGAAACAGCAGTCAGAATTTCACTTACTGTTACTATAGATAAGCTCTATGAGGGGGTTGCGCTGCTGCAAGTAAGCACAAATAATCAACAGAACTGCTTGTTGGCCTAGTTGGTGCTTGCTAAAAGACATGTTTTTTGCCGCAATTGAACACGTCTTTATGTGTCTTCCTTTTGAGAGTGTTCAATTGCGGCAAAAAACACGTCTTTCAACAAATAATCAAGCAGGTAAAAAAAGACTGAGAAATCTATCACTTTTGTATTCTTTCAAAATTGATTTTGACTTAAACTGGGTGCAAATAAAAAATTGTGAGTTGTCCATGTCAACACAACAATTGTACACAAGCTCTAAAAATCGGGCATCGTATGATCATTGTATGGGCATCGTAGTTGGCACGTATGATCACATCTGAGAAAATGAGCACAAAATGAAAACAATGGTAAGTGAAACGACTGGATGAGTAGTCTCTGCGGTAGTTTCATGCTCGTTTTCTTACATGAACATTTCTTTCAGCATGAAATGCTTGAAGACATTATATAAGACACACATATGTGGAGAAGGTAGGAAATAACACAAGGCATGCTAAAAGCAACCGGTGATAACAAGTGTACAATACCATCAGTTACACACAGCATTACTTTCTGCCTTTTTTCACCAGATTATTACTGTTATCAAGTGATTGTTTGGCACAAGATGCACCTACTGTATTTGAAATTTCTTGAACACTGTTCAGAATTCTGTAGCAAAACAAGCTTGCCTAATCACACTGCGCATGTGACAGATTGGGAACGTACATGAGCACTAGCAATTTCTCTGCAATGTAAAATGGGACACGTATAAGTAAGAAGAAACTCAACTTGTGAGTTTAGATTTGATGACCGTGTTCACTGGTATCATTGATTCAAGTGTTGCTTGCTTTTCTGGGCACAAGTTTGCCCATAAAGAGCGACATTCATAACCCTCTGAGGGTCAAAATCTTAAATATACAGCACTGCGAACAAGTCCTAAATGGTCGGCATATATTTCAACACTGTCTATATGTTTGGAAAGCACGCCAGTTTTTCAATTCTCTGTTGCCCAGCAAGTGCTGCAAGCCTGTGTGGATAAAGGAAATTTTTTGTTCCACTCTGTAGTCTCTTAGTCTTGATTCCACAGCCTGTTAATGCTGGCACATCGAGAACCACTTGCACATCTGCACGTGCACAGGCATGCAGTGGTTAGTTTAGGCTTCGTCTCACAGGCTGTTTTCGTTTGTCGTGCTCGCAAGAGCTAATGTCTATCTGGTTTCTAAACTCTCAGAAGGTCGCTGCTAGATGTCCACTCGTTTATTGTCACAGAAGTATGATTACATCTGTTCACATGCAGCTGCCGGTATTAAAAATGATGCCGTCATATATGAACAATGCTTCCATGCCTGGGTTTTTTTTCTTGAGACTCACGAAAGCTCGATAGCAATGAGACCAATTACCACAAATTTCTGACTCGTGTGGTTTTTTTGGCGGGCGCACAACCACCGAGTTTCTTTTTTGTGTACTCACATATGTGGTTCGACTACGCTCTAAAACATATGCATCGGTTGCTCTTCGGCAACAGAGTCAAGCGCCGATTTCTTTGATGTGGCTTACTGCTAAAGTGTCGTATCAGAATAGTATACCCATTCCGGTGTATCTACTTTCTTACTCTCATTATATATATTTGTGCAAGCCCACCTGTATTCACGAACAAACAATGCAAGCTTACCTGCAGAAAATATTTTTTGTCACTTTATGGTGACACAAAAAAAAACTGAGGTAAATATTTTTCTGAATATGTCACTCTGAAGATTTTAAATCTACAATAACAAAAATTACTTTAGGAGGTCGCGTTTGGCGACCCTCAGAGGATTAACTCGCACTTTGGCAGTTACAGCTTCTTCACTACTACAGCACTAGACACAGAACATGTAGGTGGCATTCAACCATAGTTTTACTTAAATAAAAAGGATGCAAGGGGTGATGTAAAAGTAAAATTACTAGAAAAAAAAGCGAGATGAAGCAGGGCTCTGCTTTGTGTGGGTGTTAGTGTTTTGTTTGCAGTACATATTTATCGTTAACTATCATAACACAGGAACATACTATAGACAGGAGTGTGCTACAACAAATTTTTGCAGCGGCCGGTTTGCAATTATATTTGCACCTATCTAGTTTGTAAAAGAATAATTTGCAGTCAGTGCATGAGACTCCTATCATTGGGTAAGGAATCGGAGAGTACCGCTGGCAGTGGACAAGCATGTCACATTCATTGCCAAATTGTTTCGACCTTATGCACGTGTACCACTCATGGCAACAGCCCAGTTTAAATTTATTTTACTGACAAAACAACGAGTTTCCAAAACTCTTTGGACCAGCAGACAAAGAATATTGTTGCAGATTCAATGGAATAATAAGAATTAGGCAAATATTGGTACTAGCTATACACAACATGGTTAGAGCATATCAATGCAAAACGAGATTTTTTTTTTAGACTACATAAAATTTGTTTAAATCCTATAGTGGCAAATAGTCTAACTGAGTACATGAGCTGGATTTCTCATAGAGGCAGACACTACCTACTCACTCAATAAATCGAAATACATAATCTCACCAGTTAAAAAAAATTGCTAATTAACTTTCTAATTAGTTACATTATAGCATATATTGCAGTTTACTAATTGTAACTGGTGAGCTCACAAGGCATATCCACTTGACACAAATTTTCACGAAATACAGGGGTGAAATATGAATGCCCATGTGACAAAAAACATGGGCGTCCCAGTAACTTTTGTGCTTCAATGCATAAAATAGCATTTTGTCCAAAAAGGAAGCGGAACAACAGCCCATTCTTACAACTATGGCGCACTTCTTGAAACCTATGCCATTTTCAGAATTCCTTCCAAATGTATATGACTTGCAAACTCAGACTAAAATTCATAAATTGTAATATGTGCTGTAATTAGTTACAAGCTTAATTAGTGTTCTCTTTTTGTTAGTCGATTACAGATGTCAATTTCTCATGTAATTAATGTCCACCATTTCGAGTAACCAAGCTCAAGGATTACAATTGTGCAATATGCCACAGTCAATTTTTAAAAATTCTGTATAGGCGAAAAAAACACCCTGCATATCAAAAGTAAACATTTCACATAAATAACATACAGTCAAACCTCGATATAACAAACCCAAATTAAACTAATTATCAGATATAATGAAGTAAATTTTCAATGTTCCTCGTCAGTATCAATCAAAATGAATATGCACTCATAGTGCGTATTGGATATAGTGAAAGTATTTTCATGTCATACGTGACTTCGTTATAACAATATTCAACCTTTTGAACCTCATTATGACGAAGTTGAAAGGAAAACCAAAATTATTTTGTTATTTCCATTACTTCATTATACCGACTATTGCCCTTTACTGCAGTATACGCCCAGTAGTATGCACAACTTTGAACATGCAAAGAAGACTATGGCTCCGCAGCCTGCCGAACAGCTACGCGGTGCGTATTCAATGAAAATTCAATAAAACAAAAGTAAAACAGTAAAACGCAACAGCCATTAGGATAGCGTCCTTCTGTTCCAATGCGATGAACTTTCGATTCCATGTTCCACTTGGCTCGCTGATTATTGTCGTGAAACTGGCAAGACAGCTACGTGGTCGAAGGGAATGGCTAGCATGCTGTGACGTGAACGAAGTCCGTTGTGTTCGGGCAGCATGTGGCACACAGCACGGTCCATCGACAATTAGGCAGCTGGGGCAGTTAGTGGCGTGCCAACTATTTTTCGAGTGATGGAGGGCAAGCCTCCCCCTTTCCCTCTCTTTCTATCATTATATGTATATAAATATATATATTGATGACATTTCGGACAAAGGCCAGTTTGCAGATTATTATTCAGTGAGAGTGACCTTTGTCTTCAACAGACCCGACTATCAATCACACATAATGAACCATTACAATCAACTGTTGCCAAAAGCATTTGAAACGTGTCGCTGAAATTAGACAAAAAGTCAGCAAAATTCCCACTGACAATTAACACTGTCAAGTAGATTTTCCATAACATAGGTGTTTTGGAAGACTACAATACAAGTTAATGTGAAGCCAATAATTTACCCAGACATTTCGCATTTGTGAATTTACCAATTGTGTGTAGAGGGATTTTATTTATTTATTTATTTATTTATTTATTTATTTATTTATTTATTTATTGATACTGTAATTCCCTCTGGCGATTTTTGCAGTGTGCATTATAAAACAGAACTGATAAAAAGATTTTCAATAACTTAAATACCTGACCTACCAACCAAGGTAAAGAATGCTGCTGCCGAAGCAAAGAAATACTAAACTTTCATTAAAATTATTACAAATTGTTTGATCAGCCAAGACACGGACAGTTTATTAAATTAAATTACCTGATTTTGTTTTGTAGGGATGCTTCTCTACATTTGCATCAAATTATTTGAATCACAGGGAAATGAAGATGCTCATGATGTTTAGGCCAAAATATTCATTTAATAGCGACCGAAATTTCACCTGTTGTATTAGTGGGGGTGCTGCTGGACGCTGGTCCAAAAATTAAAGCTCTGAAAAACATAACTCAACAAGTATGCATTTACATTCTGTTGACATCAATTCAGCCCTAAACAGGACTCAAACTAAAAGTCTTAATATTATTTCCGTCAATACGACAATCATAAACAAGCTCTAGGAATGGGGCATTTTACAATAATATTTTAAAAATTGGAAGATATGAAACAGAGAAACAAATGACAGCACACAAAAGAATTCATGATTTCATGACACTAGTGTCGAAACGAAAGAGTCACATGGTTAAGGAACTTCATCATTAGACTGTTCCAATCGTTAACAACTCTGGGAAAGAAGGAGTACTTGAAGCAAATAACCGCATGTGCGAAGTGAAGTTGCTGCTAAATTCTGCCTTTGCCTGGTGGCATATCTGATGACAAAGAGATTACTATGCACGTGCACCACCTCCGAAAATATTCGGAGGTGGTGCAACGTTAACATGTTATCTATTAATGCATCTAAGACTAAATTTGTTGTATTCTCTTCACATCAGCGAAACATAGCATCCATTCCATCTATCAGTCTTGGTCCCCACTGCCTTCATCCAAATTCATGTTCATCTTTCCTTGGCGTTCTACTTGACTATAATCTGAAATATCACAGTCATATTGCTCACATAAAAAAGAAAATAGCTTATGGTATACGCATATTAATTAAAGCACGCCCTTACTTCACACGTACCACATTGCTCTCACTTTACCACTCTTTCGTCCACTCTCACATTACTTATGGGATCATATGTTGGGGAAACACCTATAATACTCATATTAAGTCTTTACAAACAATTCAGAACCGAGCCATCAGAATAATTACATATAGTTCATGGTTTTCTAATGCCACTTCCCTACTACATGAGAATAACATCCTTACTATTTCCGGGCTCACTACATACAACCTAGGTATATTTTTCTACAGATTTCTACATAATGAGCTACCGTCGAACACATTTTCACCATCTAACTTGACAACTAATAGTACCACCAGATTCGCGTTAAATAACAATTTTCTTTTACCACAAATCCGCACTAACTACGGTAAACAAACCGTGGAATTCACTTCCATATCAGTATGGAACACTCTTCCTCTCATCATGAAAACTACAAGATCTTTACACCAATTCAAAAGGGAACTGAAAATGCATTTATTATTGACAAACTAATGAAAAAATTTACTGTATCCGTTTTTTTTTCGTTCTTTCTTGCTTTTTTGCCTTTTTGTTTGTTTTTGTTCTTGTAAATAAACTACTGGTATATTTTTCACATGCAATTTTTTATGTTACTGTGAGATAAGCTAAACCTTGTTATTATTTGTAATGAATTCTGTATTTTGCTCTGTTAATGTTCATTTCCTGTTGCTTGTTTAATACCTTATTATATGCTACTGTTGCTTTGCGATGTCAATTATCATAACTATTTTTGTACAGGAGGTCCCGATACAGTCTTTGACTATGGGACCTCCTCCTGCATACTAAATACATGTAATTTGACCCAAATTCTAACAATAAATTCTGATTCTGATTGATGTATCAGTGTTTTAGTGCCCATTAATTAACTGGTAAAAAAAATTAAGACGAGCAGCAATTACTCTGGGAAAAGGCAGGTAAATTAGCCTTGGCCAAAATAGCTGTTATTGAAGAGCATCCGAAATGCAAAGGAGACAATGCAAATGCAAATGTTATATGCAAAGGAGACAGCCTTTTTTGTATTTTCTCTATTTTTGTCAATATCAGTTTCAGTAAAAGAGTCCCACATTATAGATACATAGTCTACTTGTGGTAAGACAACAGTTTCATAGGCTGGCAACCAAAGAGCCTGGGGTTGATACTTTTTAAGCTCTTGCGGGAAAGAAGTTTCTGGCTTGGATTAGTTGTAACGTGGTCAATGTGCTTTGATAATTAAAGCATGTTATTGATCCAGAGCCATAGGTATTTGAAGTGAGTTTTTTCAGCAAGAAGCAGATTACTTTCCCAATAGCTAAATTTCAAAGGTTCGCGTTTCAGAGTATAATAGTCATAAAAGTATTTCCGAAATTGATTTTCATTTGCTGAAATTGACATCACTGAATAACTTTCTGGAAGTCCTTATTCAGCTTGTGTTGGTCAGAAGCACTTTTTATGTCCGAGTATGTAACACAATCATTAGCCAACAATTTAATTTTAATTGAAATATATATTAATTTGTAATTACTGACTATTAGAAATAGGAGAGACCCAAGCATGGACATCCCTATGGTATGCCAGAGTCTACTGAAAGCCTTTCTGATGAGTGGTCCTTGTAAACAACATAATGCTGCCGATTTCTTGGCTAGACTGACAACTAAGTTGTCAATTGCGTATTTTTGAGGACTTCATTTATTTATAAGGTAACATTTTGTGAGAAACAATGTCCAATGGTTTGCTGAAATCTATAAAGAACTGTGCCAGTTTGGTTACTATTAGTAATTTCTACTCCGGAACCATGAACTCTTTCAAATAACTGAATAGATGTATGTACAATAACCTTTTCTAAACCCATGTTGGTATCTCACTAATATCTTTCAATGACAGGTGACGATACCATAAATTCTGCATTTACTTTCAGATTCAAATACAGCATGATTGAAAAGAACACAAATAACCTAGTTTTCCTAGCATGAAAAGGCTCTTACAGTCTACATTATCCGGCGATTTTCATGGTTCCCGAAGTTTGTGATAAGAGGATAAGAAAACTAAATGGGAGAGAGCAGTGAGAGAGAAGTGGAGGCACAGGTTTTTAGTACGCCTCATGCAAGCATCATCAATATGAGGTGCGATGCAGCTAGGTGTGGCCTTTGCTATGGCGATCTCGGAAGGTGCGCCTAGCTTTGCCAGCTACGTACTGCACCGAGAGAGAGAGCTGCAATGAGATAAGAAAGAAGTGCTGCTTGTGTACTTTGCTACGAGACATGCATAATGCTGTGCTCACTAGTGTCACTGAGAGCCACCAGGAAGAGCTGGCACCGGCTGGGTAGCATCAACCCTCCCGGCCGCAGTAGCCGGTCCCTGGCCTGAAGCACACTGCCAAGCATGCCTTCGAAGAGGAGGAAGTAGCCCATCCACTCAGACACCAGCACGTCCACACGCTCAGGGAGCTCCAATTCCTCCACGCGGCCATGCACCAGGGTCACTTGCTCTGACAGACCATTCTCCCTGCATTACCATAGATGACGTATTCACTGACTGACCCAACTCAACCTAATGTATAGGCTTAAAAAGGCCTTGCAACAACTTTTCTTCAAAAGTGACAACGCACTGGAGTGCAGTGCCTCTCAGTGAATAGTATATCCCCAAAGAAACTTTTTTAAAAGGGCCTAATAGTAAATGAACATACATAGAGCATAAAGAAAGATTCACATTAAAGGGACACTATAGCGAAAACTATTTAGAACTGTATTAATAGATTACCCTTCTACAATACCAAAAGAAAAAAGAAAGGTAACTATCACCATGAGAAGCTGCTTAAAAAAAAAAGGCTCAAACGAAAAAAAGGCTCAAAAACGAAATTAAGATGGTGATGCCACCTCGAAGTTCCCGCAAAAGCTCACAGTGACATCAATTTTGACAGTGACTGCTTGGGCCTGTTAATTATTTATCAGCAAAAATGGACTACATTGTATTCTAATATTGTAAAAGATGCAACTTATCAAGTTTCATAAACTGTTACTGAGACACAGCAGCCTAAATTCAAGAATATACTTTAAAATCCATGATGGCACACTGAGTTACAAGCACTAGTACTAGCGCAAAATTTTAAAAAATGAGACTTTGACCCTCATTTTCACTTCCAATAACCAACCTATTGCTGCAAAATCAGGAAAAATTGAGTGCTCAAAGAAAACTTTATCCATATAAACTGATTTAGCATGTATATATATGTATATATATATATATACATATATATCTGTTTAGTGCAGTTTCAACAGTGACTTTTCAGGGTGTTTACCGAGTTGACATTTCCAAATTCTCTTAGTTTTCCAGGTTTTCCCCGAGTGCCTTTGCAAAATTCCCTGAGTGACGCAGAACATTGCTTTATGTCAAGGAGGGCTGACACCATGTCACCTGATGATGTCGCTCTCTAGTAAGCATGTTAAAAAATTAAAAAAACGACTTAATCCAGTTTGAATAGTAAGGAGTAGTGTTTATCTTATTTAAAAAGAAAACAGAAGGGAGGTTAGTAAAACGCACAGTGAATAAATTATCTTCGAAAAAAATGGCAAAGCCCATTGCAAATCGAGTCGGAACATTTTCAAATATGAATAAAAAGAGATGCATACAGAGGCAAATATTTTCGAATATGAGCTATTTATATCAAGTGATGGCAAGCTCATTGGTGTGAGGCCCGAACTTTGGCACAAGTGAAATTCTCTCTCAGCAGCTGGAAGGTCAACCTCAACTGTCCTAACATACTATCAGCCCACACACAACGCTGCAGTGTTGCGTTTCCCTGCTTCAAAGAGTTTATTTTGGTTTGGATGAGGGACAACTGCATCTCTGCATCAGCAAACACTTTGCTTCTTGAGTTCAAGCTCCTTCAAAGAAGCGGCAGCGCGCTTCCTTTTCCGTTCACTCCTCACTGCGTCAGATTTTTGCTCTTGTCCTCCTTCTGCCACGCGTTCGCCCCATGGACCATTTGAAGCATCCTCTTGGTCAGTTGTACAGTCAACGTCCGATTTCTCGTGCTCCCTAAGGGCCACGAAAACGCCCGAAAAATCGGGCAGTCCGAAAAAAATGAATGCATCTTTTACTGCCCTTAACGGCTCAAATCGCCACAAGCACGTCTTAAAAAGCTCTGAAGACCTGCCAGTACACTTATTAGGCATATCGGTGCTCGTACTGTAACAGGAGACGGCGGGTGCATGCGTGTATAATTAAGGAATACACACTGTCCCGTGACAATTCCGCCTTCCCACGCTTGTTAAGCTTCACTGCAATACTTTGCATATGATTCATCGCGTAACATTGCTGTACCGAGGCGAAGCTGACTTTCGGAAACCGGAATTTTGCAACGCGCTGTTTTCCGAGCTTCGAAGCCGATCGCTAAGATTACAAAGGCGAAGTTAGCGCCGTTAGTGATAGCGTCAAATTTTTTCAATGAAAAAACCCAGCACCGAATGACAAGAAGCGTCTAAGCAGCTTGGCTTAGTGCCGCCATGGTGGCTACGGCTGCCAGCGGATCTGCGTGATAGAGCGCCGGTTTGAGTCGGCGAGATAACCAAAATGGCGGTGGTGGTGGTGGTTTTGACTGGTGCCGTTTCGGACCTGCGGTCACGGCAAAAAGTCCGGAAAATCGGACGGCAGAGGGTTCTTGCGTCCGAAATTTCAGACGTTCTTATACACTAACTCTATGGGGTACATGGTGGTGCCGCGAAGCCGCCCGAATTATCGACCATGTCCCAGAAATCGGGCGTCTGGAAAATCCGTCGTTGACTGTACGCTGGCAACTCCTCCAGCCGACGACACGGCGTCAAAGATGATTCGTTACGATTCTTCTCTGTTACTTGAGTCAGCATTAGCGCGACTTTCGTTCCCTTTCAATAAAATGACACCTAATTTCCCTGATAGAAGCACCAATTCGCTGAGTTTTCCCTGAGTATTTCCAGACTATTCAAAATCCCTGAGAATTCCCGGTTTTCCCAGTTGGTAGACACCCTGCTCTTGATTGCCGTTTCTCTTGTTTGCCCAATGTTAATCAATCTGTCTCCACCTTCCTGCAGCCCCTTTGTCTAGTTAAGACCAAGGTGCAAATGAAAATATTTGGTAGCCAGGTAATCCAAAGCCCACCTTAATCTAGAAAGGTCATTTTTTCTGGTAAAACATATTTACTGCCCTTCGCCAAACTAGCCAAGGAACATAAGCTGCAGTAAAGGAGTTTTCACAAATATTTTCAAAGTTGGTGAAGCGCTATCGCACCCATATCACATGTAAGAGAGTCACATTTAGCAATACGGAGGTTGGAAGACATAAGCCATTATAATTTGATACTACAGCGATCTCATAATGCCGCACGTGGCATCATCAACATTGTTGCAACATCATGGCACAGTGAAAACTACATGTAGCGATAAGAAAAGCTATATAATGACATTGCCATTAAAGAAAAGTTGACAAGAGTGCTGTGCACATTTCTTCTGGTTGTGCTGGCAGCCACAGTGATCGCAGGAACAGAGCAAGCCAGTCATGATGTCATGACATGTCGAAATCAAAACTGAAACTGGTTCATAGAAATGAGTATTATACAGTGCAATAAAACCACAAGTCCTGTTGCATTGGTACCAGACAGGGGGGCTTCAGGCAGCCACCCTGTCAGTACCGGAAACCACCAGTATGTATGGTGTACATGCAACAAAGTTGCACAAATATTTTTAGTCCGACCATGTTGCAATTTAGTACAAGAAAGCTGCAGTATAGTTGCATGGCTAAAACAGCTACCAATACAGAAAGAGGTACTGTGAACAGTTAAGGCCTGCTACCTATGACAAAAACAAATCTGCCTTTATGGTTATGACAATGCAACAGAAGACAAAAGAGAGGAATGCACAACTTAGCTGTCCATAATTATAAAATGTAAATATGGTTTGTTAAATGTTATTCGGTAGAAAAAAGCAAAACTTATGACATTTGGCCAGCCTGACTGGGTGAAGTCAGGACTCTGGGCTTTTACTCCAAAGTCAGGACTGTCCCACTAAATTCAGGACCATTGGCGACCCTAGTCAGTACAGCTGTAAGCCTCACCTGACAATGTCCATTGCATTGTAGACAACACCCGATTGGTCGATTCCCACTACCCTACGTGCACCAGCCCGTGCACACAACATGGAGAGGATGCCGGTGCCACACCCAACGTCAAGCACAGTGCAATTTCGAATGCAGGTGTCAGCATTTAGCTCGATGGCCTTGCGGTATGAATCCATCCGTGGCCTATCAGACAGCATCTCAAGGTGGATGCCATGGTGGCCATATGACTCAAAGTAAGGCTCGTCATGTTCAATGGGTTGTGCTTGCTCGTTCGACTGCAGCCAGCTTTCTGCCACTTCCCTGAGAGAAAAGACAAACACAATTTCCACGTGTGGCTGTGACCCACTGTCGGTAAAACAGTGAGATGAGAAAGTTGCTAAATTTAACAAGACTTTAGTTGCCTTAGCAATAACTTTGCCTTTTTGTTGTCTTAGGAACATTTTAGTAACTTTTTCAGGAACATAAAAAACAGTAAATTGACTTGGGCAAAATTTCTTATGGGACTTAGGCTAAGTTTATCTCCTTTCCCTCATTTTATACAAGGGGGATACACACATTCCCTTTAGTATTCTAATATACAGTAAACTAGGCCTCTGTTCCACAATAACATATTTGTGTAGGCAAAATGAGCCTCGCCTCCTGCCAAAACCCCCCTATTCAAAATACACTTCCGTAGCTCCATTATCAGCTTGTGAAGAAAATGTAAACAATCCTGGCAACCTTTCTCATGCTAGTCAGCATTAACTATGAGTTCTGTATAAATTCATGACATCGAGGTAGATTTATAAAAGACAAAGTTGGCATCAACCTGAATTAAACAATGCCACAAAGGAGACCCCTGGAGGCCCCCCGGAGAGGCTTCACAGTTGAAGGTTGGCTTCCTTGCCAGCTACGTCAACTCTTTTTCATTCTTCTGCTCTGTGGCTAACTGCAAGTCCACATACCTCATGCGCTCGATGGCTTGCTCAGCCTGAGAAAGCCGGTCCCGCAGTTGGCGACACTCATCCTCAGGTTTTGCACTGGCATTCAAGAGCTCTTCCACATCTGCACCAGCGAATTTGCAACATAAGCGCATAACTAGTTTAGTGCTTGCAAATCAGAAGGGGTGCACTTTACTGATCGATATAACACAACATGGTATCTGAGTGGCTTACAATGTGCACATAAAGGCCTACAGCAACATAATTTTACTGTGGCTAAATTAGTTATGTACAAGCTACTGCAATGATCTTGGCAGAGATGCATGACCGGTAACTCTAATTTACTCACTAACAGTCTTTAAATAGCACCTAAGCAGTCAACATGTGCACCTGGTGATTAGTGGTAAGATGCAAACATCGGCACGTCACCTCCGAGATTTTTCACAGTATCACGCCCAATCTCTGAGGTCATATCAAAGGGCTGCAGCGATTCTCAACATTCTGAGATCTGTGTCTTTTGGAAAGTGGTAATGGTGGCATTTTTTTTCTCAGTATTAAAATCAAAAATTTTTTTCGAGCTCTTCGTGATGCATCCAATCAATTTTCCATGTAAAATTTTGTACAAAGGCTGTTCTATATCTATGCTACAGGAAACCAGGCCTTTTACAAAATCTTATAATTTTGTCGCATATGAAGTGCATTAACACTACACATCACATATGCACAGCGACAACAGTACACATGTGACATTCAAGGGCTTCAGTATGCACGTACAGTGCTATCATTCTTAAAATACCAGAACATATGTGACACAGGTTGCAGACTGCTAGCAGCACTGGTGTAGCCACATTGTGAAACTTTGTTCAACCACAACAAATGACAAAGATTTTTGTGTTGCATAAATGTGTTCTCACCAAACAAGAAATGACAGAAAAAGCCAGCACATATTATTGCCTTCTGCAGACTCCTTTACACCAGGCTACTAAGTAGAACATGGTAGTTGCAATCCCACTTCTTTGTGCTCTAACTGAGCTCTGCGTGGCAAGATGACAGCAGCACTTCTTAGGCTAGTTGGTCATGCATAGCTATTGGAAGAGGAGTGAAATTGACACATACGCAGAGGAAGGACACAGGACGAGCCCTCATCCTGCATCCTTCCTGTCTATATGTGTTATTTTGAGCTCCTCTCCTAAAAAGATTACAGCTACGAGTAATGTTGCTAACCTTCCTGTCTCCAGTACCGCCTCAATGAAAATAGATGCTTAATTAGAAGAACAAATTTTCAGGGGAACCATGCAAGCACTTGCTGAATACCTGAACTAAGCATCTCGGGATTCACCAAAGTAAATCACTGGGCTAGTTGGTGTTGCATTACTAAAGCTTTGCAGTGCTTCGAACACAGGCATCAGGAATAAATGACGGTGAGTGTCCGGTCAAATGGGGGTGACAGGCGCATCAGCGTGGCCTTGCTGTCCTTGTTAAGTAAACAGTGTGAACTCATATCGCACAAAAAGCAACATTTACGGTAAGACACTTCTGTAAGTTGCATTTTCATGCTTTCAATATGTTGTATTTAGTCTATATTGTTCTGTTTTCTTGGCATGATGCATAGTTTTCTTGTATAATAATAACAATACTTCATCGCCAGTCAATGTTTCTTTTATGTGTTTGCTGCACTGCAAACATTATTAATCCAATGACTGTTGTCAAAAGAAAAGGTGCTTTCTTCAGTGAATTTTCACTTTGAGTTTCACTCAAAACTATCACTTAGTGGAAATTTGCCAACCGTAGGTTAAGAGCAAGTCATCTTGCACAACTGGCACAAGGTATTGGTCATCCTCCCAGGGAAGGCACTGTGGATCAGCAGTCTGTAGGGCCTCTGGGCTTGTTTTCTGAAACAGGTCAGCAGCACCACATAAGAAAAAACATAAGCTGCAGTCTGCTGCACTTAGCTAAAACTGCTCTATTTCTAGTCACAGTAAAAAGTGTACGAGTCCTTCATTGACAGGTGCAGTAATCCTGTTATGTGCATTGACATGTGCATCCACAGTTTGTGTTGTTTCTCTTAAAAATGCACACTTTCAGAAACATGAGTGAAACACTGCCATAGTTTTCAATATCGTAAAATATATATAATTTATACAGCTTGCATTACACAAAGCGACTCTAAGTTGATGACAAAAAATGTTGTGTACTACAAAAGCAACAATATGCAAACAAAGTACATTGTTGTGAAAGCAAATAGAACCAATGTACGAGTTTTAGAAGGATTGAAAACTGGGTGAGTTGGAATGTGTTTGTGATACAGCAGCGCAAAAAAAAACATGACCATAAAGTGCTGTAGTTGTTCCTGGGTCCTGGTTTACGTCACTTTTTGACGCAGCTATATCACAGTATTAAAAGGGAGAAGAAAGGGAACCGAGGGGCTCGATTTTGTTGATCATGACCACATAAAGTCAACAGTCAATGAATCCAAGGAAAGCATTGGGGAAATTGGCTGTAGTTGAAATGCAAATGTAAAAGGTAATGAAGAAAAGGGAACTGAAAGTGGACGAAAAGATAACTTGTTGCTGGTGGGAGCCAAACCCACAACTTCCACATTACGTGTGCGTTGCACATGCAGGAAGGAAAAATATAGGAGGGAGCACTACGTTACACAGCCAGCCTTGGCAAGCAAGAGCTCTGAGAAGCCACAGTGATGGCCCAACACGTGACCTCTTGCACTGAGATCACGTAGCAAGAATCGAAATTTGCTAAGACGTTTGGCCGCCAGTAGTTTTTCTTCGGTGCATGCTTGTTCAGCTACGCCCTGCCCTAACTCTGCCTGCAGAGAACACTACAAGCAACTGCGCACTTTGACGGGCAACCACATGTTAGGCCACTACTGGCCCAGCAGATTTTGGTTTCAATTGCATTACAGTGTGCTCCCTCCTGTTTTTTCCTTCCTCCATGGCGTTGCAATACCGACTGTGCTGCGGCTATGGCTATTAATCCATCCACTAACTTGGGCATTTATGTTTACTATAACTAGCCTTGAGTGTTAGCCAGCACTACTGAGAACCATGCTGGGCTGATGTAGAACATCCTTTTTTGCACGATGGCGTCATGAATGACAAGTTATTTTTTCATCCAATTACACTTCCCTTTTTTTCATTATTTTCTACATTTCAATTTCAACTACAGCTATTCTTTTTCACTTTTATTTCCCTAAGGACCTCTCAATGAGGGTATTACATAAGGGGTGGGGTTTACAAATGTTTATTCTAATTAGTGGCCACATTAGTTCAATGAAGAATATTAGTATTAAGCTTATCAGCAAACGTCGAACAGGTAATTTCAGGTATGTGACGGGGCAGGCTGTTCCAGTCAGTTGATGATCGGCAAAAGAAGAATGCAGAGAAGGTTGTAGTATGGCTGCGTGGACGGGTTGCTTGCAAGGAATGCCCTGTACACAGGGAATGGCAAGGGGGTGGGGCCAACACATATGGTGCACGATGGAGCGAACTGTAATAAAACTTATGAATGAGGATTTTGCGTGTTTAAGGCGGACTGTGCTTTTGGTAGTGACACGCTAGCGTTGTAAGAATACGAAGAATGAATTAATCTTGCCGCACAATTCTGAATTCTTTCAAGTGCATTGATAAGGTAAGTTTCATGTGGTGACCAGATGGGGGATGCATATTCAATTTTCGGACGTGCGAGCCTCTTGAATATTAGTAGTTTGACGTGTTGACGCAGATGGCATTTTAGGAATCCCAGTGTTTGGTTAGCAGAGACAGTAATGCGCGTTACATGAGCAGACCAGTCTAAGTCGTATGAAAGGGTGACGCCAAGGTATTTAAATGTGTCCACTTTTTCTAAGGTATTATTAGTAATATTACACGGAGAGTATAAGGGCTGATGGCAGTGAGTGAAGCACATTACTTTGCATTTATTGGGGTTAATGGTCATTAACAAGTCGTTGCACCAGTCTTGCACTTTGTTAAGGTCATTTTGTAAAATACTGTGGTCAGAGTCATTAGTAATTATGCAGTAGATGACACAATCGTCAGCAAACATACAGATTTGAGAGGAAACGTTAAGAGGAAGGTCGTTAATATAAATAAGAAAAATTAGGGGATCTAGAACGCTACCTTGTGGGATGCCAGATGTTACAGGGAGGAGCGCGGAGGTGTGATTATTGGCATGCACTGCCTGTGATCGGTTAATGAGAAATTCAATAACCCAATTTAAGATGTCAGGGTGCAGGTTCAGCTGGGAGAACTTGAGTATTAGGTGTTGGTGAGGTAATTTATCAAATGCTTTGGCATAATTCAGAAAAATGGCATTGCTATGGGTGTCAGCATCGAGATTAATGTGCAAGCCGCGGACGAACATAGCAAGTTGCGTTTCGCACAAGACCCTTACGGGAACCATGTTGGGATGGGTGAAAGAAGTTGTTAGTGTCAACAAAGTGCACAATTTGGGTGAAAATGACGTACTCCATTATCTTGTAGGGTACGCTGGTTAGGGAAATCGGTCTGCAGTTAAGAGGTGAGTTTTTATACCTGATTTGTAGATTGGAACAACCTGCCCTTTCTTTCATGTGACAGGGATGCTACAGAAGGATAAAGACTGTGAGAAGATTAATCTATAGTATGATGCGCAGATGAGTTTAGTATTTTCTAGCAGTTTAGAGTTGATGCCATCCGCCCCTGATGACAATGAGAGTTTTAGCTTTTGAATTATTGTCGTTATGCCATGGTCAGTGAATACGATGGGTGACATAACAGATTGCACAGGTGAAGGTGGTATAGGCAACAGAGCATCAGGTTCAGTGGCGAATACTGATGAAAACGCGTGGTTAAATGCATCGGCACACTCTTCAAGGATTACTATCGTTACGGTCGGCGATAGTGATAGCATCCGGTGGTTTGGGTTTAGAAATTGCCAGAATTTCTGGGGTTTAGTACTTAGTACACGAGGCAACGTGTCATGGAAAAAGGAGTGTTTTTCGTGGTGTATAGCTGAGAGATAAACTTTCTCTGCCTCGTAATATTTGTCCCAGGCCACAGCACAATTGGTTTGATTTGCCAACCGAAAAAATCGTTTTTTCCTGTTTCCTAAAGTTCATAATTTTTTTGTGAAGCAAGGTTTATTGCTGTTAGTCGGTACTGAGATAACTGGAATGTGGTTAGTAGCAAGGCCGGTGATTTTTTGTTGGAAGATCGACCAATTTGCTTGAAGTGTGCGGTTATGGAATTCAGCACTGAAAGTGGGGTACAAGGAGCTAATTTCCCTGATGCTTTCTTTGGCTTCATTGTCTGTTGGCTTTATGTGCTAAGTATTGAAAGAGGTTGTTTTGGTTTGAGAGCTCCTTGTTTCTTACTTGGAGATCGTCATATATGTATGGCTGTAGTTATAGATCTGCATTAAACAGCACAGGAGCTGCAGTGCTCATTTGATGAAGTCATCCTTCAGTGCTTCAATGGTACAGAACATGATGCTCTCATATGGCAGAAGCTAATGTACACTCACGTAGGTAGTGAGATGAACACGAGTTACCATAAAAACAGACACTACAGCGCAGACGTTTGATTGACTAGGTTTAAAGTTACCCATTCATTCAAGGGGCTGTGAGAAACCCCGTTGTGGAGGTCTGGGAATCGAACCCAGACCTCGTGTTCCACAGCAAAACACCGGAGCCACAGTAGTAGCATTTGCAATCGTGCACTCTGATAACTAATGCGTCGGGTTTTTTTTTTTTTTTTTGCATTATAGCCTGTTCACTTATCTGCTGCATTCTGTCCGTGCGTGCGTTATGCCATGCGCATAAAAAAATAGTTTTATGCTGAAGATTGAGTGTGTCCGCACGTCTTTTTCTTTGCCGTCCTTCATCGCTCATCGCTGCTTCGCGTGTTTCCAGATTAACAGAACACAGCACTGTGATGTTGCGATAAACTGACATGAAAAGAATTTCGCGCTGAGCGATTTTTCAGAATTGCAAGCTTCAACAGCCGCGATTGGTGCAGGCCCGTGATCCGTGCATCGCGTTGAGGGCCCAAGTTTACGCACGTGTTTACGGACGTAGTTGACCATCTTGATGTACCCGAAGCAGTCCAGCTGCAAGCGTTCAACCACATGGTTGATGGAGAACGTGTGGTCATGCGCGCAGTGCTCGTACACGAGCTCTGGTGAAGCACGCACTTCGCCGCAGAATAGACACGCGCTGTCTTCGCGCTCGGTCTCCAATTCCTCCGCGCTGTCCCACGCCGCATCGTTTTCGTCATCGGACATCGTACTACACATGATCGAGTGTACAAGTAAACCCACGTGCGCCAGCAGACCGCTCACCGCTCGTTCGCGATAACTGTAAACAGACTCTCATAGCCAAGCCAAAGACAGCCTGAAGCCGTATGCTATTGACGTCACTAAATGACAATATGTTCGAATAAGTGGTGTCCAAACCTGCATTCTAGCGGCGGCTTTTTCTATGTGGTAGATCATATGAACAAATCTTCAATATAATATGCGAAAACAAGAATTAATAGAGTTTGCGTGCAGCTCTATGCCTGCTGCCGCCTACAAGAGCAAGTTATCCATAAGCAAGCAAAGCTGCAGCGGCCATATTGCTAGAGGCAAAAGAGCTGCGTTCCCAGCATAGGCGGCCGCGGAATACGCGTGACATTATTCTTATTTGTAGTTTCACGGTAGAAATTTGATCAAGTCAAGTCGTTTATTGCAACAGTCATGTTGGAGTTACATGGCAGTAGTATTAAAGCAGAAGGACCCAGAGTTTTGAAAAAACTGCTTGGGGGACCTCCTATGATTACATAAATAGGGTTATTGTACAAGAGAGAGAGGTATTTTAATTATTGGAAAATGTAGAGAGGTCGGCCGGATAATGGAGAATCTGGCCTGCTACTCTACGTAAGGGAAGGGGAAGAGGGGAAGAAAAAGGGTCACAATGGGGGATGATAATGGGAGGAACGATGTGAAGGACACATTACACAACTGGTATCACAGGCGTGAGTCCAGCCCCGTGTCACCCAGGAAACGTGAAAGTGCACGCATTGGTTATTGTACAAAAACAGCAAAGAAGTGCGGTCATGTGAACAATAAGAATATTAATTAGGCAAGTTGGTTATCCATAACAGGAAATTGGATACACAAGTTATTGGTAATGCGAATTATTGAATAACATGAAAAATAATCGAAAGCGTGTGAAGAAGCAGAATAACAACGAATATCAACAAGAATAATCAAACCGAGATGAGAGACCATACTCGTTTTATTATCAATAATATTAATTACTTATACAAAAACAGAAACCTCTTTAAGATGTATGTTAGTTCACAAATGTGTGTTATTGGCGAAGAAAAATTTCTGCAATCCATTTCTTCACACAGACTTCGAGAAAATCAACTGGCGGGACGCTATGCCAATCGGGCTTCTTTGCTGTGTAAATTAATGTTCTCTCATGTGATGTGACTGCGTTATATTCACCACTAGTTATCGACTGGTTGCTGAGCAAGACTTTTCATCCACCTTTTGCGAAGACCTTATCACCTTCTACCAGCAACTTGTGACTAAGGCGCGACCACCGCCTTCATTTACTGGTCTATCACTCGTGAGGGGTGGGGGGGGGGGAGGGGGGGTAGCGCATGGCTGTGAACATGGTTAGGAACTGCAGTTCGCATTTTACATCTGCTCCAAGTAGATTCAAAAAGGCCCTCACGCCATTGGAGACCTTATTTTATTCGCAATACTTTATTAAGAGCTCTTCCATTTTGATACAAAATTACCAAGCTGGTTTTCTCGAGAAACCTGCAAATCATACATTCAGCATCCGGAAACGCTTGATATTTATATAGTGAATCCAGATCTAGGTTACGTCATCGAACTTCACTGTGGATGTTCTCTCATAACTTATATTGAGCACAAGCGGTCAAGCGTTCTTGTGTTCAAGCCGTAACACAACACAATATTTTCTGTTTTCTGGGCGAGTTGGTACGTAGTTGTGAACGAGCAGGAAGCCAGTGAGACATGCACACGTGGACGAAGGGAAAAAGTGAACTGGATTTCAATTCAGCTTATTTACCTGATAGTTCTGGCTGGATGAGCGCAGCACTTGTAATTACCCTCTCTCTCCCTATATATATATTTTTTTTTCATAACTCGAGCTCCCGTACTTCTTGTGCACGCGTCTCACTGTTTTTCCCATTACAAACACAGGCATTACGCTATATACGCAAGCTAAATAAAAAAATCGGTGCCAAAGTTTCCACCGTGTGAAGAAGGATGACCACCGAACCTGTGTATGTGGGCCCCTTAAAAGCGAACTGCACCTCCGCCGCGGGTCGGCCCGGCATCGCACTGCCTTCAGGGTGTTTTTCTACACGCAGTCACAATAGTGGGGAAAATAGCCCTTAACAGCTTCGCTGTAAAAAAAAAAATCAAGCTATGTGCATGGTTTTACGTGCCAAAGCCACGATCTGATTATGAGGCACGCCGTAGTGGGGGGGCTTCGAAAATGTTGATCACCTGAGGGTCTTTAACGTGCACCTAAATCTAAGTACACGGGTGTTCTCGCATTTAGCCCCCATTGAAACACGGCCGCCGTGGCCGGAATTCGATCCCGTGACCTCGTGCTTAGCAGCCTTAGCATTTGCGGGTCAAGCTAAATAGAGAAGGTCGTGGAAAAAAATCACCGACGATTACGATACTCCTCAATGCGCAATTTCAGTGCAGCTCTATACGTGTTTTCATTTCGCGATTTATTGGCTTGCGCGGACAATCTGTCTCGTGCAGTACGTTAATTGCAAACGGAGCGAAGCGTTGCAAAACAAGTACTGAAGCCCAGCGATAGCGGCGAGCAGAGACGGCGATTGTTGAAAACCTGATCTGCGGGTCAAGCGCGTCGACTTCTATACATGACTCGTCAAAGGCTCCAGAGTAATCGAAGGTGCCCGCTAGGATTTGAAAAAGCACAGCCAAATTCGCGTCGCGCATACAGATTACAAAAAGGCTTCGATTTTTGAAAACAGCCAACCGATAAAACTGCCGATAACATTCGAGAAACTTCTGACACAAGCAGGCGCGTCGTGCGTCGAGGGATAACGTTTAACATTGGTTAGCCGATGAAAAGCCGTGACCGAAGAAAGATAAAGAAGTGAACAGACGACGCGCGGTACTCTGGCGCCATCTCCTAGCGATCGTCGCAGAACACGTTGCGTGCGGCACCAAGCACGAGACGTTCATTTGAGGAGTCGCCAGACGTTTGTGCGCAGGCTCGAGTACGAGCAGGCGCGAGAGAGAAAATGTGGGGTCTTTTGCTCCTCCAATATATGACTCTGCCTAGGCACTACGGAGGAGGTTTCTTATTGCGTGTTGTGTATTACAGAAACAACACAAGGACGCTCCCGCCGCCGGACAAAAGCTTTAATAAACACCAACAAGTGGCCTGGCGGAAGCTACCAACTAACACCGTCCCCAACCCCTATATATACTCCAAGGCCTGCCCAGGAGTCTACACCCCCGAATGTAGGCTCTGCGGGGTCACAAAGGCAGATTTAAAACACATTTTATTCGTCTGCGACAATCTAAAACCGAAAAGAGAATGGCAACCCTCGAACGAGCAAGAGCGGGAGGATGCGGTGTCCAGCTCGGACCCGGCGGTTCAACTGCAGGCCGTCATCTGGGCTTTGGAAGTCGCCGACAGACAGGGCCTCACGACCATAACAGGTGGCACTAGAGGAACTGATCGGACGGCCACCTCACGCACCCTGGAAGCCCATCAAAGTCAACCAAATCCTTTCTGTTGACGAAATAAAGTTGTTACCACCATCACCTAGCGCGTGTTGTAGGCGTTTGTCCCTAGGCGTGCCGGCATTGCGGAGTGGGGTCGAGTTTATTTGCGCTCGGACGCTGGCTGCCGGCCATCCATCTTCACAGAATGGAATAGCTCCTTAATTTTCTATATATTGTTATGATCGGCCTGGAATTGGAAAAGTGTGGGAAACGTTTCAGCTCGATTTCCCGAATCGAGATAATCGCTCTCATCCCCGAGAAAGCGTCACCGCTATGGATCCTGCCACGCCCTGAGCTGACACGGGTAGCTCAGGGCGATCAGCAGGTAGGACACGAATAGGAGGAGGCCATCGACATCCCAACTTCACAAGGTGACCCAAGACTGCGCTCAACGCGCGGCACTGACACCTCCATGGGCGCAGCCCCAAGGAGACTTCGACTATATACCACAAGACCACGAGAAGTGAATGAACCTTTCTTTTGGGGACCTCTCTACCGATTGTCACAACCATGTACTACTTAAGCGAATACATTCTGTCTACTTTTCATCATCACGATTCCCGCCTTCGTCTCCTGAACCTTTGGGGTGAAGACCTACCTCACCCTGTCAAGATCTTATCGGTACCTCGCAACATTATTGTTATGCAGTGCTTGCAGACTTCTGCAGCACCGTGTCTTCTTGTATAAACTTCGTGCTAAATTTTTTATATCCAATTTATTTATATATTTCAATACCTTCAATGCCCGAAGGCATTCCACAAGGGAGTGGTGAAGAAATATCTGAAGTACATAGTAACCGAGGGTTGCAATGTGGCTTTGTTGGTAATGCATCTTCAAGGGGAGTACGGTAGCGCGATTAAAAGACAGGACAAAAGAAGACACATAGGGACACACACAGCGCTGTCTAGCGCTGTGTGTGTCCCTATGTGTCTTCTTTTGTCCCGTCTTTTAATCGCGCTACCGTACTCCCATTGAAGGTACATAGTTACATGATGAAGTTACAGCGTACAGTAATCATCAATGGTAGCTTGCAAACAGAAATATTAATGACGTTGAAGTTGCAGGTGGTTCCAATCAGTCGCTGTCTTCGGGATGAACGAGTGAAAAGGAAAGAACAAACAAGTTAGTTTTACGAAAAGGAACGCTACTTTCTGGCTGTGGTCTGCACGTGACGAAACGATGGTTCACTTAGTAGTAGTTCATCACTCAGTCCTCATTATGAAAGATTTAATAAAATAACGATAAACGGGACATCTTCCTGCGCAAGACACGGTTAGGAAGTTGTAAGAATGCTTTCATAGATGACAACTTCAAAGACTAAAATAATGACATAAAATAAAGTGCATATGTCGTGCACATATTCAATTTGATTAATAAGGTACTCGTGACTTGTATTCCACACCGCACATGCATATTCCTACTTAGAGCCTACAAATGTTTTATACAGTGTTAGTTTTAGTGATGATGGTGCTCTTGAAAAGTTGCGATGTCAGTCACATAAAATTCTGTTAGCATTATTTATTACATAATTGTTATTTTGCTTGCAAAACATTTTAACGGTTATGTGTACTTGTACATGTATATATGAAGTTACTTCATCTAGCACAGAACCACAAATGTTATAAAAAGGAGGGTCTTTCGGAGAAATTCTCATTGACTTACGTTTTTTTTTTTTTTGGTATTGAAAGGTATATTTAGCTTGGTGGTTCCCATCTAAATACATGGGAACGGAAAAATAGTTCTCGGAAATCACTACACCGAATTTGAAGAGGTTTGTAGCATCTAAAGGTAGAAATTAAAATCTAGTGACTGTAGGAAGCAGATTTTCGTTTCAACTGCAAATTTTTTTACAACAATTGTTGAAGATCGCAAGCTTTCAAGAAACCAGAATTTCAAGTTTAGAACTCTGCAGCTCGGCTACAGAGATAAAAATGGTATCACAATTTTGTTAACTAAACTTAATAATACATCTATAGCGTACAAACTCCATGTATTATACACAGGCCTCAAATTTAAAAGTAATATGTGAGTAAAACTTTTGAAAAGCCCTTGTAAAAGCTGTAACAAATTCACGTAAGCTGTAAATGAATACACCAAACTTTTCCGCTTTCGATGCTCTCTAACGGATGCACTTTGCATAAGTGTGAAATCTGTGTTTTTTGTGCACAGTTACAGATTTCTAAACATCGCACTTCTGTATTTTTATTTAACTTACCAGTTTTTGTAACGCACTCCAGGCCTTAAATTAAAATCCTGCTTCCAACATTCACTAGAACTTAACTTTCTCTCTCAAGTAGAACAAATTTCATGAAAATTGGTCCAGGGGTTATCTCAGAAAAAAACATTTCTGCGTTACTACGCGTTAAATTACGCAATCACCGGCATATAACCTAATGGATGACTGAACATTACGCACATCGCTCATATACTTTAAAAAAGGGAAGGAGCCGGAGAACGGACCCTGTGGAACGTCGGAGTTAACTGAACTAGGAGAATAATCACGGTTAGGCGTCACGTTTTGTGCTCTGTTAGCAATAAATTTTCAGTCCAATCTAATATGCTAGTGTTGACGTTTAAAACAAAGCAGAGTGTGACAGACAAGGTCAAACACTGGAAAAATCAAGAAATATGCACTCTATGAGATATACATTGTCAAGAGCGATCATTAGAAAGCAAGTTAAATGCACTTCACAATAAAATTATGTTTGGAAACCGTGCAGACCTGGCGTGAAGAATGAGTTGGCTTAGAAAAAATAATTAGATGTTATAGATTATGTATTCTAATAGCTTACCGAACACTAGTTAGTGAAAGGTATGTAATTGAGCGAAGATTGGAATTAAACAATGACGCAACCTTGCCCACCTTCCTATCGCTGACTAAGTGGCCACAGGCTAGAGATTGCGAAAAAAGTGAATATAATGAAACAGGACATTTCAGTGTTTTTTTAATAACGTCAAATTGATATTATCCAGGTCCACGTGACGATGAAGTCCCTAAGTTCTTGATTAAGTGCAACACAGCAAGCGAGTCAATTTACACTTGGACTATAGGCGGATAAATAGGCAAACTAAATTCTGGAAAATCCGTGACACACTTGCAGAAAATGGCCTGACGAACATTTCATTAAATAGAGCACAATACAAAGACCCGCCATAATTATTAATCAACGATATACGGTTACCTTTTGAGTCCCCGTCGATTCTGCGGAACTCTTTGGTGTTCCTTGTTTTAAAAGTGAAGCAAAGGTGCATACGCACTAGCAGAAAAATGGGTTATCGGAACCTTCCAGATCACCCTCCACTACCGTGAAAAGCGGTTGAGATATCCTCCCCCATGTAAATCCTTTAAGAAATTCTAGCAAACGACCTGACGCCAGCTACAGGCACAAACCTTCATCTCTCCAGCTTTTCTCGCCCTGGTTCATCCAGGCCTATATAGACAGGAATGCATGCTCTGCGGCGCGCCTAGAGCCAACTTGCATCACACAATGTTCATGTGCACCGAGCTCCAGCCATCCTCCGAGTGGCAGCTTACCGACGTCGATGGATGGGAGACCACGATGTCTAGCTCCAACCCAGCCGACCAAACACGGCTGGTGGACTGCGCTCTGAAGGTTGCCGAGGGCCACAAACTCCCGGCCACCCCAAGCGCTCCTGAGCCTCCCCCCCCCCTCACAAGTAGTGTTGTAAAAAGGCTCAAGTAATACATGTTTACCGCCACCACCTTTGCGTCTTTTTATCGCTTTTTATATACTCCGAGGCCACCTTCAGCAGTGAGGTATACCCATTGTCCAGCTTTCTACCTCGGGTGGCTATACCTGGAATAAGAAGCCGGAGCCACAGTCACAAAGAAAACTGCGCACCGCGGTGGAGTCCACAGCGCCGATTCCCGATAAATTGTCCGGAGAAGACCAGCAAGTGGTTGTGATGCTTTGGTTTCGTGTGCTTTTCAGCAAGTTGCGTATCTGCGTCAGCGCGAAGTGCAAGTACTGGATGCTCTTAATCCAGTGCTTGCAAACTCTCCCACCCGCAGCCTCCTATTCGCGCAACCACGTCCCAGATGTGAACGCAGATCCCCACCTATGGAACTCCACTTTAATGTCATGGTGCTTCACTGCACACAGTCATCACTTCCTCTTTTTTCTATTCGCCCTCCCCTCACCCCCAGTGTAGGGTAGCAAACCGGACGCTCGTCTGGTTCTCTCTATCTCTCTCTCACTCCGCTCGAAATGTTTTGCCCTTCTCTAGGTCTTGATACTTCCCCCGGGAATTGGGCCTGCCAGAGCTTTGTGTATGTTTGCACAACCCTACTTTTCAAAACGGCCAAGCTTCTTCACTTTACGCCGTTGTAGCGATTAGATGGAAGTGTTCAATGTCCGTTCCAAATGTCGGCCAAGGTTTATCGAGAGAGCCATTGAAACTAGGCTATAGCGCACTTGAATTTTGAGCATGAAATCGGTAGTCCGTCAAAAGTGTATCTGCATGGTCAAGAAAAAGGAATTGCGCAGATTGCTGGTGTGGGTCGGGAGCCTGGCCCGCCGTTCCACTACGTTCCGCCGTTACTACGTGGCTATGTTATTACAGGTGCCGTTATATGTTCGAACGGTCTCCTATCTATATATACTGTAAGCGCGATGGGTTCGATGTGTTCAAGTGCCGCTAACCACCATAAGCCACCCTGCCTTACAACTTCACTGTGTGCATAGTATGGTATTGATTCGCTTCGAATCAGATTCATTGACTCGGAGATTGTTACAGTTTACTCTTGGCGTGTTATCTATATAAGGCGTCCCTTTTCTCGCTAAACGTCTCCATCCGTTAAATTATCGCGCAGTGTCAAGGTCTCGGCGATCCTGAGGTACTCAACCCCAGCGGTCGCCTGGCGTTGAGCATATTCAGGTTCAACGAATAGTTGAGCTATTCAGTTGCAGATCACGACAAAGTCCATTCAAGAGGATACAGTATGTACAAATTTATTTACAGAACGTATTTACACACGCTTGTCCAAAAGTTGATATTGCACAAGGTCCTGGCTGAGCCATCACTAGTGAGGCCGATACGACGAGACAGTTCAGCTGCAGTGGTTCATGAGGTAACGAACACGGAAGCCACCAACGTGAAGGTTCGAGTCTTCGAGTGCTTCTACTGGCTGCGGCGGTTCCTTCACTCCGGAACCGGAGGCCAGGTCGGGCCGTTCGACGACCGTGATGAGAGACATGTGTGGATGGAGAGGCTTGTTCTGGAAGCGAACAAAGTCATGGTTACGGTCGAGCAAGTGCACCGAACGTAATGCAGATATTAGCAGAAAGCTTGAGATAGTTCAAGCGTACCGACGGCTGCGCTACGTTCTGATAACTTCGCACTCAATACCAAAAACGCGCTAAAATAGAAGACGCTTCAGCGTACCTGTAGGTTGTGCGGCACGTGTTTGATGACCGAGAAGGAGTCCTTGACGAAGCCGACTTGAGCTCCGGCGGGCTTGAGGGCTGCCAAATGGTGTTGCATCTGCTGGTGCATGGTCAGCGCAGGGTGGGACACCATCATCTGGTGGTGGGGGGGCACTCCATGGCGGCCGTCGTGGCTGACGCTCACGCCACCGTCGAAAGCGCGAGTGGCGAAGCCGGCGCCGACGCCGCTGGTGGTGCCACGGGGACGCGACGTCACCACGGAAACCGTAAACGGCAGAACCTCGGCTGTAAAAGGAGAATGGCGTCATTAACATTGTACATGCCGCTGGACAAAAGAAAACATATATGTGCATATTGAAACTCATGTGCCTAGTATATACCAGAGGCAATGAACAAGAACCGGTACAGAACGGTGACCTCCGAAGAAGGACACCATTCAGCTGCAAGTCTTGCGTACATTTAGTGCGGACATGTGTACTCACAGCTGATGGTTCCTCCCGGGAATCCCTGTCCGCAGAATCGGTCAGAGGTCACGTCTTCTGTGAAAGCCCTGTTTGCGCCGCTGGGCACAAATATGTATGCGTCCTCACAACTTCTAGCTCCGGTCAGAGGCTCAGTGCCGGCGCCCATTTGGAAGGAAGTCGGCTCGCTCGGGCTGTACTGCACCACACAAGACGACAGACGATGAATCATTTACTCGTTATAAAGACTGAGTAGCGCTAAGTGATTAGTACGGAGAGCGCAGACGTGGAACAGCACAACTGTACAACGATATGTGATGATCCAACACATACTGCATGTATTAAAATGTAAGCACGTCTTACGGTGATTTGGCAGAAGCCTAGCTGTTTTCTGAAGCAGACGGTGTACTTGTGGTCAGCGATCAGCTGCTGCTTCAGGGCACTCGGCTGGTAGTTGAAGCTGCTGAACTCTCCCGAGGGGGCCGTGAAGTATTGCAGGCACGAGTCGGGTGCTGGGAATTCCAAGTAAGCAGGTTAACGTCATCAGAACCGTACGGATAAATGCAGATCGTGCTCCGGCGCCAATCTAAGCGTGCACTTCCAACCTACCTTTGACTGGTGAGAGGCAGTGAACAAAGGAGACTCGGATGTGCCACTTGCGTCCCATCGGCACCTCACTGCCGAGGCTGAAGCTAAGGACAGCGCGCGTTGCCTCGGAGACGTCGACGTACACTACGCAGAGAACAGGGCATGTTGTTGAACACATTCAAGTAATACACAGCGTCACTATTGGTAGCAATGCTCCCCGCTTTTGCTTATATGTCACAACTTACTACTGCTTTGTCTGCACTATACATCAGGCGCCATAACTTTCGGAAAGAAATATCTAAACGCCTTATTCCCGGGAACTTATCGCGCATACCTATTGTGCATTAAGCGTGCACACCCCTGCCCGCATGCATACTGCGCATGTGCAATCCCGCTATTTTGGCGTATTGCCCTTATTGGGAAATATTGACGGGCTTGCTTACTGTGCTGTCCGGCGTTCTGTCCGCAGAGGGCTGGGTACGTGGTGCTTCCCAGGCCCGTGGCGACGGTGAACACATCGTCGTCGCAGAGGCCAGCCCGAGGTCCGGTGGCGCGGGGCGGCGCCAGAGAGAACTGCACGAAGTCTAGCCGCAGCTGGCACACCTCGCGGCCGAAGGTGACCTCGGCGCTGCACATGCCTCCACGGCGGTAGTCAGCGGGAAAGTCCGGGTTTCGGAACGACGTCATGTTGTTCGTGATAGAGCCGCCACACGACACAGCGCTGTTCACCTGCTCGGGAACTGCAAGAGAAACACGGGTTTAGTGTTGGCTGAGACAGTAGCTATACTGCAATGTTCGTTTAGTTGCGGTAATGATTCGGGATGGTCTTATGGATCCGCGTATGCTAAGACACGCACCTATGGAATTGTGATTCGTGCACCAGCAGACCAAATATACAATTAACTGAATCAATCGATCATCACCAAATTGTACCCAGAACTTAGCAACGCCATACCACATTATCACAATATGTGAAAACGTGGTGTGCTAACGGCATCTCAAGCGAAAATCCGCTCAACATCCCCCACACCGCACTCCTTTAAAAGCATCACTAAGTGCAAAATGGCGGATCGTGCTCTCACATCTCTGAGAAAGAATATATCAGGAGTTCGCCCCAATCATGAGGTCCGCCATGTTTGATTATCGATGAGGTAGGCTTAGCGCTCACCCTTGCAACAGACGGTGGCCTGGAAGCAGTCGCCGGACGTGACGACGACGCCGCCGCCGTTGATGCAGTTGAAGTGCAGCATGCACGTGCCCGTCTCCATTCCTCCAGCGCCCACGCAGGGCTTGCTGTTGCCCCGGACGCGGTCCACGATGGTCTGCAAGAGCGACGACGGGCGCGCCCAGTCGGGCATCAAGCCACCGCCAAGGGCGCTCGTGGCCACCTCCTGCGGCTTGGGTCCCGCATGATGCTTGTGCGGCGCCATCGGCATCATGGAAGCCAGCACCTGCTGCGCCTTGGGCGGCACGTTGCTGGCCATCGCGCCTGCGGAAACAGAAGTGAAAGACTAAGCTACGCGGAGGATCTGCATTTCCCTTGAAGCAAACAATGGCGATTTTCAATAGAAAGGCTACTTCTATTCTTTACCCACACGACTACATTTCTACCCAAGGTGGAATGCTTTCGCGAGGCTATAGCGGAGTAAGGACGCGTCTTGAACTGCTCAACTTGAAAACAATGGACTAAGGAAAACGGACACAAGGACAGCGACGAACATTTGCGAGCCCTCCCAGAGTAATTGGTTCATACCGATGATGAACTGCCTGCAGTTTCTAGTTGAAAGATAAAACATCTAGCGCATGCGCAGCATTTGCAAACGGTTCACGTCATCTTTAGCGTGGGGTCTACGCTGAAGTAATTTCGTTATGCAGACGAACACCAGAGTGGTGCAGATTGCCGGAACACCTAGGTCTGCAAATGTTGGCGCTCTTTACGATATAGCCGACGAGTTTGTCCGACATTTGGTAACAAAAAAAGAACAAATCGAACTCTTTGCGATTCCTGTTGCATGAACGGTTCGTGGGCTCTTATTTCTTCCAAAAAAATATACTGGCTATTGCCGATTTTCGATCGCGTAGACAATGTGTCGGCGGCATGCGGAATGCTGTGTACGAGGCGTGCGTAATTTGCTCGGCTCGTACAGCACAGTTGGCAGGATAGACAGTGGCTATGAACATTCATTGGTTACGTGGAAGCACAAAGAACGCCAGACCGAGCCTCTCCTTGCACACATTTCTCCACGTAGGTGAGAATAACTTGTAGCGAAAGCACCATAGCTTAACTTACCCAGAGCGAAGGCCACCAAGATGGCATGGAATGTGACTAGGACAGGCTGCATGACCTGCAAAAAAAAGGCATATGGATTTACAACAAATTTCAACCCGGAACCCAGCAGCAACTAACACGTATAAAGCTCGTGCTTACTAGAGAGTGCGCGACCTCGATGCAAGCTGCCTGCAGACTGAGTCGGATGCGCTCCGATGTTTGAAGACCTTCCCGCTGTCACGTGGTGATCATTCCCGTGATCCTCCGCGCGAGTTTTTTCTTTCTCTAGTGAGAAAGGAGGCCTGGCGCACTGAAACGTGCATTTTCATTGGCTAGGACCCGAGGCACGTGTTTGGAGAGGGGACAAAAGGAGCGCCAGCCCTCCCTTCATGTCCCCGCCTCCCGCTAACCTCTCCTCTCTCTATTTTCTGGGGGAGACGAGGCAAGTACCTCCTCATCTCAACCTATACCCCTCCTCGCCTTTTTTTTCTATCAGCTCCTGCTATCGGGAACGAATGGATTCGTCACTGGTTTGCTTTCCATAGCACTTTTAAAGCAAAGTTTTCTTCGCCTTTTCCTTCGACTTTCCCTGCCGCTCCTGATGCTGTCTGGCACACCCCGTCGGGGGTCAGACAGAGCGTGACCGGAATGCTACATGACTGGGGCGAGAGAGAGAGAGAGGAGGACGCAACGCGATGAGCTCGTTTGGACCTTTGTATCCGCGTCGAATGTGCACAATGCCCTCCGGAGCTCCCTGCCCGTCGACATCCTGTAATTATCCATGACACATTCCAAAGCACTGGAGAAATTGCAGCCCATACCAATAAACCCGAGTGCTAAGGCCAGGAAACCCTGCTTCCATAGACATGGCAACGCTCGTGTGCAAACGGGACACTCTTAATTTCAAAGTTCGGTGCCGCACGTGCTTGTACGTGCGTGGTATTTCTGTAAAATAATTACCAGGCAAATTTGTCAAGCGAACAACTTAGGCAGGTTGTGCGGAAGCAGGGCCGCATTAAAATGCCTACCTTCGTCACTACGTCAACTGCATGTTCGAAATAAAGCGAAGTGAAGGTCGTAAAAAAAATCATCATTTCTGTTCTCGCCGTGGTAACTTTGCGTCTGTGGCATTGCTGTAGGTCGCGGGTCACAATCCTTACCGCGGCATCCATGTTTCGACAGAAGGGAAATAC
This sequence comes from Dermacentor albipictus, assembly GCF_038994185.2. NCBI lineage: Eukaryota > Metazoa > Arthropoda > Arachnida > Ixodida > Ixodidae > Dermacentor > Dermacentor albipictus. The sequence goes on from NC_091830.1 coordinate 5,674,766, forward strand.
AAAAAATACTAGTACATGCAGAAAAACACCGGGCGTCAAAATTAATGTGGAGTGTCCCACTACGGCGTGCCTCATAATTCGCTAATTACAGTCAATCAAGGCAACAGAAAAGAAAGCTTCGCTTACATCGATTCCCATAGTGCGTCGGATCCGCATTTTTTTTTTCCACTTCCGTATCTTTGAGCGTTTCTCAAAGGATGTGCTTTCGCGCACTCTTTTTCTCACGTATTATTTCTTTAGGTGTATTCTTTACTGGATTATAAACTACCAGTTCCGATGCCTCTTTATATCATTTCTGTGATTTTACAATAAAATATTTCATATATATGAAGCGGGGAAATAATTTCAGAAGAAACAAAAGACGGCTTCAGCGCTGTCTCACGAGTGAAATTTCATTTTTTACTCACAAGTAAAATGCACCTGTAACAAATGTAAACGCATGAAAAAAATATGCGTTCCGTACAAGTAAATTGCAGTTCTTGCTGCATTATTTGGTTTTGCTTGCTTCCTGCTTGCAAGTACGCAATCAAATTTCCATACTGCTCCTGTCGTACCTTCTTTGCTGAGCCGTCTCTGTTGGCGCTCACGTCACTTCCGACACTAATGCACAAATCGCTGCATGCCCGCAAGCCAAGGCCTAAGGGTTTAGCACCCGGCAGCTAGACGCTTGAGAGCGCAGTGGTGGTAAGCTGACAAATATCGCAGCTTTAAATAAAATAAACACCGACGGCGCGGGCTCAAATCCCGGCCGTGGCAGCCGCATTTCGATGGGGGCGAAATACAAGAACGCTCAAGAACCGTGCGTTTTGGTGCACGTTAAACAACCCCAGGTGGTCAAAATCAATTCGTAATCCCCTACTACGGCGAATTTCATAATGATGTCCTTGTTTCGTAGGTAAAAGCTCCGAAGTTAATGTTTAATAGAATAAACATGACGACGCTCACTTTTGTCGCCGCATTTAAAGAAACACGGCTACGACGTTTTTCTTGGGTTTTCCCAACATTAAACTTTTGTCAATGATACGACAGGACGCTTTGTCCCAACCTTATGCGTCCATCATCCAGAATTTGAGTAGATCAAAATGCGGGCCTCGACGCTTTTTTACTAAAAAGCAGCAACTCTTCAAATACAACGATGCCCTTATGTAGGGCCCTTGTGGAGGAAATAAATGATGATCACTCCGTTAAGAATGAACCCGACGAAAGTCGGTTTATGGTTTCCTTGAGACTGGTGGAAGATAAAACCACGTGGAAGAGTAAAGTGGTGTCGTAACACGTGTTTATTAAATAAACATGCTTTCAAGCACGTCTATTTTCTTTTTTTTTTTTCAACGAGGCGGTTGGCAATCTCGTGGCGCATCAGGAGTTTTACATTTCTTAAGCATTCTTTGGCCCCAGGATTTCTCGGAGTTGCTGTCAGCTCCGGGATTGGTTGCTATCTGGGTAAACACATGTGTTGATAAATGCAATAATAATAATAATAATAATAATAATAATAATAATAATAATAATAATAATAATAATAATAATAATAATAATAATGTTTATTTGACCACCACGTCATACGTGATGATGCAGGGGGACCGAAGTAAAAGTTGGCTTTCAGCAGCTTTACAGAGCAACGCCCTCCCCTCCCCTTTGGCAGCAGCGTACAAAGTGAGACAGAAGTGGTTCTTGAAGGGAAAAGTTTACACTATTTTGAGGTAAAAAAGTGAGCTAAAAAGAAAATACCCAGAAAAGAAGCACTACTCGCGGCCCTGCACTGCACTGCACTTTGCACATGTTTTAAAAAGAATAAAACCATACACACATGGCAAAGGAAATAAAGTATTCTAATAATTTACGCAATGCAATGACATGGCAAAGACACTTTGACAGAAAACAGCAATAATGTCGAGTAACACCATAAGTCTGCAAAGTGATTGGGCTTTCGTCCCATAAAGAAATAACCAAGAAAAGTCTCAGAAAGAAAGCTAAGAGTTTCTGCAATGTGACACATTGGGGTGTTATATCCTGTCTCAATAAGTCATAATGAAGTCTTGGAAGCCAGTGTTCTAACGTTTGTAGACCATATGTTGTCCGGAATGTCTTAATTTCCCACTCTTGTTTTCTTGTTTCGCCTTTTCAGGTCTGAAAGATGTTGAATAAAACATGTTTTATTTAGATATTCCTGTTTAAGTGTTTGACTGAGGTGATAGTCATAGATGTTTTGTTACTGGAATAATTTTGTATTCTAAAAATATTTCTCTTGTGCGATGTAACCATGGTAATTTCTTGACAATCCGCATTGTTTTCTTTATGAAATGCAGGTAATTATTTCAGATTTTCCTGTGTTGTACTTTACCAGATAAGGCTACAATAGTTAGAGCGAGAATGAAATAAAGAGTAATAAACTAACAGCAAAGCGCACGAAGGTAAGATTTCACTGTTACGACAGAGTAGACCAATCATTTGCGACAATTTAGCAGTCACGTTGGCTACATGATCGTCCCAGGACATCCACTGGTTAAACACAATGCCTAGGATAATTTGAACTGTGGTGCTATTTCCATGTAAAGTATACTTGTCTTGTCAAAGTAACTTGTTTATTCCTGGTCAGAAAAATAGGTGCTTTTGTTTTCTCCACATTACTTTGCGATGCATTTTTTGTGTCCATTTGTATAGGTGTTTGAGCATGCAGTTTGCTGTATCTATTAAGCCCTTGGCATTTTCACCAGCTTAGAATATGCTCGTATCATCTTCGTATATAATAAATATTGCGAGGGGAAGTACATTGATGATGTCGTTAATATAAAGTTTGAAAAGAAAAGGACCGAGTATACTTCCTTGCGGAACATCGCAAGGAACAGGATGAGTTTCTGACACTAAAAGCCTGTCGGCGATATTTTATATACGATTTGATTATCGATGCTGCGTGCCCGCGGAAACCGCAGAGTACAACCTTCCGAATAATTAATTGATGATTTATAAGCTCAAACGCCTTCGTAATATCAATAAGAATACCTTACACTGTCCTGTTCTGTTCAAACTGCTTCAGTATATATTCCTTCTGTTCTAAGGGTGCGAATTCTGTTGAAATGTGCTTTCAAAACCCATATTTTGATTTGCTGAGCATTTGATCTTTAGATTCAAATTCTGCACTCTGTTTGTCAAAAGCTTTTTCTGATACCTTTGACAATATTGGAAGTATTGATATTGAGCGGTAATTGCCTAACTGGTTCCTATCACCCTTCTTGAAAAGAACAGAACGGCGGGCGATTTGATTTGCATAAAGAAAGACAGCATTTGCAATGCATAGATTAATGATGTGAGTGATGTAGAGCAAAATAATGTCCAAAATTGATCTTATGGGCCGTAACTGTAGTCCATCGATATCACACGGGGGACTATATTGAGCTCTATGGAAATAGTCATTACTACGACTTCATTCACGGGATTAAGATATATCGTAAGATAAAGGTTATATCTGGGCCAAACACAAATACCATAAAACGGGCTTATATAACCCTTGGATGACTTACCGACAGAGTAGTGCCAATAAACGTACTTGTGCTTTCCGTAATACACAAAATTCTTACATAAAACCTAAACATATATAGTGTCGGCTGATCGCCATTCGTGGCCAGACCTCCAGAACGGGCATGTGCTACTGTTACACAATTCATAAATGTTGCTGGATACGTGTTGTACTTCCCTATAATTCTTCTCTTGACGGATATCATGGGTTGTCTTCATTGTCGTGACATCACTACGTCATACGGGACGTGCGTCTGACCGATTTGGTGTTTGCGTTTTAGCATAGTTTGTGATGGTGCGGTGCACAGAAATAAAAATTGCATAAGGGTCAAGTTCTGACCTTTGTGGTCGATAAGCGGGAACATTGCCTGAGATTATGCGTTGCATGGGATGAAAGTAAGTGCAAGCCGCTTAGTAAAGCTCCGCTTCACATGGATTCCAACATGAGCATTGGGCAGCAAATCTCCAGGATGTGGCTGCAGCTTACAGCGAACTCACAGGGATTTGAAAAAGAGCCGCTGCAAGAAATGTGTTCATTATATCACGTGATTTTCTTCACGTGAGCGCCTAAAAGCTGTACCCGGCTGTCAACCTTGTCACATGTTACAGTCTAGAAAAGGGACGGTGCCATAAATAACAAACGCAGCCATTCCATTTCCAAGCAATTTGATCCCCCTCGTTTATGAGCTAATACTTTACGCACACAATTACAGGGCAGCATTGAACTCCGACCTACACAAGCACATTTTTATTTTCATGTAGGCTGGCGCTCGCAAACGGCCCGGTGAAGCTGCACGTCAGCCTGAAGTTGCGGGATGAAATCCCAGCCCCGGCGGCCACATTTCGATAGGGGCTAAATGCAAAAAACGCCCATGCATTGGGAGCATAGGGTGCAAATACTTGCATTGGGTGCACGTTAAAAAATATCAGGTGGTCAAAATTAATTCGGAGCCCCCCACTACGGCATGCCTCATAATCATGGTTTTGGCACGTAAAACTCAGACGTTATATTTGGTGTGTGTTTTTCAAACAGTGCATGTTTTGTTATGCACGTGTGTGACTCTGCAGGCCTAATGGTGGTGACTAATCAGGATGCGATCCCTGTGACAGAGCAACTGCGTCAAAGTTGATTTGTGTGAGCCTATTATCATGCGGCTTTCGTTGCATGTGGCAGCCACATAGCCAGCCACGCATGCCACGTGGCAAATCACGGATGCCACGTGGCAAGTCACGTGGGTAGGTCCCGTTCTTTCTGGCGCTACCCCGTGGTGCAATCGGTAATTTTCTTCGTCACGATCATTTTTGAATCCCTTTGCAAGCTCGTCAAATAGTGCGTTGACTCATAATATTAGTCAACGCCATTGAATCCATTTACACATTGAACAACATCATCCGCAGCAGATCCGTAGGGACATAAGATAATTTAATGGGTGTACTAAGTGCTGGCGCTTATATCACATTGGCAAGTAAAACCCCAGAATTTAAATTCTTCTGTTTAGATTTACGTTATCACTAGACGGCATGAGAGGCAAGCTTTTCGTTCTTTATTTAATTCGGCGGTACATATCTGTAGAATCCGTACACGAGGTATATACTTCAACGATGCGGTTTTATACCGAGCGCTCCAAAGGTAGCTGGCTAATTTCAGTTTCAAGGACAAACTATAATCATGACCAACGATGAAACATATGTTACTACGGATACCAAGCACTTTGTGATTCCTTAAAAGAACATTTCATCACGTGGTTGGTTAGCTTCAGCATATTGTTGATGAGTGCTTTGTTGTCCTTTTTAGTAACATATCTTTATGGTACCTTAAATTTCAGCTCGTAATATTCGCTACTGTATCTTTATTTATTGAATAGATTATAACACAAGCTATTGCTTTCTGCATACTTCTACCTCTGCGTTCAATGTAGGCCTCCGTCAATCCATCTATGGCTTTTGGCATCCTTACTTTTTATGCTGGATATTGAAATAAAGCGACTGTGACTAAGCTCGGCGCTTCAACGACGAATGTAGTATGTGGATGTGAGTTGTGCGGAGTAGCTAACTTACAGGAATCTGGAAAGGCCCATTGTACTTATTAATTTTCCATGTACGATAATATTCCCGCACGCGTTTCATGTCAGGTTAGGCGTCATCTACGCCCAGCTAAAGCATATCATCCCTTCATTTTTCGTCAGCTCGATTTGGAACAGCGGTCCGTACCCGGACAAATCCCGGACGCGGATTTCACGCACGGGCTGCAAGAAGTCCGTCGACAAGATTTTGGAACTTGTCGGAAACTTGTCGGCTGCCTTGCACGGCTGTGCGCTCACTACTTTCGCGGTCCCCCAAATAAGGATAGGTGAACGCAAAGGCATTCGAAGAAGTTCATGACCCCCCCCCCCCCCCTCCCATCTGCTACCCAGATGGAATGTCTTTCCATTCAATAGAATTCAGCTGCTCGGAAACCTCGCACAGTGGCGCCGTGGGGCCGAGGGGAGGGGGGTTCAGAGTGATAAAGGATAAAGTTCGTGGAAGACGAAGCAAATTCCTGAACACAGCAGCACCCAGCTTTGACTTGTTCTTGGAAATGGAGATAGTGGCCCAAGCATGCCTCCGGAGATTGAGCTATACAAGATTAATGGATGGATAAGAGAATGAGGGGAGTCGATCCTCTGGGTGCATTTAGAAGCGACCATACACTGTCTGCTGGGTTCTTTACCAACGGAGATTTGCATTCAATCTCATTTCCTCCTTTCCTTTCCCCCTTTCGAAGGAAAGGAGGAAAGGAAAACTTTCCTGCCTTTTCTTTCCTCCTTAAACGAAGCTATCTTTGCCTCTTCCTTCGACTTTCCCTCTGCAGCTGCTGTCCGGCACACCGCGTCGGTGGGGGTGAAACTTTACTTTTACAGAAATATTTGCGCGGGGGGTCGTTCAGAGCGTGTGTATACGTGAAAGGAGTGAGTCAAAGAGGGAAGGCCACGCGAAACTTTTGTCACCCCACCTCGTCGAACGTGCAGAATGCCCACTGGAGCTCCCAGAGCGTCTCCAATTAGCCTCTTGACAGCTGTAATTATCCGTGACGCCTCTCAGAAGCACTGCAGAAACTGCAGTGCTTCCCTTTCTACTAACCTGCCAGTCCAGAGCAGACGTAGATAGAATTGTAGAGGGAGGTGAAAAGGCAGTTCGCATACAAAGGTGGGGAGGGGTGACTTGAGAAGGGAAGGGAACCCTAATGGATACGCTTGAATTCAAGGAACCGCATAGTACGTTGCCGCTATTTCTGAAAAATAAACCCCATGCAAATATGTCAAGCCGACAAACTACGCAGGGCGTGCAGTCCTCGAGTTCGTGGCATTTCTCGGCATTCGAGGAACGGCATTCCTCGAGTTCGTGGATTTGATCCCAATCAGGGCAGCTGCATTTCGACGGGGGCGAAATAGATAACGCACGTGCACCTAGATTTGAGACACGTTAAAGAACACCACGGTGTCAAAATAGAAAACGCACGTGCACTTAGATTTGAGACACGTTAAAAAACACCACGGTGTCAAAATTAATCCAAAGTCCGCCACTACGGCGTGCCTCATAATCCGAGTGGTTTTGGCACGTACAGCCCCACAATCCAATTCAAGTTTAATAATTATGCCACAATGTCATGTGCCATGTGAGGATAATGACAACGCTCAACCCTCTCAGAGGTTATAAAATATGGCGGATTACAACGCCTCAAGCAAGAACCTCTCCCTGTGTGTTCCGTGTACTAAGCAGACAAATAGCAGTGTTGCATACAAGGAAATGTTTAACATCTACTCACCGCTCTAGTGTTAAACTAAGCGTTGAACAAATTAAACATTCGCCGCCAACTATCGTCCATCAAAGGATCCAGCACGAAAAGGTTCGCTTACATCGACTCCCGCAGTGCGTGGGATCTGCATAATTTTTTTTTTCAGTTTCATGTCGAGCCGAACAATAGGCGCAGTTATCTGCATCATCAATTCTGATGTCATCTTTGAAGGATAAATGAAAGGATATTGTTGTATTGCTGACATTCCTTCAAAGTTAATGTTTCCTGAGGAGATGTTGCTGCTCCTTGCGAAAGTGTTGGTGCGTGTCTAGGCGTGCCCCATCCAAGCGCTTGCTTGGACGGGGCGCGCCTTTCTCTCCTTCCAAGAAGCGCGTCTTCCCGTCACCTGAACCTGATCGTCGTCATGCGTGGGCACATTGCGCGCGTGCTCAAAAACACGTGTTCGATGCACGTGCTCACGAAGAATAGGTATTTTAGCATATAATCTTTCCAAAGTGTTTACCGCATTTTTCGCGTCATAATTTTCAATCTGCTGCATATACAAAACGTTAAAAAACATATTTTTCGTGATCACGTGTTCCTCCGCAGAAGCTTGTTAAATGCACATTCGTTACAAACTATTAACACTTCATTAAACGCGCAGCGCATGGCGTGAATGTAAGTGGTATTAGGTAATATCGGTCAGGAGACGAGACTAGTGGCCAAGAGTTCTTTTTATGTTCACATATAACTTTTTGTAGTTTCTCGTACCACAAACATAATTTCCTCGATTTTTGTCTTCGCACATTTGGCAGTGAGAAATTTAGTTCCTTCTCTCGCGCACAAGAACGAGTGACGCATAGTCGTCATTTACTAGAAAGCTGTACGGACTCCTTACTATGGGACGTAAAGAAGGGAAGGAAGCAAAAATAAAGATGTATTACTATTACTGACATGACTCACTTATAAGCAGCGTTCTATGTATCAGAAACAGGGGGCTGTCAGTCACACGGCGGGTTACTAGAGCAGTCACTACACCTTGATAGACCTTAACACTAAAGCAGAACAGGCTGGTGCAATTTCTGTACTCTTCATCTGCCGCACTCACCCAACTCTCAGCTAAGCCGCAGTAAGAGTTCCGCTTCAAGTTTAATGCGAGATTGAATGCCTTGATTTCGTTGTATACGTGTATCCACGCGTTGAAGGCAGTACGTGTGCGTTTATGCACGTGAGCTTCTGCCATTCTGAATGACGATCTCGACGCTGCGGCGATATTCGGGGCTAACGAATGCGGCCACTGCCAGAGTCCATTTTAAGCTTTCAAGTCAAAGTATAGGGACGAGAAAAAAAAATTGCAAGAAAAGTGTGGTCGTGGAACAAGTGGTATAATTAGTCCAGGAGCGGACGCCCTTAAAGATTAAATTATCGCAAGACGGACAAAAAACAAAAGGAAGAAAGAATTTATTGCGGGACCATCTTATACGCTAAAGCACCACACTACCATCGGGTGACTATTTAGATCAACTGCAATGTGATAGAGGCCACGTACACAAGTTGAAATATACTATTGTTTTGAGCCAGTTAGCAGCAAAGTCACCGTTTTGTGAGTTTTACATCAATATGGAATATAATAAACTGAATTACGTGTCCTTCCTTGTACTCGTCACAGCATTGGTGACCTACTAGTGCAAGCCACCATTCCCCCCCCACAAAAATCGATCATTTTTCTATTATTTTGCAAGAAAGAAATCTCTTTCTTGCACACGATATTGAGCGTTCTACTCCGGAAATTGAAGACATCCTGTCCAGCACGACATCCCGGCGCCCGAACCCGGCACGTGTTCTTGAAAACAGCTTCAGCGATTATAGCGCGCAGATGCACGCAATCTTGGGCGTTCTAGTCCGGAAATTGACGACCTCCTGTCAAGTACAATATCTCAGCGCCCTAACCGAGCACGTGTTCTTCAAAACAGCTAGAGTGATTAGTGTGCGCAGATCGTGACATTTCCATTTCGTTTTCAAAGGATAAAGAGATGATGACGGTCAATAAGATGACAATTTAGGCTGGTTGGTGACGCATCACAAGCCTAGTGCGTTGCCGACATAAAAGAAGTGGCAGGTTACATTTAGCGCAAGGCGCCAAGTATGTCCTGTCACTGTCTCAAGTTTGCGCTAGTATTCCGAGGTGATGTATCAACAAGCCCAAGCTACGCTTGTGAACTTCTTTTATTCTTCTTGTGCCTCACGCTCTGTCTACTACTCGAGATGATGAATACTTTTCTTCATTAATGTTGTATCTAAAGACTTAGCAATAATTTTTTTAAGTGCCTGTGGGTGGTAGTTACTGTCCCTGTCGAAAATTATGCGGCAAAATGTCGCTCAGCGCGGCGAAAAAAAAAATTATGGGGTTTTACGCACCGAGACCACGATCTTATGAGGCATGCCGCAGTGGGGTACTCCGGAAATTTGAACCACCTGGGGTGCTTTAGCACGGATGTTTTCGCATTTCGCCCCATCGGAATGCGGCCGCCGTGGCCGGTGATACGATTCCGCGATCTCGTGCTTTTTGCAGCCATGGCCACTAATCGACCGTGGCGGGTTGTCAGCGCGACAGACGTGCGCGGCGGACACGTGGAAGTAGCGTGGCGGAGGAAAGGAGACACGAGAATCTCGTTTGACCATTGCACCGCGTCCAGTGTGCACAATACCCTCTGGAGCTCCCTGGGCGTCCCCACATTGGTCTCTTGACAGCTGTAATTATCCGTGACCCACTCAAAAGCATTGCAACGCTTGACTTTCTACGAACGAGCAGGTGCAGAGGGGTGCAGATGGCGGAGAGGGAATAACAGCCTTGCCACTCTTCGCTCGTAGTTCCCATACAAGGGAGAAGGGGGGGATAAAGAAAAGGCGAGATGAGAAGCCAAGGAAACCCTACTACTAGACACCACAGCTGCGCCGTGCTCCCACATGGGCTGCAGAATTAAGCGTACTTGCCCGCTCCCAAACCACGAACAATAAGAAGAAACTCGATAAGCTGATGTCCAAGGTTCGGTGCAACACGTTCCTGCTATTTCTGAAAAATAAGCCCCATGCTAATGTGTCAAGCGGACAACTGATGCAGGGCGTGCAGAAGCAGAATCGCGTTAATTAAAGCGAATCGCAGGGTCTGGGCAACACTAAGGAAGCGGTCGTATGTCAAATCGACACTTCTGTAGCCTCGTGGTAGCTTTGCGGCTATGCCATTCCTCGAGGTCATGGATGTGAGCCCGACCGCGGGAGCCGCATTTCGACGGAGGAGAAATAAAAAACGCTCATGCACATTTAGATTTAGGAGAGAACACCATGGTATCATAATTAACCCGGAGTCCACCACTACGGCGTGCCTCATAATTCGATTGTGGTTTTGGCAAGCGCTGCCCCATAATTCAATTAATCTTTAATACTTCTGCCACGATGCAATGTGCCATGTGAGGCAGTGACAATGCTCGACCCTGTCAGAACCCGCCGTGGTTGCTCAGTGGCTATGGTGTTGGGCTGCTGAGGACGAGGTCGCGGGATCGAATCCCGGCCACGGCGGCCGCATTTCCATGGGGGCGAAATGCGAGAACACCCGTGTACTTAGATTTAGGTGCACGTTTAAAGAACCCCAGGTGGTCCAAATTTCCGGAGTCCTCCACAAGAGCGTGCCTCATAATCAGAAAGTGGTTTTGGCAGGTAAAACCCCATAATTTAATTTTTAACCCTCTCAGAGGATATTAAATATGGCGCACAACAATGCCTCAAGCAAACACCTCTCGCCGTGTGTTCTGTGCGCTAGCAGAAAAACAGCAGTGGTGCACACAAGGTAACGTTTAACATCAAGTCACCATTCTCGTGTTGGACTGAACGTTGAAGAAATTAAACAATCGCCGTCAATATCGCCGCTAATTATCGTCCATCAAAGCAAACAAAACAAAAAGCTTAGTTTACATAGATTCCCACACTGCGTTGGATCTGTATAGTTTTGCCACCAATCACCTGTTGCTTGAGCACGCTACTCGCAGTTGTGTTTTTTTATATCACCAAGTTGATGGGAAAACGGCCAGCCAACGCAGCGCTGGCTTACATTGCCTATCTTGCTTGTAAGCCTGTGCACCGTGACATATGTGAGTCATCGACTAGGCGAAGTAAAAAAAAAAACATTCTGACATCGCACGACCTAGTGACGGCGGCCGCACATCCACAACATCGGTCTCACGAAGACATATGCCGACCAAGTCACGTTGCTGAATGATAAACACGCGGCGATGCAGGCTGTAATATGCAACAAGCGCTGTAGTTAAATTTAAAATTAAATTGCAAGGCTTTTAGTGGGACTTGTGCCTGTATTTGATCCTTCGCCCTTTGCTTAGCAGCACTACGTCATATAGCCGTTAAGCCTACCACGGTGAGTGGCGGACTAAGGTGTCCGGGGCTTCAAATTAATTAGGAACATCTTGCGTTCTTTAAGTGCACGAAGGCTCTGTAATCGAGATATTGTGATTGTTATCAATTGGAATGCGGTCGCCGCAGCTAATTGCCATGTCCATGTATCTGTGCTCGGCCGACTGCCGTCGATCGAGGTAGTCCACGGACTCCTCGAAATACCTCCACAAACAATTTTCATAATTTCCGCTAAAATATCTGAACGCAGTGCCAAAAGCCACGCTGATGCCACGTGTCAAGCTTGACACCGGCAAAGGTCAAGGAGAGCGGTTACGTTGCATGGCGGAAGTGCAAGCGTTTGACTGACGTCAGGTCCCAAACACATCGCCAGACACACAGCAGCAACAGCACAACAAATAGAAATTTTTTTCGACTGCAATATATATATATATATATATATATATATGTATGTATATTTGTACTCGTCATAGCATTGGTGGCCTACTAGTGCAAGCCACCGTTCCCCGAAAAAAAAATCGATCATTTTTCTATTATTTTTTCTTTTTTGTGGCAAGTAGCATGCAGAGCTATGGTTTCGGCGAAATGTTTACTTCCTTACATCTAAATTTTCAAATTTCTGTATAGGTAATATAAAATTCATCGTGAGTTTAATATACACCAGCAATTGTTCACAAAGTTATAAATACTTTTTTTCTTGTTTGCCCAATTTCGTTATCTGTTGGCTACTAGAAATGGCACCTCTCAATTTCTGCTAAAGATTCATCATGTCGGACTTATAATATAGATACTCTGCCCTGTACTCTGCCATTAAACGAGCGGAAAGAATAAGCATGTTATTTGTTTTATTAGCGTTTCTTTTTCAGACTTAACGAAAACTCGTTTATCCCGAGCTACTGTGATCACAGTGATAATTTAATTGCACTAAAAAGCGGCGGACACATACACATTGCAGATGTTGGTCTTTTACAGCATGTTTAGATGCTTCAAACATTTGCGTACTTCTATTGGTTGAAATCATTCTATATAGGGCTTTCATAAGTCCCGAAAATGATCACAGTGATAATTTAATTGCATTAAAGATCGTCGGAAACACACTTATTGCCGATGTTGGTGATTTACAACAGGTTTAGAGGTCTCAAAGATTCGTGTACTTCTATTGGTCGAAATCCTTCTATATCTGGCTTTCATAGATCATGAAAAGATGTTTGGTTCAGTAGAGATACTAGCAGTCATGAAAACATCCCGTAATCAAAGTGTGCAGGAAGCATACGTGAATAACTTAGGAAATATCTACAAGGATTACAAAGCTACTTTGTTTCGCCGCAAGAAAAGTAGAAAATTGCTTATCAAGAAAAGGGTCAGACAACGAGTCACAATTTCTGCAATGATATTCACTGCATGCTTGGAAGAAGTATTCAAGGAATTAAACTGGAAAGGCTTAGGAGTGAGGATCGACGACGAATGTCTCAGCAAACGTCGGTTTGCAATTTACATTGTCTTATTCAGCAACACTGGGGCCGAATTACAACAAATAATTGAGGGCCTTAACCGAGAAAGTATAAGAGGGGCATCGACGATTAATTAATATGCAGAAGACAAAGATTTTCAAGAGCCTGGTAAGGGAACTAAAATTCGGGATCGCCAATCGGTCTCTATAGTCTGTACAGGAGCACGTTTATCTATGTCAATTACTCACAGGGTACCCTGACGATGAGAATCAAACTTACAGCAGAATAAAAATGGATTGGAGTGCATAAGCAAGTATTAGCAAATTAGGACTGGAAGCTATGGCTGAAAAGAGAAAAGTGTACACTCATTTCATTCTACCGATGCTGACATATGGGGATGAAACTTGGAGGTTAACAAAGAAGCTCGAGAACAAGTTCAGGACCACGCCAAAAGCGATGGAACGAAAAATGTTAGGCGTAACGTTAAGATACAGGAATTTGGTGGTGTGGATCGGAGAACCAACGAGGATAGCATTAAGAGAAAAAAAAATGGAGCTGGGCAGGCCATTTAATGCGCAGGGTAGATAACCGGTGGACCATTAGATTTACAGAATGGGTGCCAAGGGAAGGAAGGGTGGCATGGTGAAATTAGGAAATTTGCAGGTGCGAGTTGGAATCAGCTGGCACAGGAAAGCGGTAGTTAGAGATCGCTGGGCGAGGTCATCGTCCTGCAGTGGACTAAGGCCTCGCCCTTCATGATGATTGATTGAAATCAGCACTTTCTCATCAGCTAGAAATAATCAAGCTTGTCTTAATTTCTCATCGGATGTTACTAATGTACAAGGACCACTCTGCTTCAACGACAGTAGGTTACAAGTATTCCTCTAGACAAAATAAAGATGCTTTCGAGAAAGCAGACGATCTAAAATGTACTTTTTATGCTTTCAAGCGACACAGGTTTGCGCGTTTACTAATGTTGTCATTCAAAAATTCGTTGCATAGATCGAACGTATGCCTATTTCTAAAGCTTAATGGCACTCAACATGCACGTGTAGCATTAATAATACTAGCAATCTTTCCCATGCATCGCGGGTACTAACATTGTAACGTGGCGTCTTTCAAAGAGTACTTGCCCTGCATACACCTTATGTCTATAGTGCTGGAAGCAAGTAAATATAAACAATCTTCACAACCAGTATTCGAAGCATTAGTAAGTGTCTGAAATTAAACAGCGACGCGAGCAGCGGAAGCCTGAGGCTTCCGTTTAGCCAACGTTTCGACCAGAGGACTTGTCTTCGTTATTTCCTTGGGAGCGTTTGTATGTCTATGGATGCGAACAATTAAGCACTTTATTCGTTTTCTGAAGGCACTTCGTAACGTATACGTGGTCGTGGCTTATCACAATGAACGAAGGAAGCGTTTATTACTGCAATGTTGACTGTATAACTTAAGAATTATTAGAATAAAGTTTACAAAAGCAGGCGTTGTGGACCAGCTAGCACATGCGTGCGGGGTCAAGACGAAATAAAATATGTGCCTTGTCTGCGAGTCTCAGAGCAATAAAGGCAAGATTTTCCTTTAGTCGGAACGATAGCCGTAGCAGCATTACCAAATTACGTTGCAACGGAACGCATGTATATTTTATCTATGCAGTCCATCCATAAACATGACCAAATAATCCCCACTGCCGGAACACCATGTCTGCAATAAATTTGAGTGAGAATAATTGCGATTTAGCCGAAAAACGTCTGGTATCCAAGAGGTTCACAGGAGTTGATGTGATGAACGACTGTTTATCACATCAAACATCCCTTCTTCAACCATTGTTGAGAGACATCCCTTGTTCAACCGCTGTTCATTGTGTTCTTTTTAGCGCTGAATTTCCGCATTTCATTGCTTCGCGCTCAAAAATCACGCCATGTTCTATATAACTTCTCATGCTTTCACGATGATGGGGATGAAAGTTGTTGCATTCTCACTTCAGTTTTGTTTGAGCACGCACAGTCGGCGATGTGAAATTTATTGGAAAATGTTCGGATATGTGAATAGCGTCTGTTAGATTAGAGAAGGGAATCTAATTTTGATTCATTAATTCGAAAGTTTCACATATGTGGACTTTTCTCTATTTTCTCTTTTTTCTTATACACGTGGCGACCACGTGTGCGCCCTTCTCACGCCCTAGGCCTAATCATGGCGCCTATCTTTCCCCTGTGAGAGGCCGAAGGAGAAAGCCAGAGAGAGGGTCGCATAGGGGAAAGAGAATCGAGTGAGGAGGAGTACGAGAAGAGAATCTGGCAGATGGCAGCACAGTCACGTTGGCAGGAGTGGAAAGGCGAAAGAGGACGTAGAGGCAAGAAAAAAAAAAGCCTGAGGGGAAAGGGGGTGCATGGCACGCCTTCACCACGGGAGGCGGAGCCTGAGGAGCAGAGAGGGTTTCTACGCCTCCCATTGGCTGGCCCGGTGTACGCAACTAGTGACATCACCGGAGCTGCATATTTATTTAAAGCGATGGTCCTGGAGTAGCCAGCACTCGCTCCTCACTCAGCCATGGATGGAGAAGCAGTGGAGACGACTTCGGGAGAAGGACCATCACTCGCAAGAATGACGATGCGGATTTTGGTCGTCTTCCTGTGCTTCACGGCGACATTGGCCGACTACGATCTTGAGCGCACCAACGATAAGAGCGGATGTGAGTGCAATTGCTTGCTTTCTTGATGTGCGTGGCAACGCGCGAATTTGATGTCTTTGTACCAGGGCCAACGTGGTGCCACTTGTACTTTAGTGAATCCGAGGTATTAAGTATAGGGCAGCCTTTCATGTAGCAACGGTCTAGCTTAAGGTAAATTTTGTGCATATCCGACTGCCATCGGATCGCTCGTGAGGTTTATGCGATTCACCTGAGTGGGTTTCGCTCTGTACAACTCTTCTAATCGGACCGTCTTAGTTCCGGCCCTGAGTGACCATTCTTTGTTTGAGGCAGGGCATCGCCTGATATAGCAAAACGTTTTCAAATTCGTATAGCTGAACGTAAATCTAGCCTTACGACCTCGCCAGCGTTTGCCCTCTGGGTCTGATTGTCATCGCTCGCTCAGGTAGAACTGTGGACAGCAAACAATCGATCGGTATTTTTTTGTCGTGTGACAAATTCATCTCAACGTGTGCTCCTGCCTCTTTCAGTTGGCGTGTCGTCAATGGCCCAGAGTCTGGGCCTTCCCAGCAACGCGGCATCGCTGGGCCAGAGCATGGGCCTGCCCGGCTTCCTGGTTCAGACGGACCGCGTGACCGCCACGCCGTCGCAGTGTGTCGCCGACTCTGGCCAGGAAGGCGTCTGCGTGCTCGCCAAGCAGTGTCTCAGGGAGGGAGGCGTCTCGCTGGGACGGTGCTCCGACGGGAAACTGATCTGCTGCCACCGTAAGTGGGAACGTTTCAGTTGCGGTTCATATCTTGTGAATGGTTTAGTACTGAGTGAGACAACATTTTGCGTAGAATGAAAATGAGAAAATAATATTGTACGTATCGCGCTTGTCCTGTGTGGTTCTCCCCTCTTGTGTTCGTCTTAGTTGGCGCTGCTCCTTCCTAATTCAAGTATGCACCATGTAGCCCAAATGAATGTTCTCCTGTACGTATCGCATTCACATGTATTTGTGTACACAACGGCATTCCAAAAGAAATGCGGAGGAAACTCCAGACCAGCTAGACCGCCACCACGCCATATTTGCAAGCTGCTTTTTTTTTTTGGGGGGGGGGGGGGGGGGGGCTACTGTGGCTGCAAATAGCTACAGCGCTATTCGGGTTTCGTTTCCTGTCGTTGTCCGGGCTCAAACCTTAACATTGCTATTATTAGCTTTGCAGTTTTCTAAAGCAGTGCACCCACTTTTTCACGCACACTTACCCCTCGTTGAAAATGCAGGTCCCGAACAGGAGACGTCGGTCAGGTGCGGCAGCGTGGTGACCGACGACGAGGTGGTGTTCCGCAGCCCCGAGTACCCGCACCAGCCAGCCGTGTTCGGCCAGTGCCAGGTCACGGTGCACGCCCGAGAGGAGGTCTGCCAGCTGCGGCTGGACTTCTCCGAGTTTTCGCTCTCGCCGCCGGAGACTTGCGGACCCCGGGCGGGCCACTGCCTGGACGACGCGTTCAGCGTGTCTGCAGGCCTCGAGTCCGCCAACTACCCCGTCCTCTGCGGTTACAACAGCGGCCAGCACAGTACGAACATCTGCATTTCTCCGCTTCATAGCCAGCATGCTATGTTGGGGTCAGAGCGAGGGCTAAGGGTTATGCCACCCCGATCACTGTGGTGACACTGTTCAGCACAGCTTACGTATGTATCATCATAGGTATGTCTGCATGTAAGCATTTTAACTACAAGTGCACACAGGGTTAACGTTAACAGTTCGTGCAAGCCGCCCCTGGGCAACGTACCGCTCAACTCGGCTCGTCCGGAGTGCACGCATTAAACTTTTCGTAATTGAGATGCAAGACGAACGTTGAATATTGTGCTTAATTATAGTATGCGACAATGTTCTGTCAAGCTTTTATACGGCCTCCCAAATAATGCGCGCATTTTTTTTCTTCCTTTCTCACCAGTGTACGTTGACGTGAGCCAGACCAAGCAGGCCGTCCTTTCTGTTCGCCTGAGTGCCCGCACAGAAATGGAGCGCCGGTGGAGCATTCGCATCACGCAGGTGGCCTGCTGGAGTCCCAATATGGGTGAGTCCTCCTGTAATGTGTGCTTCCATTCAGACTATTTGTCGTGGTTAGAGCACACAATGAATGCTAGCGGTATGGTAATACTGCGCCTGCGTTATTGCAGCTCCTGAGGGCTGTCTGCAGTACCACACCAAAGCTGCAGATATCATCACCAGCTTCAACTTCGCCCGCAACCCAACCGGTTTCCATTATTTTGCCAATATGCATTACTCCATTTGCATCCGACGTCAGCTCGGCTTTTGCTCCATCCTGGTAAGTTATAATTTGTCTACGCATCAGTTCGGTTGCATTCTTAAGGTGCAGTGCGCCGATATGTATTGTACGCAATAACAACCACACTTACGTCATCGTGCGAGTGCATTGCGATGGGAAGTAGCGCCAAAATAAGCTATCTACATACAAGACGTTTCTCATTCCGCGAGTGTTGTATGGAAGGTGCGGGTCATATGTTTCGTGCAATTCCTTTTGCAGTTCCAGGAGAATGGTGCCAACGGCTTCCGCCTCAGCCCCCTGATAAACCAGCGTTGCCGCGACGCTTACGTACTCATTCCTACCGGCTCGACTGGCACTGTCACCGAGGGCAACCTGGGTGACCGCATCTGCGGCACCACTTTTACACCTGTTGCTTGTAAGTTCACCTACATGTTGCGTTATTTCATGCAAGCTTGCTAGGAGCAAGAAGTGTGCACATGGACACGCTCTCTGGAGAGCACGTCCATGCATCGCAAGCTTTGTGCGCCTCCTAGCTGGTGCAAGTTGCTCTTTCGCGCACTATTTCTTACTTTCTGTGGTTTCCCTGGTCGTACTAACGTTGCATGCGCTTTCCGCAGCCAACCTCGCACCCTTCCGTGTATCGTTCGTGACTGGGCCTCGTATTGGCTACACGGACTGCCCTTGCCCGGGACGCCGCCCGAGTGCACCTACATCGCGCCCCAACACTCCAGAGCGCCCCGATTTTCCCCCACGCCAGCCCACTCTGCCCCCACGCCAGCCCACTCTGCCACCACGCCAGCCCACACTGCCGCCACTTCCGGTTGGACCCCCTCGTCCCAACCCACCTACCGCGACACTGCCGCCACTTCCGGTTGGACCCCCTCGTCCCAACCCACCTACCGCGACTGTTCCTGAGACTCCTATCGGATCCCAGCAACCCGGAGGACTGGGCTTCCCTCCTATCGGATCCCAGCAACCCGGAGGACTGCGCTTCCCTCCGACAAACCAGACTCTGGTGGTGGGAAGGCAGTTCGCCGACGCCCTGGTGTGCCGCGCTGGCGGCTTCAGTCTGCGCTACGCTCAGCTACCTCACGGTTGCTGAGTGTCCACGTGTCTACCTCCCCGTTCTAGTCAACTGTACAGTTCTGTAAATACTGTAAATACTGCAATAAAGTATTGTATATTCACGGCGCTCCTTTAGCATGGATCAATGCAGCGAACGGATGTACGCGTGAATGCAGCGACCATACGCAGTCGCTAAAGTGTTCTCGCTATGCCGTCGTATACGTTGTCGGTTTTATGGCAATAGCAGCCGCCGTCGACACAAGCTTATGCATATAAGGCCTATTTTAAAGCCTTTGCATTTCCCACTGCTACCGTGTCGGGAGTGGGTCAGAGCGTGACAGGAAAACGCGAGAAACTGCGTTTCTGAAAAATAAACGCATGCATGTATAAAACGTGGGGTCTAGGCGACCCTATAGGCTACGGCAGTGCTGAACACATTAAAGAAAACGTTGAAAGAATCCGTCACTACGGCGTGCCTCATAATCCAATTCGCGTTTTGGCACGCGCAGCCCCATAATCCAATGAAGTTGACTGCCACGATGCGGTGAAACAATGACAGTGCTAACCTTCTCGAGGATAGGTAGGAGGGGATCCTGGCTACATTTTTATCACATCGGCGCCAAGCTTAATCTTTAGCGCACGCTTTCGTCTGAGCCTGAAAAAATCTCAAATGATACTTAGGTCGAAAAGGCGGCTTACGCAACTGCACGATGTTCCTAATTTTCGATTCTAAAAAGTTCTATAATTTTGTGTTTTCGTACCTTTTATACCTAATTGACACAACTTAATTTAGTTTAGTTAATTTAGTTCGGGCATTCGTTTGTACAGGCCCACTACACAAACAATAGATGGCAAATTTGGCAACTGAACAAGACGCTATAAAGACGGGCCTTGGCAATTTTTTTGTGGGCCTTGTTATCGCGAGCTTCTCAATTTCAAGATTTATTCCTGTGCATACACGCGGAGTGTTCAGCAAGGTATAGCCTCTCTTACATACCGTTATCCTGTATTTAGGCTGCAAATATTGGAAAATCACAGAACGTTAAAAACTAGTTTTCATGCGAGAATTAGAAAAAGAAATCGAAAAAAGAAAAAAGAATTCGGCAGGATTATCTAGCGTCATCAGTAATCTGTTATATGAAAAACGTGTTGCATTATTTTTTTTTTTTTGCAAAAGAAAGCAATCAGTATTCATGTACAGGCTGCGGTGTAGTAAAGCGCATGCTTTATTATATTGGGCAATCTTAGCCAGCACAATAAATCATGCCTGCGATTGGAGCTAAGCTGCACAAGAATTTGTGGCGCTGTGTTGGCCGGGGCACTGTTATTTGAGAGAATCAAGACTGGCTGAATCAGCAGACGGTCATGAGCATCAATCGTGTCCAGGAAGAGCCGCAAGTGGAAGCCATAGTATGGCCACCAAACAACGCTATACGTGGGGATGTACAGCTACATAGCTTATCGTCGTTTGTTTTGAAATGGTGCGCTGACAAAAGAAAAAGAAAGGGCCACTTGAAGTGCACGGATATTTTCTAATCCGGGACATCAAGACAGTTTGTCTTGTAATTTGTGTTCTGGGAACAAAACTTCAATGAATAGTCTTCAATGAACCACGTGGTGTCTGCTTCCTCTTTCTTCTTTTTGTTTTTTGTTCCATTAGTGTGCACTGCTTTCGTTCTAAATGACCATGTGCCAACTAGCCCAACAGTAAACGCGCTTCCGTGCTTTGCGCTGCTTTGTCATGTAATGAACAAAGATTTATTGGCGGCAGGTAGTCCTCGTGACAGCTATGATTGCGTTGCTGGTATAGGGATTTTACCATCGTGGCGCAGGCAAGACCGATGTACATGTACAGGAAAAACATTGATTCACAGTGGAGGAAAAGAACTAGGAAGCTTACCAGCAAGTATGCGGCCTGTACATATAGGGTGGGCAACAAAGAACGTCAAGCGGAAAGTCGGAGAGGCTGAAATAATCTCATGGGTCGCGGCAATGGAAAAGTAACCTGCCATGAGTAACTACTTAAGAGAAAAAAAAAACGAAATCAGGAAAGAAACAGTTTATGATAACTGAGAGGGAAGCCCGTTACTTTTCGAAGCGAGATCAAGATGCCTTAGAACACGCACTTATAAAGTGAGATATAAGAAGGAAGAAGCATGTGCTCGCTGCGGTAAAGCTATAGGGACATGATGGAGCATTATTTATTAGAATGTGAAGACATTTGCCCAGCGGTCGATTTAGGCACCACTGGCCTTGAAGCCCTTGCGTTCAGCGAGAACAGGGGAAAAGTAAACATGTCCGCAATAGAGATTAGTAATAGGCGATTGCAAGATTGGTGGAAGAAAAGTAGGGGAATGACAAAAAGATAACGGAGACGTACAAAAGTTCACAATAGGGGTTCAGAAAATTTGGTTGTGGGAGTTTATCGTGTTTTTTTAACCCCATAGGTAGGACACTTGGTAGCAAGAGCTTGATGGGGCGGCCCACCACCCCGTTCCAAAGGGGACGCTCATAACATCCATTAATCCATCCATCCGGTGCAATAGGCTACATCAACATGCAGGGCGGCACAAGAAAGGAAAAGTGGACAGAGATTGAGGAGTAGTTAAATAGAGAACAAATAGGGGTGTATGCGGCTACAGAAACGCACCTTAGAGACTCGGAAGAGCCGCCAGCGATTGAGAATTATGTTTGGGAAGGGTGTGACAGAACTAAGTCGGAAAGAAATGGAGGGGGAGTCGGAATGCTCATCCATCAGGGAGCCAAATAGAAAAGAGTAAATTCAAAATGTAAAGGGCATCTTTAGCTGTCAGGTACAATGAATGAAAAAAAGAAACTTGTCTGAGCGTAATGTATTTGTGGACAGGAAATAATTGGACATAGAAGAATCAAGAGTTAACGGAATGCATAGGTACCCATATTAAGGGTTTCGAGAATGATGGCGAAATTATCCTATTAGGTGACATGAATGCCCTCATACAGGATCTAGATGGCTGTACCAACAACAACGGGAAGTCAGTGCTGCGAGCAACATAACCTCGTTATCGTGATTGCAGGGCCTAAGTGTGAAGGGCAGAACACGTGGGAAGTGGGATACCGGCAATCGACCATTGATTACTGTCTGGTGACAGAAGAAATTCGTGATAAGTTGAGGGAAATGGTCATTGTCGAGGATTGGTTGACCATAAGCGCATCATTTTTAAATGGAATATGTAGTTGGGAAAGAGAGCAAGGATGGAGTGCAAAATGCCAGTCCAAATTTGAACGCTGAACAAAAAAAACACACGAGTCGAGGAACAACTTTGCAAACTGCCAAGTAAGGAGTGGGAATATAGCGAGCTTCTAAGCGGAAACGATAAAAATCGGATACGTACAAAAAGAAAGTTCACAATAGAGGGTCAGAAAATTTAGTTATGGAAATTCATTGTGCGTTTTCTTTTTCTTTTGTTCTTTACCTAGGTAAGACATTAGGCAGTATAATAGCAAGAGCTTGGTGCTCGATCCCCGTTCCAAAAAGGACGCTCATAACATCCATCCGTCCGTCCGTCCATCCATGCATCCGTCCGTCCGTCCATGCACTCTTAACAGGGGGTTATCGGTCTATACTGGATTTGGAGTCCTAGCTTGCTAAATTGATGCAGAAATGCTGGTAATTTCCAACACTTTCCCAAGAAGTCATACAGTTAGACCTCGTTATAACGAACAAATGAAAATAACCAAGTGATCGTTGGTCCGTCTTGACAGTGCTCTTAAAACAGCGCTATACGGAGGAGGACGGAAAGTGCAAAAAACGACAGGATGGACGCTGATTTTTCAAGTCGATACAAGTGATGGCAGGGCTGATCGTAGCCGCTGACGAGAGGATAGAACCCACTGTGTGGAAGAAATCTGCAGCACCAACAGCTTTATTCGGCCGAGTTGGTTCATTCCGATTGGCAATGTCCTTAAAACAACGCTATAGACGACAGAACAGGCGCCCGTCCTGTCGTTTGCGTAGCTTTTGTCCTCATCCGTGGCGCATGCTTTAAGAGCACTGTCACCAATAACAATACCGCATTTAAACCCGCCGTGGTTGCTCAATGGCTATGGTGTTGGGCTGCTGAGCACGAGGTCGCGGGATCAAATGCCGGCCACGGCGGCCGCATTTCGATGGGGGCGAAAACACCAGTGTACCTAGCTTTAGGTGCACGTTAAAGAACCCCAGGTGATCGAAATTTCCGGAGTCCTCCACTATGGCGTGCCTAATAATCAGAAAGTGATTTTGGCACGTGAAACCCCATAATTTAATTTTTTAAACCCGATTTAACAATATATCTGGTATAACAATGAGCAGCTGTGGCACCGGGAAGTTTAGTGCGCGTTCTGTGGTAAAATAATTTCCGTGCCACGCAGTTAGCTATAACAATTAAGTCTGGCTATGTACTTGGGAAAAAAAAAAGCACGAGCCGCGGCATCGCGTGCACTCTCGCGCGCGTCTCCCTTCCACACCTCCGAAACACGTGTCGAGGGATGGAGGGGCGAAGCCCAAACGGCGACATTCCAGTAATCTGTTTATTGTACAACAGAACACACACAAAAGTTTACGGTGCTGCAGCGCTTGTAAGTCGGTTCAACTGGGGTTTTTTTTTCTAATTTTTTTAATGCGAGGGTAAATGCTTGCTGTCGGTTCCCGCTGTCCTTTTCTTCTTCTTTCCAACAAAATCATAACTATCGGTAACAGCAATGGAATTTTCTCGGCATGATTTGTTGTTAGAGGTGCTAAACTTTCTCGCTTTATAGTTCATAATGAAGACTTACCGATGAGCTTCAGTCGATTAACCTGACATTTGGTGGCGTGCGACTCTGCTAGTAACTATAGTGTGTCGCAGAATTTGAAAACTCCCGCGAGCTGTATGCAGCCTGGCAATGCGCCAAACCGGCCCACTGCCGAATCAACGACCACGCCCACACACTACCGCTGCCGACGCGACTAATAGTGTGCGTGGTTGTGTGTGTTAACTGTTTTTGATTACTTTTTTATATCTCTTTTAAGGTTTTTTGTTATTACTCCGTTATAACGAGGTTTTGCTGCACTTCGTGCAAAGTGCTGTTAAAGCTCTTCAGATCAACTTTAGGGAGAAAATAGGCTTATAATCCACGTATTACAAAACCCATTTGTGGTGCAGTAATCGGACGGAACAGACTTGCCCCCAAACAAAGGAGCGTGCCAATATTGAACATGTGATGCAGACCTATGAACACATTTTACTTACTTTTCATTAAAGTGTTCCTGACACGGTTTGGACAAATTTTGTAGACGTCTATAAGGGTACAGCTACAGTAAAACACGATTTATTCGAAGCTTCTCATATTAAGCGAGCTGCAAACGATTACAGGTTACCCTCCTTTTAAACCACGCTACTGCTCCTCAACTCGCTCACCGAGTGATTGGTGTCAAAGGGACACTAAAGGCAAATATTAAATCACGCTAAAGTAACAGTTTAGTGCGCGAAAATCGCCAACGCGTTAATATTATTGCGAACAGAGCCTTAGTAATTGCGCCATAAAACGCTATATATAATAATAGAAAAAGTGAGGTAAATGCAGGACCCGATTACAGACTTCCCCGGGAGATTCAAGCAGTGGCGTAGCTAGGTCGTCTGGCACCCGGGGCCCTTAGCTCTTCTGTCACCCCCCCCCCCCCCCGGGTGTAGTCGAGGGAGGCGGGGATATCGACAATTTTCGGGTGTCTTCAGACGTATATGACAGCCCCCCCCCTTGCTGGCCCCGTGCACCCGGGGCCCACGGCCCCCCGGCCCCCCCTGTTGCTACGCCAGTGGATTCAAGTACTTGCCCGATGACGAAGGCACTCCTCATTTAAATTCTGTCGCTAGTACTCAGCCACTTGTTATATACACACCATTGTACTGCAAAGGCGAAAGAAAACGCTATTTGTCCAGTTCTATTACATCTAAAAAAAAAACGTTGCCCTTGACAACGAGGCAGGAGGTCGAAAGGTTTCGTTTTCGCTCGACTCTGCGCCGCCCGCGCTTTCGCGTTTCAGTAGTTTCGTTATTGCGTAGTGCTGTGCTGGTTTTGCTGGCTCGCGAAACTCGCACAAACTGCAACTATCAGATAATTACACTTCTGTGTGGTATCGCGCGACGCCTGAACGGTCCACGCCGCTCCACCGCTCTGCTTTGGCTCGATTTCTCCATGGCTGTGCATTTGCGTTTTGTGTAAGCAACCGTACCACCGTCTGTCGGGTGCCATTTTACTCACCGACGGTACCAAATGGCGGTGTTGGCGTGGTCAACGTCACCGCTCCCCGGTTGGGTGGCGGGAGATTTGAATTGCGATAAAAGCATTCGGACCCTTCGGATGCAATTTTCTCGTAAACTAAGTCTTTGCACGAAGCAAGCATTGTGAGGTTTCTGGAATGGCATTGAAACAGTGTTTGTGGACTTAGTATTCACCTTTAAAGTCCTTCATTGGGTCTGAGTCATGATGTGACGTCGTGTCGTCTACTTTCGGTTGCCTTGGAGCCAGCGCGCAGACTCTCAAACCTCTCTGCTAGCCGCATGGTCATTGATCCACAACGAGATCAACCCAAGCAGCATGCGTTGCGAGCGTTCAGTCGCAGCGCCGAGCGTGTCTAGTATTCCCGTAACCGCAGGCAAGCTGGACGTTTCGGCATATAGACCAAGTCGTAAACTAAAGCCTCTCCATACTACTACCACTGTTATCAAGGGGCTTTAGCTTAAACGTGAGCGGCCTGCACGGTGTAGCCACCCGGTGGCACAGAATTTGTAACAAGCCAAACACACATCTACTATTGTTCTAACCAAGTGTAAAACATTTCAAAGCATTTAAAAAGGCGTGTTCACGATTGCGCTACTGCCGAAAATATACACCAGCAGCACAGCAGAATACACTTGGTCACTGCTATATTACCTCTGTGCTTGTATGGTTGTGTTCTGTGCCACCAGGCAGAGTGCCGGCCGTTGACGTTTGCATCTCCGCTCATCCGGTAAAACATGCAGTCCCCTTGCGCTTGCGTTTACCTGAATACTGGACACAAAAAAAAACTATCTATTATGGTAGTATTTCCCCGGCATGAAATGACGGCCGCAAACGCGTAGGTCCTGGTGCCAATTGGCTACAGACAGTCCAATGCGCTGCAGCCGCTATGCTCGTCTGCTGCATTGCAGAGGCACAATGTCGCCGATCGCCACGTTTACAGCCCACAACGCAACAAGCGTGAACTATGGGGCTCGCAAGAAGCGCGAAATCAACACTGGCTGCACAACTCACCCCAACGTGGAGCACGTTGTAACACAAGCAGATGACATGCTGTGTGCCAGAAGGGCTCTAGTGTAGTGATTAACTGTCGTTGTGTTTTCTCCTTCTGTTACTTTTTCTTATAGAACTAAGTTAACCAACATTCCGAGTTCCAACTATTGTGAACATTTGTTCACCATAAGGTTTGAAAAATTATCGATGACACAACCTGGGTAGCCAGTCGAATAGCTCACCCAACTGACGTCAGCTGGGTGGAACCGGCTAGCGACTGAAAACTCAAGGAGTGGCGCCGCTGCGATCGGTGGTGATGGACATCTTTAAATTCTTATAAATTACACGCTTTGCATGGGCGCGCTTAAATGTGTCACTTAATGACCAGAACGAGCTACTCCAACTCAGTATGCTTGCACAAAATTGTTCCAGGGTCCCTTTAACAAGCAACTGCCAGCTTTAGCTATTAAAGTTGCACCTCAAACATTTCTTCTTCCTATATTACTGTATTACTATTTTCGCGATACTATAAACATTTAGTATCTACTTCAACCACAAAAAAAAAAAATGATGCAAGAGTGCCTCTGGGCTCAATTTGCTTGCATCACGTACAAGTCCTGCATGCTTTGTTCTATAAAAGAAAGAGCATTACTCATACTTCCACAATAACACATCCATATAATGAAAATTTTATTGAGTTTGCAAGATGAATGTTAACAGCAACACAACGTTGATTGAAACCTGTTTATCTTGTCTCAAATCTGAGAGTCAATATGCTTCAGACCGCTGCCATGTGTACTTCTGTGAAGTTTGCAATCTTCAATTTGCAGGGCTTGTGTAAAAATTTATTCATGTGATTCACAGTACATTAAATAAATAAGTGCTGCTAAACAAATAGATGACATGAGGAGAGCAGCATAATATCCAAAAGACACAACCATAAGTATGCAAAGAATTGCAACTGGCTGGTTAGCACTGATTACGTCTGACCCTAAATGATTATAATGCACTGTGTAAACTGAAGCCATGGCTCACTAGACTGAGAAAGGCACCATGCATCCAGCAGTGGCTTTGTGCACTAACTAAACAAGATCAGGCCACAGGCCAGGCCTGCTCATTAAGGTGGTACTCGACTGCACAGAACTAGCCACTGCAAATACTCATGGACAACCTTCTGTGGCCATGCAAGCCAAAGCTACAGAACCAATGCACACATGCGTGAGGACACACCTGCCTATTGTTGCAAATTTGATTGTTAATGTGCACAAAATTTCATTTCACATGGTTTAATCACTGCGTTTGCAGATACAACACATCTATGCACATGCAGAACTAATAGCAGCAGCAAACATAGGGCCACCTGGCACAATCACTAAAAAAATTACCTTGCCCTTGTTTCTATGCTGCGAGTAGTGCTCTGAACAGACTATTGATGCAGTTTCCATCGGTTACAAAATCTGAGCGATGAAGTGTCTATTCTTAAGCCTGTGTTGAAATGTTCACCACGTTCAAGCAGGGAAGGGACAAACGCTGCAATATTAAAAATGCGTAGGGAAAAAGCAACATGTCCTGACATGCACAATTTTTATCTCAATGTATCCAGCAGGACAAGAAAACTCTGTAATAAATTGTTTCTCAGCGTTTGTTCCTTTATTTTCCTCATTACAATACCCAAAAAGTAAATATAGAGTTGCAAATAGGTTTGCTTTTCAGTCATGATAGTGCACCAGGATGTGAAAACTCAAAAATGGTGTGAAAGTAATTTTCACTAGAACTTCACGATATCATACATGTGCCGATGCTCTGTCTCCACAGCAGTCCTTCCATGCAACAAACATGGCAAGTTGACCACAAGTATAGACAAGTGGGCCCATTGACTTGCACACAGGTTGCTTTAATGTGCCCCGATGCCCAAAAAGTTCGCTTCGCATTTAGGCCAGCTTTAGTTGTAGAGGCGGCTTGACCCACTCCTCGTGAGATCACGCAAACTAAATGACACTCACTCTGACAAAGAGAGGCTACCGCCACAGAACTTGCAAGTGCAAATGTAAGTACCACACATGGGAACAAATGGACATCTGCAAACTCTCTAGTTGCACAATGCTGCACGCTACTGGAGATATAGAGTGCTGTGTGGCAATGCTTCTCTGGCACCACTCTGTAAGCTGGCAACAGTTCTCAAGAATAGTCTGAGCTGGACAAGTTACCCCCAGGGGCTCTTATTACAATTTCAAAATTCGTATAAATAGAGGCAATTTCTCCTTGTAGATTTAAACAAGAACGTTTTCTGTGGACCTCCACATACTAGGTGTACGAAGTGTGTTTTTATTGCCCCTCCTGTACGTGCACCCCCTCCACAAACACTCACAGACCCAACTGTTTGTTCACTCAATCAGTTTCTTTGCCTTGAAGAACCGCCTCAGGTAGAGAACTTGCCAGGTGGCCAGTCCAAGCAGGCAGCACATGGAGAAGATGGAGAAGTACAGCACGCGCGAGTTGGTTGACTCATTGGTGTCGCGCATCTCTTCCTCCCGTTGGCGCATGTACGCAAAGTCCTTCACCACAGCCTCCGACAGGTCCTCCAGCTGTTGGAGCTTCATCTGGTGAAACATTGCACAGAAATAAGTGATGATCACAAACAAAGCCAAGTGTTCCATAGTGCAAAGCTCCTGCTTATTGCAGAGTGTGCTTATGAGGTGCACATCAAATTAAATGTCCTAAAGCAATGCAATGACTATGAGGAACACTGTAGTGAAACGCTGCATATTAATTTCGAACACCCAGGGTTCTGCAACATGCACCTAAATCTAAGCACTACAAGAGCATTTATTTTTTTGCATTTTTCTACCCATCAAAATGCAGACATGGAAATTGAACCTGCGACTTCATGTTTAGTAGCAGAATGTCACTGCAAATTGAGACATTGGCCTGAGTACAAATGCACATACCACGAATATTTGAGCCTCAGGAAAAGCAAGAGCCCAGATACCATGGCCATGCAGGAGGCCATGCAGGCGTCACCACAGATGACTCTTCGTTGTGAACAAAACGGGCAAGCAATGCTCGCAGGCATGGTAAACTGAACCCATCACAACATGCTACCTCTAAGCAAATCTGGTTGAGATTTACCGAGCATTCTAGGTAGAAGAGTTATGTATACATGGCATTCCTACTTTTGTGACACTCCCTACAACAGTACTAAGGTGCAACTTGACCCTGATCTATGGTTGTATGGTGCAGTGGCTTTACAAACCGTGGCAAAGCTTTTTTTCTTTCCATTTCAGAATAATGGAAACAGGGGCGCCCTAATGAGCACGTAAGCCTGAAACTATTGGCTTCCCTCACCTCTAGAGGCTTCAGCTTGCCTACTTCGGCCAGGCCTTGGTAGTTCTTGGCCTCTGCACCATGCTTGAGCTGGAGCTGGACTTCCCGGTCCCCACCTTTCACCTCACTGGGCATCTTGGTGGTGAAGCACACCTCGTACACATCATACGCATCTGTGGTGAAGGCGAACTTGCCTTCTTTGATGTCATCCTTGTTGTAAAGTATGTGTCCATTGCTGTCCTTGACCTGCAAGTTTTAGGCAGACATCCTGTAGCAGGAATGCTTTTGCAAGCGACCAGATGTCAGAACAGATGGTGAAACATGATGCATGAGCAATGAGAAGACCTGTGAACACGTATCAGTGGAACTTGAGTGTCATAGACTGAGCTAACATGTGCCGCCATTCTATCGCAAAAATTAGGGATGATGCGTAGATAACTACTAAAGCACTGCAGGAGTTTTTAAAGTATATTTGTTGCGATTAGCCACTAGACTTCACGAATGGTTTAATAGGTGCTACCTTGTCCGTTTTCTTTTCCTTCTCTTTCTTTTTCCTGTTCTCCCGGTACTACGCCTAACAACACCTCTTCAACATGCTGTGATTTTGTACTACCTAGAGCGCGTTCTGCACCATGAATTCCTGTACCATTATGCTGTTTATTAGTGGCCAGTCATAGAATTTATGCTGTCAGGTACCACGCAAGCAGCCAGAACCAGCATGCTAACGTATCAGTAGAGCTGTCCTCCCGTAAACATCATGACTGTAAGCGAACGCTGGACAAACAAAATCGCCGCGCGCCTTCACGCAAGTTGTCTACGTTGTCAAAACAGCGGCGCAGCAGAATGCTGGTAGCGAACCAGTACCAAGACATATCGGCGTGTCACTGTCGTTTCTTTAGGCGCAGGTACCTGCACATCTTTGCCAGGCGTTAGACCGACACACGCCTCCGCCATCCGTGCACGCGCAGGCTCGGGTAGCGAGTTGCGACGCACGAGGCTTTGTTTTGCAGATAGCTCCCGACTTGCGCACGAGATCAATGGCCTGTGTCTGGCCTGGTAGGAGCTTCACGCCAATGAGGGTGCACATCAACGCCGTTAGAACAGCTGAGCTCATAATGCTTGCAGTACTCACTGTCAGGTCTGTCTTGTGACCCGGCGTCTCGGAGACGTGGTACTCGCCAGAAACGAGGACGTCTTTGAGCACCTCATCCTTGAGGCAGCGCTTGGTGTTTGGCTTTATATGAAAGCGTATCGCGTGCACTACGCCTAGATATAACGTCAAAACCGATATTAAGGTGGCACAAGACACCATCGTACTCAACAGTCGCAAAGTATGTTTATCGAGGCGGTTGAACACTGACGTGGAAGAAGGCCGAAAGCGGATAAGTCGACGATTCTGTTGCGGATTGGATGTCCCTGGATTGTCCCGACTTTTATGAGTCGTTTGCTGAGGAAGGTTGGTCGGCAATAGGGTGAGCTAAATCCCGAAACCGCAAAAAAATAGGCTTGTGTGATGTGTAAGTATAGTAATAAGTAATTCGAAAGGGTGGTTGAATGGGCATGCTGGTAATGTTGCACCTTGTGTAAAGCACAATGAGACAACGCCGGTTTAGCTTCATTATCATCATGATCTAAAAGTGGGTGAAAACCGCAGCGCTCGTTGTGTGAATCTACGCCATCGATGCCATACATTTTGAACTAACGTGACTGTTATCACTGAGAGCTCTCACAGGTTGCCGTAGGCGTGGGGCGCGAGTCTGGTATGTTGTCGTAGTCCCGTAGTCCACTCTACCTGCGAGAGGCAACTAGCGACACTACTGTACCTGGCGGAAACGGGTGGATGACGCTTGCGTCCGCTTCACATCGCAAAATCCGCCGCGGTCGGAACTTGACCGAAAACCGCGCGCGCGTGCTGTCGCACGTGTCATGCGCCCTGTAGTGCGTCGTCCCGAGCAGCAGCGGCCAACGAGGAGCAACAGGTGTCCGCCGCCGCAACCAGCATCATGAGTGCCCAGTACCGGCCGTACCGTGACGAGGACAACGGCGGCGATAGCGAGCCGATGACATGGCCCGACCATGAGCCCACGGGCGCGGTTCAAATCTACGAGAAGACGACCGAAGACATTCGAGTCGTGTCGCACCGCAACCTGGTCATCGGCGGACTGGGCATCGCGCTGCTGGGGGTGCTCGCGGGGCTGCTGGTCGGCTACTTCGCGCACACGGAGCACAGTGGCTGCGTGCGGGGCAAGTCGGTCGCCATCCACGCCGTCTACGACGCCGACCCCAGCATCAGGGCGCGGCTCTTGGCCCTCGTCAGCGCTGACGGCATCAACCGAACCGCAGGGTCAGCGCCCTTTATTTTCCTTTTTTTTTTTCTTCACACCACCTTCGCACGCGCCCTACTCAAGCGAGACGGGCGTGCGTCATTCTTGGGCGCCTCCAGCGGCACCTCCCCCGGCTTCGCCGCTTTAATCTCATTAATACTTCCAGCACAATAATGTATGGACGTGCGGTCGAGTTTGAAGGGAGTAGGATAGTGCGGCCAGTCAGTGAATTGCCGCGTTACCTGCCGAGGGCTAATCATAATGAGCTGTCAAATGCGTTGTTGCTCCTGCTAGTTTTAAAATTGGCCGCCTGATATCGCCGGATTTGGCAGAGAACCTGTGGCAAAACGGTAGAAGAATCGTGTCGCAACTATTAAAGCTTCTTGCAGAGCACGACGTTCTTGGCCTTGGCGAAAACCCAAAAAGCGATGCATACCGATCAACCTACTAGCTGCACGTGCCGAGAAACCTCTGCAATCCGAGAAACCTTTACTGTGCGCTGCCAGCACCCCACGTGAATCATAGCGGTTGTGATATCCGTTTTCTAAATTCTGGCCCCGCCACCACGACGCTTCTTGCTCCTTTGATAAATTTTTTTCTATATCTGCTGCAATTCAGTGCTTTTCTGAAGTAAATGCAAAACAATACTAAGCCCCAGAAAGACAGCTAACTTAGTTGCTGCAACGTTGCCAGTTCTAGTCAATAAAGTTGTAAATACGAGATGCCACTAAATGATTTTGAATTCTAGAATGTCCAGCCTCCTTGTTCTTCTGGATAAACAGACACGTTTGAGCAAGTCACAGTGATGACTGATTAGGTCATATCTGTTACACTTCTTGCAGTGCACTCTTAGAAAATTTTAAAAGCAAACGAAAATAAAAAATAAGTAATCACCTGCCCTAGATTAAGCTTGGCTGGGTCGTTTATTCTGAAGTTGATATGGTATACCTATGCAACTGCACCTGCTCAAACCCTTGGCAACATGTGGCATGGGTTGTTTGGCCCATGGCAACTGTATAATTCTTATTGAGCTCAGTCCATTAGGGGCTTCTACCTGATGCTGCAACTTCTGCATGGAATCATGTGTGGCTGCTCCAGCAGTAGTGCACTAAGTTAAAGGGGTACTGTCGTAACATATTCAAATTGTAAATTTTTTGTGTTAAGCAAAGGACCAGGCCATTAAAACCCTTGAAAAAAATTTGCAACTATTGGAGTGAGCTAAATAATTTGCTGTAATATTTGATTGTGTACCCAGAATGTGGATCTGTCATGCAACATGCTATTGCTCCCTTCCTGCAATTGCTGCTGATGCTGCCACTGGCAAACGCAACCAGAAGAAAGCGAGGCAGCACTGTATATTTTTTATGAACATGATTAAACCTAACAGTTTTCATGCAAACAAAAAAGTAAGGCGTGCAGACACAGACACAAAATGAAAATAGATCTACACAAATGGCATTTTTGTGGTCCGTTTTTCTTTTGTGTCTTTGTCTGCCCTCCTAACTTTCTTTAACATGAATCCCTACCAATTAGCTCAAGTATCTGTCATTCTAGCTTTATTGTTACAGTGACGGCAAATTTCGCTCAGTGTCTTATCATGATTATGTTCACAGTGCCATGTGCAGCATACCGAGACCAGCTTTAGTGTCAAAGTAAAATGTTGTAGATCTGTTCCCCAACCTTCATACTTGATAAGTGTCATACTTTTACGTGCGAGAAGTGTATGATAAACTTTCTGCAGTGTCGAATGTGTGTACATATTTAGTAGCAGCTTCATTCACATAATGGTCAAACTAGACTAAGGGCTAGCTGCAACTTAAACGTGCTGTGCTTATTCCAAGCAGGCAGTATGTGCTCATCTATTAACTCCTGCAGCATGCAGTGTTCACATTTTAAAGTCTTCTTTCATTGTTCACTATATAAAAGGGGTGTGGAAATGGTCAAAATGTGGAATACCAGTCTCTGCTATTCAATTCATATTTTATTTGAGAATTCACTATTTGAAATTGTCGAATATTAATTCCTTTCAAATATTGGAGCTGCAAGATATAGAGAACGATGGAGGCGAAGGCAGTTTCGAGTGTTTCCGCTGTATAGGAAAGCCTTGGTTGCTGCAGAGAGATGTCAGTTTCTGTGTAGCAACCCTCCTTCATAATGTCCAGTCATTCAATAAAACTCTCATGTTTAGCATGCCCACGTGCATATTTGATGTTCCAATTCACTCTTTGGCCAATCTCACCATCTTTGGATTTATTGATGTGTGGTGCTGTGCTGTAATATCACATTTGTAACATTCAGCAAACACAACACTGTACGTGCTTCTGGTGCTAAGCTGTTCCCTTCTTTCATTACTGCCATTCTTGTGACGCCCGAGATAACTGGAGGAGTTGTTACTAACAAGCAGCTCAATTGTCCAGGCATGTAATTGCAAACTATTGAATATATTCACGTCAAATAAATTTGTAAAAGCCTTATTTTTCACTAAACTGGCTGTGTGCAAACATTTTAATTTTTTTAGAAATGATAAAATATTCTATTTTCAATTTCATATTTGGAAGTAGTTTTTCTCAAACTTTCATATTTGATTAGGAAATTTCACTATGCAGACATTCCCTCTGAACCATCTTTACTAACATTGAGACCACCTCACAACTAGGTACAGAATGTGGTTTCCATACTTTCCCTTTGTGGAGACAGCCTGTTCAAAGCAGAACCTAAAAGTCTTGTATTTTGTTTACATATTCTATATAGAAAAGTGTACTCTGAATGCACTGCATTATTTTTCAGCTCCTTAAGCTGAAAAACTATCTTTTCAAAAACTTTACAGAAACAACATTCTAATGTTGATGTTACACCACTTTTGTTCACAGGAGACGCTCAACACAACTTCTGCATGGTAAAAATGTACCATCAAAAATACTCTAAGTACCACTGGTATAGGATCTTTTTTTATTTTTATTTTGTTTGTAAACCTTACGATTGAATAGCTCAATTTTAGCAGTGCATTGCACAACCCAATTCAAGGAGGCACACACAAACTGTAAGGAAATTTTGCTTTCTCCAAGGTTCCTATAGCACCAGTCCAAGTTTCATTCATGGCAGCAGTTGTCTTGTGAAGTTGGAAAACTTCATAGCCCTGCGTAAATCTGCAAAGCCTATCACTACTTGAAAAGAATTGTGTCAGTGATGCCATTTACGAGATACGCGCTGCCAAACTTGCGATAAAAATTCGCTGTCATTTCACCTAATTTCTTAACAAAACACAATTTTATGCATTGAGGCACGAAAGTAAATGGAACACCAATGCATTTCTCTGCAAAGTTTGGGAATTAATATCTTGAAGCTGGCGTCATCCTCAGAATTCGTTCCAAGCAGATCTGCCTTCTGAACTTTCAGACTAGAATTTGTAAACATCAATATGTGTCATAAGGTAATTAGTTAAAACTTAGTTAATGCATTTCCAGTAATTATTAGATTATGCATTTCAATTTTTTGTGCAAGTAATGTCCGCCTCTTTGTGTAGACCTGCCCATAGACTAGAACTGTGCTATCTGGTGCAGGCAAGTTCGAAATTTTTTTTTTAAGTGTTCACTGAAGCATCCGGTACATTAAAAAGGCCCTAAACCACCCCTTGGGCTTGGTGAAATAACAGTCCACAGATAGCATGCGCTGCTCGGAACATCTCAGCCAAGTTTTACTGTTATACGCGGTGCGTGGAGCTTGCAAGCAGATCGTGAAGTCACCTTTCCTTCAACTCTCTCTTTTCAACAGAAGGCCTGTCCTCACTCTCTTTAGACATACTATTTCGCCATTGGACGCACCATTTCGTCATTCCCTTAGATGGCTGCTGTTGGCCAATAGCTGACATCAAGCTGCAGTCGGCTACATGGCATAGATACCGCGGGCGCTGCGGGGTGTCGCCACGAGTCCACTGGCTAAGCGCACTGCCGTTCGCTGAGGAAAACTGCATTTGGCTCATGTTTAACACATTGTAGGCACCAAAGGCGGAAGTCATGGCGTCTACGTTAACATCCAAAACGAAATTTGAACTGTGCACCACAGTGACATTTAGAAGGCATTGTGGGCACGTCCCATTGCACCGAAGCCTTCACATTGCAAGGCATTGAAGAAAGAACAGGAGCATAGCAGAGGCCGTGTTTGATTGCCAATAGCTCTGCTTCTGCTGGACGCATTTAAGTACTTTTTGCGCCTAAGTATTTCTGAAATAGCCGGCTTTCACTTCAAGTGCCTTTCTCCACTTCGATAAAAAAGTGATTCAGGGCCCCTTTAAACATTTGTTCTGTTTACCTTGTAGCATTGCTCAAGTTCATTACATTTGAAAGATAGCCTGAAGAATGTCTCTTTACTTTTATATATATATTGGGATGTTCAACAATTTTTATAAATTCAGGCCCCAGCGACAACATTAAATGCCTTTGAAATGTAAACATGCTTATGTACTTAGATGTAGGTCCACATTAAAAAAACCCTGGTGGTGAAAATTAATCCCGAGTTCCCCACTACAGTGTGTTGATGATCAAATCGCGATTTTGCAGCGTAAAACCCCAGAATATGAATTTATGTATATTTTTTTTCTAAATAGATTTATGGCCTAAATTAATAATCTCCTTCGTACACCATTACAATGGACAGCATTTATGGTTGTGTCAGGGACACTGGTCAAATGACTCGTTATGTCACTGCAGGCAGCTGCTTGAGGTGCGTACAGACTCCGAGATTGTGGACCTCCTGCAGCAGCGTTGGAAAGAGCAGGGCCTCGAGGCTGTGCAGCAGCACACGTACGAGGTGCTGCTGTCATTCCCAGATTCATCACGCCCGAACCGGCTGCGTCACTTTGAGAATGCGTCTGATGCAGCAGGCGCCACTGTGGACCTGTTCTCAGAGGAGCACCGTCCCTATGTTGCCTACTGCACACCCAATGGTCCCATCAGAGTGAGTGAATCACTCTTGCTCAGGAGTCTGGGCCATAAAGTTTCCTGTATGGTTCAGCATAGGGTTTTTTAGATAGTTTGCTGCGTTGCTGTTGTGCTGTATGGATAGAAATTCTTGGTGGTAGTGGCTTTTGAACGGTGTCTTTCTCGGAGATCCAGGACAGCTTAATGGGACACAAAAGAAAAACACCAAATCAGTTTGCACTGCCAAAGTACTCTTCTGGTAAGACTGTTGTGGTAAGAAGTCTACTACTATAGAGAAAGTGAAGGTCAAATTTCATTTCTTTAAATTTTGTTCTGAAACCCTAGTACCAACTACGTCAGTGTGACTTTACGGATTTCAAGGTATTCTGTTGCATACAGAATACGGTGACTTGTTAAAAGTTATCAATACTGGCCAAGTTCATTGTTTGGCTCTTTTAGAATACAGTGTGGTGCTTGCATCTTTACCGATAAATTGGCTAGGCATGAGCAGTTGTCATGAAAAATCATTAGGATGGCGAGCTGGTGTAGGAACCTTAAGGGGAAATATGCTCAAGTAAAACTCTTGCTTGGGCTAGTTGGTTCATGCTTGAAGTAGGTAAAGGCAAGGCGCAGAAGACCAGCACTTCTAGTCTTCTGCGCCTTGCCTTTACCTACTTCAACCTTAAGGGGAAATTGCCATCCATCTTTTGTATTTGCATATCTTTTGGCTTACCGAGCCTCTTTTCACGGAGTTTTCTTTTTCTTTTTTTCTTTGTATTATCGAATGGTAATTTGCAAAATGGCTCAAATTATTTCTTGTCCATTTAAAGATGCATCTGTCAAATAGCCTGCCACATTTAGTTTTATTCAGTATTATAACACCCTGTAAAATGCTGTTTTTTGTGTATGTGACGAGATTATTAAAACGAATTCTTGCCATGGCTAATATGGTTGCATGAACGGTACACCACTGGCTTGCTGTCTAATTTTGGTAGAAAGACGAGGAGGCCTGACCTCAATTCTGCCCCAGTTTGTCACAATTGTCAGTGTCAGTGTGTCAGTTTGTCACAATTTTTCTCTCTCTGTTTATTTTTATATCAATGTGTGAGGAAACATAAATGCAATACATATTAAAGGAAAACTAACACTTTTGGGAAAATCTAATTCCAAGAGAGCTGATTAGTACAGCCTTGGCCGAGCTTTAAGTCAAACAACATTAAAAGGAAGCCAAGCATCCAATACCTGATGCCTATGTAGGATTAGGTATAAGGGGGCAGTATGAACATGTTGGATATTTATGATTATATTGCACTTAGTGTTACACAGATGAATGATAGAGACAGCAGGCGGACGTATGTAGTGCATATCAGTTTAGAGCTAATAAAGTGTGTTTTCTGAAACATGCTTTGCAAGAAACTCTTCCTTGCAAATTCTGTGTGGAAGGTACCAGTAACATTTACAGCTGATTTGATGGTAGCACGAGAGCAGATTTATGTATGAAACAGGCAGAAAGCTTTGAATAGTTTTGAATAAAGATAAAGGTACATTCGGGAGGGAAAGGGGGAGGGACGTGATGTAGGCATGTGGGGTAAAGGGTTGAGTGGGGTCAGATGCTTTGACCAAACATGGTGGCATTGCTGGCCATGGTGGCATTGCTAGGCATCTCACTATTCTGTACACTCAATCAATCAGTCACTATAGTTGTGCTGCGGGGTGAAACCAAAGCCATTAAGGCTTGACCAGGGCTTTCGCCTCGTTGCACAAGGCATTGTTTTGCAACAGCAGTGGTCGTAAAAAAATGCAGCATATTCAATATGCACTGTTGAAATCTATGTAGAGCAAAGCTTTCCGTAGATCCGTAAGGAGTGCTGAAACACATGTTTGTGTTTATTTAGTGTGAGTGCAAAGTGAAAGCGAATTCTTTATTCATGTTGGTGAAGAATAAAATGCACCTTTGAATGCAACCAGTATTATAGGGTTTTAAAGAGGCAAGCTGGCCATCTGCGCCATTTGTTTGAGGTACCCGACCTCCCCTGGGAGGCTCAGATGCGACCGTCCACGTGGTTGCCAGGCAGTGTAGTATACGCACAACATGAAGCCATCTCCTCCGGTGCTCTCTCTCACATCTCATTGCAGTTTCCGCATTCCGTTCCCTTCATGCCCTCTACCAGCGGCCAACGACCCGCATGCACAGGTCGGCTTCCCTCTCTACTTTCCTCTGCTTTAGGCAAAGAAGTGTGAGCCATCACTCGTAGATGGCGCTGTTCTCTCACAGCAGAGTGTGAGCTCTTAGGTGAGAACACATGAGCAGCAGCAGCAGAAGGTGGCAGCCATAGTCAGCAAGAGAGGCGCAAAAAAAGCTTAGCTTTAGAAAAAGAATCTTCCACAATGTCAAACATCATAGTAAATGTTACAGTGGGTACATTTTACATGCATGTGTAATCTGCAAGGAAAAATGTTTGTTGAAGGGAAACATAGCACTATTTTATTGGAACATAATAGAGTTTAGTGCTAGGGACCATAGTTATTGAAGTGCACTAATGCTGGTCGGATGGATGCTATGAGCATCATCTTTGGAATGGGGCAGTGAGTTGCCCCACCAAGCTCTTGTTATTATCTTGCCTAATGTTCTACCTATGTTAAAAAAGGAAAAAAAAAAGCATGATGAATTTCCATAACCAAACTTTCTGAACCCCTTTTGTGTACTTTGTTTTTGCACACCTCCGTTGTTTGTTGTTTCCCTACTTCCAATCCCCACTTACTAATCTCTACTGCGGACATGTTTACTTTCCCTCTGCTCTTGCTGAACCCAAAGGCTTCAGCGAGGCCAGAGACGCCTAAATTGACTGCTGGGCAGGCATCTTCACATCCTATTAAAATATGCTGCATAATTTTCCTATAGCTTTGCTGCAGCAAGCATGCACATGCTTCTTCTTCCTTCTTATATCTCACTTTATAAGTGCGTCTTCTAAGGCATACTGATCTCGCTTCGAAAAGTAATGAGCTTGCCTTTGAGTTATCATAAATGGTTTCTTTCCTTATTTCGCTTTTCCTCTTAAGTAGTTACTCATGGCAGGTTTCTTTTCCATTACCGCCACCCATGAGATTATCTCAGCCTCTCTGTCAACCTCTTGTGCAGGGCCCCCTGGTGTACGCAGGCCGTCTGCAGGCAACCGACATAGACTGGCTGCATGGCTCGAACGTGACGCTTGAGGGCAGTGTCTTGCTCGTGCGGCTTGGCACAGAGCCCTTGGGCCGGCAGCTTGCCATGGCGCAGCGGGTGGATGCACGTGCTGTCCTGTTGTACCCAGACCCTCGTGAGTTTCGACCACTGCCTCCAAGCTACCCCACGGAGCAGGATGGCAGTGCTGCCTGGTGGTGGCTGCCGCCTGACGGAAGCCACAGCGCCAGTCCCCTGGGTCCACTCCTGGGGGACCCGCAGACCCCCGGATACCCTGCCGTAGGTCAGTTGGAAGTGTCAGTCATCATCATCATCATCATTTATTTGAAGGGACACTAAAGAGAAACAGTAAATTAGTTAAGACTGACAGGTATTATTTCAAAGCATCGTTGTTCCTAATTTAGTGAGAATAGGTTTATAGAAAAAAATGACTTAAAGTTCCAATTCTTAGATACCAATCCGAAACCCCAGTACTGGCATTTCAGTGTGACATCACAGATTTCAAAGTATGGCTAAGTAAAGGTTTTGAAACTTGCTAAATCTGCAGCTCTTTTAGAATACAAAATAGTCCATATTTACCGACAAAAAAAGATAACTAGGCCCGAGCAGGTCTCATCGAAATCTATAATTTCACGGCAACCTGGTATAAGAAATTCAAGACATCCTTGCAGCCTGTTTCTTGTTTTTGCAATTTTTCTTGCTTACCAAGAACCCTGTCTCGGTAACAGGAGCTTCTTTTTTGGTATTGTATGAAAGTAATTTACTGCCATATTTATCTGATTCTAATAAACCCCTGCATCTAATGCACACCCATATTTTGTGGGTTTAAAAAAATAAAATAAAAGTGAACTTCAATGTATTATGGGCATGCCCATCGAGGGCACACCCTAGCTTTAGACAAGAAAAATATAGCACGAACGCTCTCCCCTCACATTCACTATTAGAAATAACAAGAGATGCAGAGTTTACCTTTACAGAAGCAGTTTTTTTTTTTTTTTAATGAGCTTTCATGTTATGAAAGCGGCACATCGTCTTCGCCATTTGCACTTCATTGGCCACAGATGCCAAGCGGACAGGGCCGGTATTCTCAAGCAATCACATTTAGAGATGCTATTACCACTTTCACGAGACTCTGCATCGGACTTGTTGGCCACAGAAGTATGTGGCCGACAGCGCTCCTGGCACTGTGCGCAGATAGCGAGCTTGGCACACTTCCAAGAACGCCAACAGCCATATGTGCCGCTGCATGTGGTGCCAAGTGCAGAAATAAAGGAAAATCTGCTTTCACGTTTTGATAATAATTACGTGCTTCTGTAAGAAGCGTGTATGCTCACGCTCTGCTGTGGCCGCCCACGTAGGAATTAAACTTTGGCCACCCTGCTTATCGGTGTCATAGCTGTTGGGTCTCGCTAATTTCGACTAGCTTTGAACACTCACAGAGCCTATAGTCGGACCACACGCATGCTTGCCAGCACGTGCCGACTCCTGGCTGCCCCTGGTTAGACTCCTCGGCAGACTTCGCTTCGTAATGAGCTATTGAAAGTGCTTCAAAATGCGCAAGTTGTATGTGGCTACTATTCGTAGGTCAAGCTGATGCAGGACAAAGCCTGTCTGCACCACGTAGCATGGCCAGACTGGAGTATTTCAGCGTGAGCACACCCTCAAGCCCTGTTGTGCACAAAGCAAACACTGCACATACGCATTACAGTTCCATGTAGCTGCAGTCTAGCGTAAATACTGCGGTCACTGACTGACCGAGCACACTGCAGCTCGCTGAGGACAGCCACATTTGCCGCATCATAGGCGCCAAAATTGGAAGTACTGGCATCTACGTGAACATTCAAAATCAAATTTGAACTGCGTGCCATGGTTACATTCAGTAGGCAAGGCGTTGTCTGTACGGGCTAGTCTGCCAGAGTTGGCAAATGAAAGATGCAAGCAACAGCAACAGGCTGTGAGGTTTGTCGCACACCATCTGTCATGTAAAGACAAAACCTATAATAAAATTTTGGTGTAACAAGCTTTGACATAGATGGCACAGCTAGCGCACAGGTTTCTCACCCTAAAAAACCTCTCACCCGCTCAGGCGGGGCCAGGGGTGCGCATATTTTATTTATTCAGTTTCCTGCAGTGCAAATAAGGTGCCAACAAGAAAAAGCAGATGAGTATATTGCGGAAGGATGCTTAAAGATTTAAAGAAAGGGCTCTTGTCAGTGTCGGAAGTGGCAGCAGAGCTTCCTTTGTGCTGCCTGCAGTAAGAAAGAACACAAGGAAAAAATTGGAGGACGCTTAAGCTTCACCTTCAGAGTGGAACGTGCTAGCGTTATTGCACCCCGTTCGCACCGCCCACTCATTTGCTCGGCATGCACGCAAGGGTATTGGGGCATCCTCGCACTGGTCCCCGCACGGCCCCAATGTTCTCAAACGAGGCGAAGGGGAGAAGGGGGCGAGTGTTGCACCATCTGTCGGTGCAGCGCCGTGCATTGCGACGAGGGGATCTTCTGTGTTTGCCGCAAGATGGCTCTGCATGTGCGCCAAGCGCAGAAGAAATGTAGCGGAAACGTACTTCGCTACTCGTTTAACTGGGACTTTTGTAATTTACATGCTCATAATTACCGATATGCACCGCAGCATAACTTTCAACACCGCATTCACTGGAGGTGCTTTTGTCCTGCTTTGAACCATCGAACTCATGGCTGAGTGGTAGCGCCTCCATCTCGCACTCCGGAGACACTGGTTCGATTCCCACCCAGCCCATCTTGCAATCGTTTTTATTTATGAATTGCCTTCTGGGATTTTTCGCTCACGGCCAACGCTGCCGACGCCGACGACACCGGCTTTTCTGCGACACAAGCTCCTTAACGCTGTCGCGTTAAAATGTTTCTTGTTGCGCTTCAAGGTATCCATGCCAATGTTACTAGAACCACCTCAGTTTCACAGCTGCACTCAAAACATGGGCTCCATGGCGGTCACGAGAACTCGTGGCACTGCAATAAAGTCACGCTACCGGCAGCACTTCCGCTTGTGTGCCTTTTCCGCTGCAGCTGTGTCCCAAGTGGTGTTTTGTTGCTGCGCTTTTGTTGCATCATGCAGAAGTTTGTTCAGAGGCTTGAGTATATGGAACTCGCACTGGGTCTGCGGAGGTGCGAAGCTTTGCTTGCATCAAGCGTGTAATATGCCAACGTGATTTGCTCTGGGTTGTAAAAGCGGCTACAAGTCATCAGCTAAGTGCCATTTTTAATGCGTAAGCATTCTTTGGCACCCGCCATGGTTGCTCAGTGGCTATAGTGTTAGGCTGCTGAGCACGAGGTCGCGGGATCGAATCCTGGCCACAGCGGCCGCATTTCGATGGGGGCTACAGTTTGACTTCCTTGCAGTGTCTGCACACCGGCTGCCTCGGGAGCAGTTGTACCTGCCTACAGTACCGGCACAGACCATCAGTGCCAACGCAGCTGAAATTTTGCTGCGGTAAGTGGAATGATTTGACTCAACTGTTTGACTCTTTTGAGGACCATTTTACTAGGGAAAGGTATCTGTCATTTCCAGTGAATACATCTAAGTGTATAAAATGCCATCTGCTCTAAATGCTGACTCTGTAAAAGATAGCGTTGTTTAAAAAAGATAGCGCTATAGGAAAGTTCAATGTCCCTTGCACCATTCGTAATTTTTAATATCATGATATAATGGTGTTGATAGAAAGGACGCCATAGTACACACCCTGAGTGGAGGTGAGAGTGAAATTACTCCTACTACGTCATATATCCTATATGGATTTGATTTCCATTAGCTGGTAGGAATAATGCCCTTCACATTTCTTAGCTTGTTCTTCTGCATGATCCTCCTTACTGTGTCCATTGCCATCAATGTCATCGTCCTCATATGATAGAAGACACAACAGTCATCACCACATCCTCTTTCTTTTTGTTGTTGTTCTGATTAAGCTTGCTTTTTTGCTATTACTGAATTTCACTAAACAAAGTTTCATAAAACAATATCTGACACATATGGTTTCAAAATCCCCACGAGTATAATCGCCAAATTTTGGTTATTTACCTAACAAGTGCATGCCACAATTTTTCTGGAAGCTGCAGCCACGAATGCGTTGCTGAAAAAAGTACAGTAGAACTTTGTTGATACGTTCCCATTATGTACGTCTTCCCAGCGCCAATGCTCGCA
This sequence comes from Dermacentor albipictus, assembly GCF_038994185.2. Lineage (NCBI taxonomy): Eukaryota > Metazoa > Arthropoda > Arachnida > Ixodida > Ixodidae > Dermacentor > Dermacentor albipictus. The sequence goes on from NC_091830.1 coordinate 5,719,109, forward strand.
GTCCCCAAGATAAGAAATGACCAATAAAGTTACACTCATTGTTTACTGTATCATACATTCCCAGAAAACACAATTTTTCGGCCTGAACGTTCAGTACATAGCCAAACTGCAATTATATGATACATTTTCTGACTGCTGGATGTCATGTAAACAAGGTAATGTGCGAGGCGCCCGAACAAAAACAATATATAGCCGCCCGTCTCACGTGAAAAAGACGACATGCAGTTTCTTATTCCGGTATTAGCAAATCTATCACCAATCTATCACGCAGAACCTGTTGCAACAAGCACTTTCACCTATCTGCTTTACAGTGCATGGTGCGTAGTGCCATTGGCAGCGTACTGCACGTATTTAGAAGGTGATAATCCAAACGCGCCTCCGTTCCCTGCTGCAGGTGGTGCGATGCTGGCATCATGTTTTGCTTCGGTGACATCCAGCATTGCCCACCAGCTCGATTTCTTTTCGGTTTATGATGGCCCTCTTAAAACACCAAGCAACAGTAAAACAACAAAACGTGTCTCGGGCTGTGGAGCACCACTAGCTCGATGAGCATCGACATCTTGTGTCACAATGATCCGCGTGACGCTTTGCATTACGTAGATGCAGACAATAGTCAAGTCTGTATCATTTTTATAGTTACTTTGGATCATACATTTTCACAGTTAGTACGTATTTTCCCGCATCTTTTTCCAAAACATAAACGAGGTTCTATTGTATTTTTTTTCCATGCTGTGCTGTCTTTATGAATATTGTCCAACTCTACTATGTTGAGTATATACCATGTTGTATAACATTTCGTTTCCCAATGTCTTAAATTTAGAGGCTGGTGAATATTCAGTTTTGCATATGAATTAAATATTAGACACTACCTATTTGAATTTGTATTAGAAAAAGATTCATTCGGTATTTTCAAATATTGAAAGTAACCAAATATTTAGCAACTGACTGACTGTTAAAGCCTTTCTACTGTTCGCCGGATGGTAGACAAGGTGCTGTAAACAATGATAACTTAAACGACAACAAACGTATTGGAAGCACTGTAGAAAGAAAACGGGGGGGGGGGGGGGGTGCAAGGTTTATTTTCGGTTTCGCAGTGGAATCCTGCATGACAACCTGCCATTTTTGCTTTTAGCCTATAATTTAATGTTTTTGGCAGTATATCTGTAGTGTAGCAGTTTTGTCTTTTACACTACAACCAATGGTGCTATCCTTGCAACGAGCCTTTCAACATATGTCTACGATACACAAGTTCTTCAGAAGCTTTCTTTTCTTTTTCCTCTACTTCTGATCTGTTTTTTTTTTTTTGTCAACCGTTTACTTTGTGGTTTTGGAAAACTAGTTTTACAGCAGCCAATCATTCTTAGAAAGCTTGTTTGCAACCAGGCTAGTGTGAAGTTAAGAGCTTATTTCTTCACTTATAATGATAAGTGATCTTGGGTTTAAAACTTGTGGGGTTCTCACCCGTGCTCTTGGGACAAAGGAATGACAATGCACTAGTGCAAACAATCACAAGGGCATTTATTGCACCTTTCATAGACTAATCTCTGCTAGCTGAGTTGCTATCCACAAAACATGCCGATGGGCACACAACAAATCGAGGAAGTCCAACTCACCGCAACCGGATAGCGAGCAAATGGGTTCGCCCCATGCTGGACACCAACACCTGGTCATTCGCGTGTATGGTCACGCAAACAGTGGCTCGTTCAAGCGATTGTGTTCATCTATTCCGGTGTATGCCACACGAGATGGTCTCTCAGAAGCATGGATTGGTGCACGCGCGGAGCGTCTGCGCCACTTGCTGACCCGGAGCCAAAGAGGAAAAGCTGTCACTCCCGACCAACCCTGCCATTAGGTGGGACTAGCAGCACCACACTTGCGCCATCTCTCGTAATGCACTACAAACGGAGCAACCACCACTGGCACTAAGCTATGCAGAGAAGCCAGATAACAAGAGACAAGAGACATGCGAGGAAAACAACATACAGTAAACCCTCGTTAACTCGAAGTTGTAAAATCCGGGAAAAATTTCGAGATAAGCAGAGTTTCGAGTTAAGCAAAATGCCGAAAATTTCAGTGACCGGGTCACTGAAAGAGCCAGTAACAACCAGCACTGCTAACAAACGCCCCACAGCACGAGGGGAGCTTTTGCAAAAAATGCAGAATTCCCAGGAAAAAACTGAATTTTATTGTTTTGAAAAGAACTGGGTGATGCTTGCCTGCTTGGCGTTGGCATTCGGCGCGAGAAAAGCGTCCTCGAGCTGCTGAACGCACCGCATGAGCCGTTGTTCGCCGCCGCTGCATTCAACTTTGTTGCGGAGCAAACGTAGCAGGTTTCTTGTTTCTGCAGTTGTCGGCACTTCTCGAGGTGGTTCTTGGTCAGCGTGATCACCGTCGTCGTTCACTGCCATTTCAACAATGTCGGCGTCGGACAACATTCCGGTAACGGGCACGTCCGACTCGTAGAGCGCGTACTCTTCAAAAGTGAGTTCGCCGTCTTCGGCATCGCTGGCGCAGCCGGCAGCTTTGCGGACTTCGTCGCAAAGTTCATCGCAATCACTAAACTCGTCAGTGTCTGGCTCGAGCGATTTCTCGGTGCGCGAAAATCCTGCGTGCGCGAAACAATTGGCAATCGTCAATGGACGCACTTGTCGCCAGGCTTCGGCGATCAGGTGGACTGCACCCAGCAAATCTATTTCGTACTTCTTACCACTGTCGTAAGAACACAAAATGCGGCGCAGCAGACTCTTCCTGTAGTACTTGCGAGCAACCTCAATGACTCCTTGGTCCATCGGCTGGAGCACGGACGTCATATTAGCAGGCAGGAACTCCAGCGTGACAGCCTCCAAGTTGTTGATTTTTCCGTGGCCGGGGCAGTTGTCCACGACGAACAACACTTTCCGGCCGTCCCTTGCCATTTTGCGGTCAAGAGCACGTACGTACTCTTCAAAGAGCGCTGCAGTCATCCAGGCCGTTTTATTGGCGCGGTAAGTCGCATCTCTCGGGAGCCGTGCATTTCGGAAGCACCTTGGATTGAGCGACTTACTGATAACAAGCAGCGGCAGTTTTTCATCGCCGGTGGAGTTGGCTCCGAAAAGTATCGTCACTCGGTCTTTGCGCTGCTTAGCGCCTGAGCACGCTTCTCCCTTCGGCGTGTATGTGCGGCTAGGCAACATCTTATAGAACAGTGCTGCTTCGTCGAGGTTGAAAATGTCCTTGTCCGCGTAAGCCTTTTGCAGCTCAGCGAGGCGGTGGTTGCGCCAGGTGTCTGCAGCCCCTTCATCAACAGTGCCGCTTTCGCCGTGGATAGGCTTCGAGGCCACGTTATTTCTTTTTTTAAATCGTTCAAACCAGCCATTGCTGCAATTGAAGTCTGTGTGGCCCATCTGCAACGC